>NC_084842.1:3765777-4096777 GCF_033115175.1 Lepus europaeus | reverse complement strand
TGATCACTTGGACTAGTGAGATGGATTTACCCTACATTTAAAATGGGTCATTTTAATATTATCACAAGAAATTGTAGTATCAAGCATCCTTGTACAGAGGCCTTTACATACATAGAAATAAATGTCAGATAAGTTCCAAAAGGTAGAATTAAAATGTCTATAATTGACAAGTCATAATTGTGTTAACATATGGAGTATCAGGTAATATTTTAATTTGGAAAGAATGTTGGGGTCATGTATAAAGCTAATTAGCATAACCAACACTTTGTTTACCTAGAGTTTTTAGTTTGCTTTTTAGTTTTTTATTGATTTTTTTAACTTTTATTTAGTAATTATAAATTTCCAAAGTAAAAACTTTGGATTATAGAATTGTCCCCCCATAACCTCCCTCCCACAGACAACCATCCCATCTCTCGCTCCTTCTCCCATTCCATTCACATCAAGATTCATTTTCAATTATCTTTATATACAAAAGATCAACTTAGTATATACTAAGTAAATAATTCAACAGTTTGCACCCACACAGAAAAACAAAGTATAAAGTACTGTTTGAGTACTAGTTATACCATTAATCCACATAGTACAACACATTAAAGACAGAGATCCTACATGAGGAGTAAGTGCACGGTGACTCCCAATGTTGACTTAACAAATTGACACTCTTACTTATGATGTCAGTAATCACCCTAGGCTCTTGTCATGAGCTGCCAATGCTATGGAAGCCTCTGAAGTTCACCAACTGCAATCTTGTTTAGACAACACCATAGTCAAAGTGGAAGTTCTCTCCTCCCTTCAGAGAAAGGTACCTCCTTCTTTGATGGCCCGTTCTTTCCACTGAGATCTCACTCGCAGAGATCTTTCATTTAGGTGTTTTTTTTTTTTGCTAGAGTGTCTTGGCTTTCCATACCTGAAATACTCTCATGGGCTCTTCAGCCAGATCCGAATGCCTTAAGGGCTGATTCTGAAGCCAGAGTGCTGTTTAGGACATCTGCCATTCTATGAGTCTGCTGTGTATCCCGCTTCCCATGTTGGATTGTTCTCTCCATTTTAATTCTATCAGTTAGTGTTAGCAGACACTAGTCTTGTTTATGTGATCCCTTTGAGTCTTAGACCTACCATTATGATCAATTATGAACTGAAACTGATCACTTTGGACGAGTGAGATGGCATTGGTACATGCTACCTTGATAGCATTTAATTGGAATCCCCTGGCACATTTCTAACTCCAGCATTTTGGGCAAATCCGATTGAGCATGTGCCCAACTGTACATAATTTCCCTTTCTTATACCCACTCTTACATTTAACAGGAATCACTTTTCAGTTAAATTTAAATACCTATGAATAATTGTGTGTTAATTAAAGAATTCAACCAATAGTATTAAGTAGAACAAAAATACTAAAAGGAACAAAATAGTAAGTTGTCCCTTGACAGTCAAGGCAAGGGCTGATCAAGTCAGTGTTTCTCATAGTGTCCATTTCACTTCAACAGGTTTCCTTTTAGGTGCTCAGTTAGTTGTCACCGTTCATGGAGGACATATGATATTTGTCCCTTTGGGACTGGCTCATTTCACTCAGCATGATGTTTTCCAGATTCCTCCTTTTTGTTGCAAATGACCGGACTTCATTATTTTTTTTAATGCTGTGTAGTATTCTATAGAGTACATGTCTTTATCCAGTCTTCTGTTGACGGGCATTTGGGTTGACTCCATGTCTTAGCTATTGTGAATTGAGCTGCAATGAACATTGAGGTGCAGACAGCTGTTTTATTTGCCAATTTAATTTCCTTTGGGTAAATACCAAGGAGTGGGATGGCTGGGTTGTACGGTAGGGTTATATTTGGGTTTCTGAGGAATCTCCATACTGACTTCCTTAGTGGCTTTACCAGTGTGCAAAGTTTGGTTTTTATAAACATGTTTAATTGACAGATAATAAGTATGGAGCACAAGGTGATGTTTTAGTTTCATTATATACTGTAGTAAGATTCACTCAACCAGTGAACATGTCGTTCATTTTAACAAACTATCATTCTGAGAAGTAGAATTTGACTCTACTTTTAAAGTGCTGTTCCTTTGGCTGGGTGGAAAAAGATGGAGGATTTTCTTGCAGCTCTTCTCCATTTTCACAGTATATGCAAATGATTTTGAGGTGGGTGTTGATGGATATTATGTGATAGACACACAGGATCCAGGGAGTGCTCAAGGTGTTCGTCAACACTGCATAATAGAGCTTTTGAAATTAACAATAGATAATATAGACCATCTTGATCAAATGTACTTCATCAATGATTAGTAAGTCCATATGGTTTTCCCTAACTTATTCTAATATAATGTTATTGATGAGGAACATTTTAGCTTTTACTTTTTTATGTGAGGCCAGTTCATATTATCTCACTTTTTTGGAAAATTTTATTTTACCTCCCTTATCTGGAAAGCATATAATGAATTCCCAAATCAAGCATTATAGATTAATGACATTCATAGTGCCAGTTAGGTACTGGTTAGGATAGACAATAAATTCTTAGAAGATTTTATTTGAAAACAGATTGGCCTGTCAGCCAGGGAATGGCTGCTCCGAAGGCTTGGGAGTTTGTTGCCGGACTGGGGGAAGACTGTGGTGGGAGCTGCGGTGGAGTTGGGAGTGGCAGTTTTGAAGCAAGGATTGTATCCTGGAGCTGCTTTCCTGGCCAGAAAGTCCAGGTGGCACAACCACTTTAAAAGGGTCTCCATCTGTGCCTTGTATTTTTTGTGAAGAACATTTTCCTGTGGCTGAACAAGACAGACTTCTGAAGCACATGGTTATTGAGCATCAGATTGTCATAGTTGATGTCAAGTTGGTTACTGATTTCCAAAGGAAAGAGGAAGAGGTTCACTGAACAGCCCATCACAGATTTTTGTACAGTGATCAGAATCCATTCCACCGCTCCAACTGAAGAACAAGACAATTATTTTTTTTTGTTTTACCAGAAGATAGAATTCTTAGAGAAGAGCTTCAGAAACAGAAAGTGAAAGTCCAGGCTCCTCATCAAGATCTCAAAGGACCCATTGCATGCTTTTCTTCCCCACTTGCTCCTCTGCTCACTGTACTGCAGCCACATGGACCATGTCTCTGCAGCCACATGGACCAAGTTCTTCACAGCTTCAAGGCCTTTTGCACTTACTGTTTGCTCTGCTTGCTGTACTGTCGTTCCAAATGTTATGACTTTATGAAAGGGAAAGGACCAGTTTTAGAAGGAGGTTCTTCTGGGGTGAATCTCTAGAATGACAGTACAGGGAAACAAATGCCTTGGAAGTGCTTTTTGAAGATAAAGCATTTAGAATAATTCTGATGGTTGACTGAAATGATTTAGGAAAAATCACCTTCCTCTGGAGGATTAACTTTAGCTATCCGTTAACGTATATTTTGGAAAGTAGACACTCAAAAGTGATACAGATGAGTTAATTTATTAGACTCTTTTCTCTTTGGTTAGGAAAGATTCAAAAGTACTCTGAAGTTAACTTAACGAGCACACAGGATTCACAGGTTGCAGTGCCTCGTATAATACCAAACCTTTAATCATAGTCAACCTATGAGAGATTTTGGTCATGAAATGACTTTTTTTTTTCTTCTGCAAATTGGGGTAGCAAAGTCAACTATCTTAACCAAAAAAAAAAAAAAAAGACACTTAGGATCATTCACTCTCTTGTCTTATGTGGGGGAGGGGGGAGTGAAAAACAGGGCTTTAGGGCAGACAAGTGTCTGTCGTCCCACTTGTTTAACACCAGTGATAGAGCTCTATGCCAGACATCAGTCCCTCAAAGCAATGCAAGTTCAGACTGCAGTGCTTGTACTAACAACTCCCATATTCTCACTCCAGAAGAAAGAGGCTCATCATCATTCCACATGGTTAGGGGTTTTGACATTTAGTATGCAGCCAGGTTCTGGTTGTTGTAAATTAGTTACTTCAAAACGGAGCTAGCACTTTGTGTCTCATTTCTGTCAACATCTCATCTGGTTTCTGCATCTGATTAATGAAAATTTTAATTTACATTACCTTCCTTTTACCCAATTTTTTAAACTGTCTGCTGTTTCATTTTCTACCCTGAACCCTTATGGATGACTGAAAATTAAGAAAATTCTGAACTGTTCCAGAATTGATTCTTCTTCAAAGGTTTTCCTCTTTTGAGATCTAAGTGCTTTTATCCCTTTCATGAAGAGGCTCTTCTATAATCCAAATGCATAAGCAAATAGTACACTGGTGGGTTGCCTCTTCTTTTTTTTTTTAAAGACTTATTTATTTATTTTTGACAGGCAGAGTTAGACAGTGAGAGAGAGAGAGAGAAACAGAGAGAAAGGTCTTCCTTTTTTCTGTTGGATCACACCCCAGATGGCTGCCATGGCTGGCACGTTGCACCGATCCGAAGCCAGAAGCCAGGTGCTTCCTCCTGGTCTCCCATGCAGGTGCAGGGCCCAAGCACTTGGGCCATCCTCCACTGCCTTCCCGGGCCACAGCAGAGAGCTGGAGTGGTAGAGGAGCAACCAGGACAGAATCCAGTGCCCCAACCGGGACTAGAATCCAGGGTGCCAGCGCTGCAGCTGGAGGATTAGCCTAGTGAGCCATGGCACCGGCCTTGTTTATTTATTTGAAAGTCAGAGTTACACAGACGGAGAGAGGTCTTCCATCCGAAGGTTTGCTCCCCGGGTGTCCACAGCGGCTAGGGCTGCACTGATCCAAAGCCAGGAGCCAGGAGCTTCTTCAGGGTCTCTCACATGGGTGCAGAGGCCCAAGGATTTGGGCCATCTTCTACTTTCCCAGGCTACCATCTGCCTTCTTTTATAATCATATTTCTCTCAGGTTATAGCCAGTCACCTCATCTTTTTAAAGTAAAGACCTTCCTTTTCATAAATTTTAAAAATTTTTAATAAGTAAATTCTTTAAATCAAATACATGGCTCTGCAGGCATACATTTGACACAGAGGTTAAGATATCACTTGGGACCACTGTGTCCCATATCAGAGTATCTGGGTTCAAGTCTCAGCTCTGCTTCTGTTGTGCATCCTGGGAGATAGCTGGCTATGACTCAGGTGCTTGTGTCACTGCCACCCATGCTGGAGACCCAGATTCAGTTCTGATCCCTGGCTTTGTTCTGGTGCAGCCCTGGCTGTTGCTGGCATTTGGGGAGTGAACCAGGAGATGGGAGGTATCTGTGTTTCTCTTTTTCTGTCTACCTTTCAAATAAATAAGTAAATTTTTAGAAAGGAAAAGAAAAATCCTGCCTATGACTTTCTGGAATGCTCTTTAAAAAGTACATTGCAGAACCTGATTGACAACCTGTATTTCTCAGGCCTGTCCTTATTCCAGCTCTTATACCACACATTTAGTTGCCTTCTGGAGGAGAAACTCAGGAATGGTAAATTGTTTCTCAGGGTTTTTGCCCCCTTATCCCAGCAGTAGCATCCCTTTCCTTTTCTATCAGTGTAGGATTTCGCTCCTTCCCCCAATAGCTTATAGCTTTTGCTTTGTATAGCAAGGAGTGATTTCAGAGAAGCAAGCCTGGGATATCTTTTTCCTACCTTACCCTGAGTCTTTTCCCAATGGAAGAGTTGAACTGCCTGTGCCAAGGAATCCCAGGGGTTTAGCCTTTAAGATACCTGTATAATTTCAGTCCTTTTCTTCCTGCTTGCCTTTCCTTCCATGCTTCCTCAAAGGTGGAGTAACTCATATTTCCCTCTGTTTCCTCAGAGAGGCTTATCACCTCTTGGAATTCAGTTTGGCTGCTTTGTGACTTCCTCTCTTTGGATACCAAATAAGTTACAATTTTGTATCATTGTGATTATTATCATTATTGTTATTATTACCTATCTTTTTCTGATTGTAAAGATGTTCTCTTACAGCTTTCTTCACCCTAATCAGAAATGGAACTCCTCCCCATACTCTGTGTTAATTCTTAAGTACTTTAGTGATTAAGCACTATTTTTTAGTATTTTTATTTATTTGTTTGAAAGTCTGACTTGCAGGGAGGGAGATCTTCCATCCACTGGTTTACTCCCAGGCTGCCGCAATGGCCAGCACTGGGCCAAGCCAGGGCCAGGGGCCCGGAGCTTCATCCAGGTCTCCCACATAAATGGCTGGGACCCGGACACCTGGGCGATTAGTGAGGAGCTGGATTGGAGGTGGAGCAGCCAAGGCACTAACCGGCGCCCGTACGGGATGTTGGCATTGCAGGCAAGGGCCTTACCAGCCATGCCACACCAGCCCCTAAGCACTACTTTTGATTAAAGTAGATGCTTTTCCTCATTTCATAGAGTTCAAAGAAACACACATACTCAGAGACACACATATTTTTCTGCTAAATGAAGAATAACTGGAAGAGACAGCCATAGAGGTCATAAATGCTAACTCTTATTATCAGTGTTTGGTATTTATTTTTAACTTTTTAACTGACCTATCAATAATAATTACATCAATAAATTGCTGCATTTGGTTGCCCTCATTACATTTTGCCAGAAGTTCATCTTTGGAGTATTGTAGAGTCATCAAATGATATTCCAGGTGTTCTCTGAATAATTTTCCAGTGTCCACCCAATGAGGGTAAGGAATCTGTTAACACATTACTTAAATTTTAATCTGTTAAAAATTGTTACCATGATATATGAAGCAGAACTTTGGAGGCTGATAGGTGTTGGGAGGCTGAGATGGGACCCATTTGTCTAGTGTGTGACTATTCTCTTGAGTTATTTTTTGAGTAAGAATTAAATGACTTTCCGTGCAAATTCAAGTCCATGCTTAGGATACAAAGAAGGAAAGATTCAATTTGCATATCTATGTCTAGGTTCATGGCTGAGACCCCTAAAACGAAACAACAGATTATCAAATGACATGCATAGAAATCTAATTCATGTACACAGGAGAATTTGTGAGAAAATGGTGACTCAAAGAAATAGAGCACCCTGTGCATTTTTTGCTAAGTTGGATAAAAAGGGGCTTGTTGTGACAGAGTATGATCTGCCAGAAGGGATATGATCTCAGGTTGGTAAATTGGGAGGCCTCAGCAAGGCAGTTTTGCTCCTGTCCTTCTCTGTGTCCCTTCACCCTTGGAGAAAAGGGTGTTCCTTTCCTCCAGTACAGGAAGGACACCTCGGAAATGAAGCTCTGTGGCCTGCTTCAGGGGAGAAGGGTGACAGAGGAGATGAGAGAACTTCCTGCCTCTGCTCTTTCCCATGTGTCAAGAGAGCATATTGAGGTGCCCATCAAGGATGGTGCATGTCAACCTTATGTTTTCTGGTTATCTTTTGATACCCATAAATAACTCTGTCCATGTGAGAGCTTAGAAAAGCAGCATGCCAAGTACCTGACTAGAAGGACAAAGGATTATCAGTGTCAAGGGGAAATGCCCTCCACCCTCTCTGAAGGTTCTCTGGAATGAACTGACAATGGACAAATGAAATAGCAAAGGGTCTGGCACTGTGGTGCAGCAGGTTAAAGCCCCAGCCTGTGGCACAGGCATCCCTTATGGGCGCCGGTTCAAGTCCTGGCTGCTCCACTTCCGATCCAGCTCTCTGCTGTGGCCTGGGAGGTTGGTAAAGGGCGCCCAGGTCCTTGGGTCCCCGCACTCATGTGGGAGACCTGGAGGAAACGCCAGGCTCCTGGCTTTGGATTGTCCCAGCTCCAGTGAATGTGACCATTTGGGGAGTGAACCAGCAGATGGAAGACTCTCTGTCTCTCTCTATCTCTCCCTCTCTCTCTGCCTCTCTGTAACTCTGCCTTTGAAATAAAATAAATCTTTTAAAAATTGATACAGGAAATGTTATATTTAATACAGTTTATAGTGAGTTAAAAAAATAGAGAATTAACTGTCCTACATTCAGTGAGAAAGATATGTTGAATAAGCAAAATGTCCTTAGATATCAGCATTATAAGTAAATAATGTCTTCTATATTTTGTTTATAAATAAATTTCATGTATTTACTAATAATCTATATAGAAATCTATTTATGACTACATTGTGATGATATCCTTGTAATTTCTGCTCTTTTTACTTATACATTTAAATAGGTTTCCAGTACTAACTAAGCAGCCAAGTAATGTCAACACTTCCTATCAAGATTATGAATGGATGAATGGATGGTGGATGGGGCACTCTCATCTCATTTCCGAGTCCCTAGGTTCAGGTGTTGGCTTTGTAGCTCAGGTCAGGTCTGTGTCTCTGCCACCCAGATGGGAGATCAGGATTGAGTTCCTCTCTCCTGGCTTTGGTCTGGCCCAGTCTGGACTGTTGCAGGACCTTAAGGGAACCAACCTGAGATAAAGATGAGATGGAAAATCTCTATCTCTGTCTAATGCTTTTCAAAGAAATAAGACATGAATAAATGAAAAATTTAAAAAGCCAATATAATTCTATCTAATTCCCTTGTGTCTAATTTAATTTAGATTTATTATTTAGGTTGTAAAATTGATGGAAACCATAGATGGAATACAATCTGCATGAAGGCTTGTTGCTGTGGATTCGTTCTGAGAGGAGGAGTGTGGTGGGGGCAAGAGGTGCAGAGTCACCACACAGACCCCGGAAGCTGGGTGAAAGTGAGCCAGAGGCGAGCAGCCCACAGACTCGTTTATTTCAGTTGCTACAGCAGCTTATATAGCCAAGGCAGCCAATCCAGTCAAGGGGCAGTCTATGCCCTAACCAATCACACCCTGCAGTTTCGAAGCCATCCAATCACAGCCTGTTGCCAGTCAGGCTCTGTTGCCAGGCAGTTTCTGAAACCATCCAATCACAGCCTATTGCCAGGCAAGCACCGCTGTCATGTGGTTTCTGAAGCCATCCAATCACGGCCTATTGCCAGGCAGTTTCTGTTGCCAGCGGCCATCTTGGCATGGCCTTCTCATTCCGCCACATTTCACCCTTTTCGTTTATTTTTGAGCAATGGGAGGCATGATTCTTGGCCATACCATTGTTGACCCCATTTCCATGTCATCTCTGTATGTGGCTGTGCCTGTCTTAGGTTGTCCCCAAGGGGATCTTACCCATCATTGACTAACCAGCACTCAAAACGGGAGACCACAGGATTGCTTGCTCAGATGGGGGCGAAGAGCCAAAGTGACTCCATTTTAAAACTATAAAAAAGCAGCCTCTGTTTTCCATAGCAGACCCGAGTCTTTGTAAAAACAGGCATTCAGGCATTCCGGAGATATCAAAGCTTACCAGGGACAGCTAGCTTGGTAGACCAAGGTCAACACAGTAGAGATTGCTAAACAAAGTAACTCCCTGTACCCAAAGCTTCTGTGCTGTATGTAACTCTTTTTTTCCTGCTGACGTAGCCCTTTTTTCCTTTAAAAACTCTCTCAAAGACCGGGGCCTCTCTCCTTCCTCCGCTGCACTGATTGGTTGGATGGGGTCTCTATCATGGCTTGTACTCCTGAATAAACCTTGCTTTTGCAGTTCAGTGTGATTGACTCTCTGGGGGTCTCTGTGGGGATCTAACGATCTGGGCACAACAGGGGTAGGAATGAGGAACAATTGTTATCAGGAATGGCATGACCACACACATGCTGTGGGCCATTTGAGTGGCTGACCAGAGCTAGTGGGGTATAAAAGAGTAATGGATGTGGCTATGGGCAGTTTCTCAGGGTAGGATGACAGGGCAGGTGGGTCTACTAACAAGGCAGATTCTCAGTCTTCTTCAGCTGGCTCTGGTTGGCTGTCAGTGGCAGGCTTGATATTTCTGACTGGTACCCAAATGGGCTGTCCTGCATTCTCTGGAAAGACACAAGCATATCCTCGGCCCTTGGATAGCAGAAGCCTTTTTACAGGAGTTGGAATCCAAGGCCTGAATTTTGCATCCACTTCAAGATTAAAGGCAAACATGCAGGTGGAATGAGGTCTAGCGGCTGCCCTGAGAGCCTGGGGTGCCTGGGGATTGCCACAAATGTGGGGATCCTCACTGGGTGCGGATGGGATGACCTCGAATGGGTTATCCCCTCAAGGTCATCTAAGTTCATCTGACAGATATTAGGGGGGTGGCTGACTAGGCATTGCTACATTGTTTGCTACCTTGCATGCTACATTGTCATTTTCACTGTCAGAGCTCTCTCTCCCTAAGTCATCAACTGTTGCCTGTGAGGCAGAGACCTGGAGTGTCAGGCTCTTATCACTCACAGATTCACTATGTTTGGTAATATGTATGAGCTTTTGAGAGGGGGGTATCTTTCCCATGTTTGAGTGTTTAAGAGCGGCATGCCACACCAACTCTAGCCAAAGGAAAGACACCCACAGCACTGCTGCCATAACAAAGCAGATTCCTAGCACCTCAGTGGCTGATGGCATTATGCAGGGGGTTCCCTACCTTAGAGGAACAGACAGCGGTGTATCAGATTGTAAGTACATCCTGTGCTTAGTGGGGGACTTCCTTGATTCCTTAGGTCAAGGCCGTATGCCCACACGGTGTCTCCAGAGCGTCACCTCTCTCCAGTGAGGGAAGATGACTTGGTTCCAAATTCTGGGAAGGTCAGTCCCTTATGTGAATTTGCCAGGGAAACCTAAAGTAAAAGCAGGAGCCGAGAAGCAACAAAGGCTTTTTAAAACTTTTGTATAACTTACTTTCATGTTAGTACCATGTGAACATGGTAGTTAGTGAAGCCCAAGAAATACACAATCAACTCCTGCTGCAGCCTTTGGCATGTATGATTCAGAAGCAAAGCCCTTTAAAATAACTAGCAGTAGGAGACCAAATGGCTTGGGCCATCGACTGAGACCAGCGACGCAACTGGACAATATAAGAGCATAAGTGTTTAAAGGCATCAGAGACTGAGGAAGCAAGCAAAGGTCCAGGAGTGGAAGGAAGTCTAGAGGTGATCTCAGCAGTGGGGCCACTTCCCTGTCCTTATAGGGTCCACCTATTCTGAAAGTGACAACCGAGAGGCTAGGAATCTGGAAAACGCCTTCAAAAAACTCACAGTGTAGTGGACAAATACTGGAGTCCTGCCAGGGAGGAGGTACCTAGGCAAATGCCTAGGCTTTGTATTGGGATCCCATAGTTCAGAGTGAACTATACCTCAACTGGTTTCTGTGGCTGTTTATGTTTGGCTCCTAACATAAGGGAACCAACCAAGCCCTGCATAAAAAGCGAGAGAGAGAGAGAGAGAGAGAGAGAGAGAGAGAGAGAGAGAGAGAGAGAGAGAGAGAAAATGAAAACCAAGAAGCAATAAAGAATAGAAATAGAGGCCATCCAGTTAATAACTGTCAGACACTGACTTAAAATAACTATGTAGATTATGTCATGAAGTTACTAGATAAGATTGAAAATGTCAGCACAGAACAGGCATTTAAAAATCTGTGAAATTTTACTATTGAAAACAAAAAAGGGGCTGACACTGTGGCGTAGTTGGTAAAGCCACCATCCATATGCAGTGCTGGCATCCCATATGGGCACCGGTTTGAGACCAATCCAGCTCTCTTCCATAGCCTGGGAAAGCACTAGAATTGGCCCAAGTCTTTTAGCCCCTGCATGTGTGTGGGAGACCCAGAAGAAGCTCCAGGCTCCTGGCTTCAGATCAGAGAAGCTCCAGCTATTGCTGTAACTGGGGAGTGAACCAGTGGATGAAAAATCTCTCTCTCCCTCTCTCTTTCTCTCTCTGTAACTCTGACTTTCAAATAAAGAAATCTTTTAAAGAAAAGAAAAGAACCGAGATTAAAGACTCAATGGATGGGCTTAAATTCAGCAGGAAAGGAGAAAATGTATTACTAGATTTTGCATGACATAAAATACATCTTACCACTCCCAAACCAAAAATCTTTCAAAGTACAATTGCATTCCAACACTGCAACATAACTGCCAATATAATCTTTATCATGCAGTAAGAGTACATTGAAATCCAATTGAAGATCAATCTAGTATAAATTCTGAGACATATTTACCCCCAGGTGGTATTCTAATGTGATGATAAAGCACTGGTACAATAAAATAGGATTGTATATGGATCGAGAGAATTTAATATAATAGTATTACAATGGTATTAAGTTTAATTCTCAGAGTGGCTATTATATTTGAGTGGGTATTATATTGTGGAATTTCAGCTCTGTGCTTATGAACATAGAGCTAGGTTTCTATTTAGCAATAATTTGCTTCCTGTATATTCAGACAGCAGTACAACGAAGTGCTCAATCCATGTAGTGTCCTCATGCGTCTTCCACAATGTGGCTTTACCAATTTTAAGTTCTACTCTCTTTAAAACATATAACCTATGAACTTGATTATTGATCATCAAATAATTTTAATTTAAGGTAGTTATTCCATTTTAGATTACATTTAGAGCCCTTTAACCATGGAATCTCAAATTTATAACAACCTCAGAATATAAAGTGAATTCCCTATTATCACATAGGTTGAGGATGATGTTATGTTGAGCTTCTAATAAATATAGTATTATTTAATTGATTCCAAATCCACTTTTTTTAATTAAGATTTTATTTATTTATTTGAGAGAAAGAGTTACAGAGACAGAGACAGAAAAGTGTACCATCTGCTGGTTCACTCCCCAAATGGCCGTAATGGCCAGAGCTGCGCCGATCTGAAGCCAGGAGCTAGAAGCAAGCACTTGGGCCATCTTCTACTACTTTCCCAGGCAGAAAGCTGGATTGGAAGAGGAATAGTCTGGCCATGAACCAGTGCCTGTATGGGATACAGGTGCCACAGGCGAAGGCTTAGCTCACTACACCACAGCATTGGCCCCCAAACCCACTATTAACAACTATATCCCTCCATCCCAGGCCACCCCTACCACAACTAAAAGTATCATCTCAGGGAAATTTTATTCCTGCTTGGCCTGCTCCTCCACCTCTTTTATGTAATTCCCTCATTTTGGTGTTTACCCCTCTTTTTGCAAATGCCTTTCAGGGAATTGAGTTTATACTTTATTTTTTCTCCCTGACACTTCCTTGGAAAAGTCTTCCTGTTGCAACGATGAAAGAAAACAAAATACCAAAATCCTGTACTAACACAGAGAAACAGAAACTAAGGGTGGGGTTTGAGAAACACAAGGAAATGTGGTAAAGCCAGAGATTTAGGATAATGGTTCCTTTTCCATTACTTAATAAGTATTATTCAGTCATCTATGAAGTTAATACACTTACCACAAATTATGGTATTTTGAACATGCTGTTACAATGATTCTCAAATGAACTGTAATTGTTATAAAATTTTTCACGGTGTGCAAAAGTATTATTTTGAACTTTTTACCTTAGTTGTCATTAATGCAATTTCTAGTGAACTGTTGCTAATAACCTGTGAAAATTAATTAGCCACCAAAAAGACTGAATAAATTTCCTATTTCATTCATTAATAATCACCCCCTACAATCTTATCACTCTTACCACTTGAATAAAAAGATTTTCTGTCTTAAGAATATTATTTTGAAAGTGTAAAACACACGAGTGCATACATTCACATACATAATAAGCTTCCATTTTTATGATCTTTCAACTATAGGTGATTATTAAAAATATAAATTTAATGTAAGAATTTCTATTGTGAATCATGCTAAGCTATGGCATCCTTTCACAGTAGCATCATTTTAAAGAAATTACAATCTTTATTGTGTGTTGTTCAATATATCAGATAGGCTGTTGATTCATGTAGTAAAATGAAATTTGGGGAGAGGAAAGTTTTTCTTAAATACAAAAGATAGTGTGGTATCTGTGAATTTTTGTTTCTGCTTTATGAAAAATGAATTTTTACTATGTAAGAAATGATGTGGAAAGTAAAATTTTGAAAACAATTCCCTTATAACCTTTCATAATACAGTTTAATGTGTTTAGTGACTGAATTTCATTAGTTTTTTTTTTTTTTTGGACAGGCGGAGTGGACAGTGAGAGAGAGAGAGAGACAGAGAGAAAGGTCTTCCTTTGCCATTGGTTCACCCTCCAATGGCCGCCGCACTGCGCTGATCCGAAGCTAGGAGCCAGGTGCTTCTCCTGGTCTCCCATGGGGTGCAGGGCCCAAGCACTTGGGCCATCCTCCACTGCACTCCCGGGCCACAGCAGAGAGCTGGCCTGGAAAAGGGGCAACTGGGACAGACTCTGGCACCCCAACCGGGACTAGAACCTGGTGTGCCGGTGCCGCAATGTGGAGGATTAGCCTATTGAGCTGCGGCGCTGGCCAAATTTCATTAGTTTTAAACAAATGCTTTTGGTTTGTGTATTGTACAAATATAATATTTACAATAAATAAAATTTGAAATGCTTGTGTTTCCCAATGACTTCCTAAATATGTATTACAATCTGAAGATATGGAAATCAGTCCAGATGTTCATCAACTATTGAGTCAATAAATAAATTATGGTACAATGGTACATATATACTATGGAGTGGCCTCCCAGGCCAGCCAAGTAATGAAAGTCAACAGAGTGCCTTCCCCTAGGAGGTTCACACCTCCCTTAGGATATACCCCATGTGAAGAGATAGATAGGTCTGGGCCTCTGAATCTACAAGGCCTAAAGCCCACCAGATTATTATCAAGCCCCTTCTATCAGGTTCTATTTGCCTCTCAATCAGAAAACTTAATTGTAGCTTAGACAGCACCTTTCTTAGCTCCTCTAATAATGACTCTGTCCTTTGTTCTAGGCCCTGTCTAGTGCACTTGGGCCTCATTCCTTTGTAATCATAACCTCTACTCTACCACCAATGGCTCTACTCCCAACATGTGTGTACTGATGGTCCTCTTCCCCACTTAATGCTGTATAATTGTTCAAACCTGGTAAATGCCACTCTTAGGATCATTGGTTACTATCCTCACTCTGTCTTTTATGACCTTGTCTAAATATGATCAGAGTCGGCAAACTTGGAAGGCTTCCATAGCCTTGGCAACTCATGACGACAGCCTAGGATGGTTACTGGCGCCATAAACTAGAGTGTCAATTTGTTGGGTCAACAACAGGAGCCACTGTGCACTTGCTCCTCATGTGAGATCTCTGTCCTTAATGTGCTGTCCATTGTGATTTAATGCTATAACTAGTACTCAAACAGTATGTTTCACTTTGTGTTTCTATGTGGGTGCAAACTGTTGAAATCTTTATACTAAATTGATCTTCTGTATATAAAGAGAATTGAAAATGAATCTTGATGCAAATGGAAGGGGAGAGGGAGCGGGAGAGGGGAGGGTTGCGGGTGGGAGGGAAGTTATGGGGGGGGGGAAGCCATTGTAATCCATAAGCTGTACACTGGAAATTTATATTCATTAAATAAAAGTTAAAAAAAAAAAACACACACCAGAAATCTTGTCTTCTGCAACAAGATGGATACAACTACACACCATTTTACTTGGTAAACTAAGCCAGTTCCCCAAAAACAGATAACATATGTTTTCCCTGATCTAACAAATAGAGTACATGAAATGGAATGTATTGGAGTGAAATAAACATTTTGAGATTCCATGACTGTTTACAGCCCTTGTCTCTTCCATTGAGGAACAGTTTTTTTTTTTTTTCTTTATACTGTTTGTTGAACTCTTTTACTTATTGTAGTGTTAACTATGGGATCAGAAGTAAATTGAAAGTAGATCGTTATAAAGATTAAGAGTGGGAATGTAAGTCGGAGGAGGACAAAGTGCTTGGAGCCTCAGCCCGAGGGAGGCTAGGGAGAAAAGTACCACTAAGTCCCTAAATGTGTATATAGGAAAATCATGTATAAGAAATACAATTTAAAAAACAAAAAATACAGTTTTAGATACAACCCTGGTGAAACCTTCACCGATACGTCTAACCACACCACCTTTGCTAACGTGTGTTACTAAAGGAGAACGCCTTGGTTCTCTGGGCCATCACACTGGAGGGGCAGGTGTGTGGGGGCCGAGCCCGGGGCTGGGGCGGCGCGCAGCCGGCAGCCTCCGGGCGCCGCGGGAATCCCGCTCCAGGGTCTCGCGAGAACACCGCCCGCAGATGGATAACGGCGCTCGACGGCTTCCCGCCCAACGGCCGCGCCGTCAGTTCCCGCTCGGCGCCCAGTACCAACGCCATGTTGCGCCTGCTGCTGCTGCTGGCCTGGCTCCGTGGCTGCCCAGCGCCGAGGCCCGGTAAGCCCGGGGCCCCGCCGTCCCTCGGGGCGGGGCGGCCTCTCTCCTGCGCTCCCGGAGCGGGCTCGGCTGCCTGCGACGGCCGCGGCCTGGCGCCTCGCTCCCTGTTTGCCCGGTGCCCCTTGGAGGGCGCCGCGTCGGGATGCAGAGCCACCCGTGAGGGGGACGTTACTTTCACAAGCCCGGGGACAGACCTGTGCGCTGAGAATCTGCGTTCTGTCAGCCCTTGCGGATGCGGCCTGCGCGTCACAAAACGCACCCTGTGCCGGGAAAACAGCTCAGGAACTCCGGGACCCCGGGACCCGACGACCCCGACCGTGTCCAGCTGTCGCTTGTCCCAGAGTCACTGTCCCGCGTGGGCCCGGGTGTCCTGGGTGCTGCGGCCGTTCATGTGTCGGAGCAGGAAGGCTGAGAGCAACACTTCAGTCTGCTTTGGTTCTAGTAAGGGTTTTCTTCCTGTCTTGAAAACAGCTTCCTTTTCACTTGTCTCCTAGTGTGCAGGGAGACTGAGCAAGGGCATCCCATTTCTTCTAAGGGATTGAATCCCACCCTGAGGGCCCCAGGGCATGCCCTCCTCTCACTCTAATTGCTTCTGAAAGGCCATCACTAAATGCTCTTATGGTTTTGGATTTCAGCATATGATTTTGTGGTGAGTGTTCGCCTCGGCAGCACATATACTAAAACTGGAATGATTTGGTGGTGATATGCTGAATATGTAACGCGTTATATGTTTTTAATGCAGTGGTTCCCAAGCTTTTTGGATTCAGAACCCCTGAATAGATCTTCAAAGAGCTCTTGCTTGAATGGACTTATATATCTGTCAATACTTAAAAACGTTAAAAACAAACAGGAATTTGAAAACATTTACTTAAAACTAATGGATGTGTTAATATATGTATGTTAACAAAAGTAGCACATTTTGAAATAGTATTTTCCAAGACAAAGCAAATTAGAAAACTATTGTTTTACTGTCTTGTAAATCTCAACTGTCAGATTTAGACACCAACTGTATTCACATATCTGCTTCTGCATTTTGCTGTCTTTCACTTAAAGTATAGGGTGAAAATCCAGCATACGTGGTTGGAAAGGGGAGAAGTTGTTTAGTAGCCGTTTAGAAAACCGAGGGTCTTTTTTTTGGCTACTACACCAAAACTTGGCACTTGGTAACGTTAGTTGCAGTGTACAATCTAAAATATATCCAATGAGCTTTCCGTAATACTTTGATGCACATTTAAATCCCTTGATTTATCTGTCTTAAATTTTGATCTTTTATCAATGTTTTTAAAGATTTATTTTAATTATCTGAAAAAGGTACAGAGTGAAGTAGAGACAAAGGGAGAGGTCTTTCATCCATGGTTCTCTCCCCAAATGGCTGCAACCGCCTGAGCTGCGCTGATCCGAAGCCAGGAGCTAGAAGCTTCTTTCAGTCTCCCACGTGGGTGCTGGGGCCCAAGGACTTGGGCCATCCTCCACTGCTTTCCCAGCCAGATCAGAAGAGGAGTAGCCAGGACAGGAACTGCTGCCCATGTGGGATGCAGGCACTACAGGTGGAGGCTTAGCCTTACTATACCACAATGCCAGCCCTGATGGCTATAAGGTTTGTGTGTAGATTCTTTATTTTTATTTTTTTAAAATTTTTTTTTTAATTTTAATTTTTTTTTTATTTTTGACAGGCAGAATGGACAGAGAGAGAGACAGAGAGAAAGGTCTTCCTTTTGCCGTTGGTTCACCCTACAATGGCCGCCGCGGTAGGTGCGCTGCAGCCGGCACACCGCTGATCGGATGGCAGGAGCCAGGTGCTTCTCCTGGTCTCCCATGGGGTGCAGGGCCCAAGCACTTGGGCCATCCTCCACTGCACTCCCTGGCCACAGCAGAGAGCTGGCCTGGAAGAGGGGCAACTGGGACAGGATTGGTGCCCCGACCGGGACTAGAACCCGGTGTGCTGGCGGTGCCGCAAGGCGGAGGATTAGCCTAGTGAGCCCCGTCGCCGGCCATATTGTTATTTTTTTAATTTGTTTTGAAAAATTTATCTTGAAAGTTGAAGTTACAGAGAGGGAGAAGCAGAGAAAGAGAAGATCTTGCATCCACTGCTTTACTCTCGAAATGGTCAAATAGTGAGCTTTGGGCCAGGCTGATGCCAAGAGCCAGAAGCCTCATCTTGGTCTCCCATGTGAGAAGTAGGGGCCCAAACATGTTGGGCTAGCTTCTGCTGCCTTTTCCAGGCCATTAAATGCAGGGAGCTGGATCAAAAGTGGAGCAGCTGGGACATGAACCGGTGCCTGTGATGGTGACTTCAACGGCCACCTCACAACACCAGCTCTGTACCTAGATCTTTTTGAGCAATGTGGATGTCTAGTTGTTTTAGCAGCATTTATTGAAAAAAAATGCCTTTCCCCTGTACTACTGCCTTTGGTTCTTTTTCAAAGATCAGTTGAGTGCATTTAAATGAATCTCATTCTGGGCTTTTTCTCTGTCCTGTTGATCTACTTTTCTGTTCTTTGTCCAACATCACATTGTCTTGATTACTGTAGCTTTAGATTAAATTTTGGACTTTGATGATGTAAGCCCCCTGACTTTGTTCTCCTTCAATACTGAATAGAATTTTCTGGGTCTTCATGGCCTGTCCATGTAAACTTTCAAATTAATAGTTGATGTTCACAAAATAATTTCCTACAATTTGGTTGGGATTGTTTGAATCTGAAGATCAAGTTGGGAAGATATGACTTCTTGACATTAATGAATCTTCTTATCCACAACCAACCTGTCAATCAACTTATTTAGTTGTTCTTTGATATCTTTTATAAGTTTTGTAGTTTTCTTCATAGAGAGAAGGCATAATAGACATGATAATATTTTGGGAGGTGCTAATGTAAATGACAATATACTTTTAATTTCAAATTGCTCTTGTTGCTGGCATATTGGGAATCCATTGCCTTTTGTTTGAACTTCTATGCTGTAACCTTGATATCTTAACCATAAACATTAACAAACTGTTTGATTTAAACCATTTTGATTACAATTTCAGTGCAATTAAGTACATTTAACCTGCTGTACATCTGTCACCATTATCCATAGCCAAATGCATGGATTTCAGATTCTTTTGCACCAATATAAACATTTAATCTGATTTCCAAACAACTTTTGGAAGCACTCTAATATGAAGTATTAGGAGCGATGGGAATTTGTTCCAGAGAAGGTAACACATGGAGAGCTACATTTGTTTTCTGTAAGTCAACTATAATTTCATGTAAACTAAGGAGACTAATTTCAAAGAGCTAGTTCTTGTCACAAAACAAACTATAGTAGTTTTTCAATTGGTAAAACCAGACTACAGGAGCTTTTGCCATGCAATCAGTAAAATAACAGCCTCCTGGCAGAGCAGTGCAGAGAAAGAACAGATAGCAAAACAGCCAGCCTGCAATGTACCTGATTCTGGACTTTTTGTTCCTTTATCTGTTCCTGTGCATAACTAAATTTTTGTATCTACTATGACTTTGAGGCATATTTTGATGTCAGGTAGATTTTTTAAATTTTCCTAACTGTCCTTTCATGAAGTTGAATTGTAGACTAAGTTTACCATGTTTAATCAAAGTGCATTGCTTGTCCCACAGGCGACCTCTAGGCAAGGTACATAACATCCACATGCATCCTTCTTCTTATTCTTTTTTTTAAAAAAATATTTATTTATTTGAAAGAGTTACACAGAAAGAGAGAGGCAGAGAGAGAGAGAGAGAGAGGTCTTCTTATCCACTGGTTCACTCCCCAGTTGGCCACAATGGCTGGAGCTGCATGGATACGAAGCCGGGAGCTTCTTTCAGGTCTTCCATGTGGGTGCAGGGGCCCAAGCACTTGAGCCATCTTGTACTGCTTTCCCAGGTCATAGCAGAGAGCTATATTGGAAGAGGAGGAGCTGGGATTCCAATCTGTGCCCATATGGGATGATGGCACTGTAAGTGGTGGCCTTACCTACTGTGCCACAGCTCTGGCTCTATTATAATTCTTAAACTTTTAGGAAGGGAAGTAGAGAGAGAGGGAGGAAAAAAGGAAAGGAAAAAGGAAAAGGAAAAAGAAAGGGAGATAGGGTAGGAAGGAAATGAGGAAGGGAAGTATGATTATATTTTTAGAATTGTTTGTATGAACTGAATTGAATCTTTATGTTAATATCACATCTAACAAAGGGAAAAAAGGCAACACAAAAGAAGTTTTCTTCTGCCTCATATAACTAATCCTTATGTAGGAAATATATGCACAAAGTATGTACTGCTTTAAATTTCACTTGCTGGAAGGATTTCCTTTCTCTAATCGCTTTTAGGGACGCCTAAATGGGTTTGTAAGGATTTTTCAGTTGACATTTGAATGACATTTGAATACTATTATCATACCATACACATAATTTTCCTCTTTCACTTAACTCGTCATAGGAAACAATAAATGTTGGTTGAGAGCTTGATGTGTAAGGTTAGTGGACTGTGGATCATCCACTTATGCCACCTGAAGCTTGCAATAGCTTTGCTTTTTTAAGATTTTATTTATTTAGTATTTGATTGGTAGAGTTAAATAGAGAGAGTGGGAAAGACAGAGGAAAGGTCTTCCATACACTAGTTCTCTCCCTATGTGGCCGCAATGGCTGAGCTAAGCCGATCCAAAGCCAGGAGCCAGGAGCTTCTTTTGGGTCTCCCATGTGAGTGCAGAGGCCTAAGCAATTAGGACATCTTCCACCGCTTTCCTGGGCCATAGCAGAGAGCCAAATAGGAAGGGACACAACCTGTGCCCATATAGGATGCTGGTACCACAGGCACACCTTATGCTTAGCCTATGCACCACAGCACTGGCCCCTCAAGAACTTTTAAAATGCAGCCCTACATATAACTGTTCCATTTGATGAGTACTCCTGGGAGTGCCTGAAAATGTCAGTTTGTGAAGTGTGGCCCGGGTTGCAAATTATATAGTATCATTTCTTAAATAAAACTTTAGGAACATGGTGATTCTTCCCACCATACCTGCCCTCCCACTTCTCCTCCTCTTCCCTCTCCTATTCCCATTCTTATTTTTCACTAAGATCTATTTTCCATTAACTTTATATACATATGATTAAGTAAAAAGTTCAACAAATAGTATGGGGAAAAAAACCCAAAACTGTTCCTCAATGGTCTTGACAAGGGCTGTTCAAAGGCATTGCTTCTCAAAGTGTCAATTTCACTTCTATAGATTGCCTTTTAGGTAATTTTAAGTCAGTTTTGACCACTTGTACATGTAAGGAAACTAGTATGCTTGTATGTGCTTCTTCTTCTGTTGCTATGTTGTTGGATATGTACAAAATTGTTGTACTTACTATGTCATATTATGTCTGCATAATTTTCTGACATTGCATCTATTATATAAATGTTGTTTGTACAATTGCTTTAGCTTTCAGTTTTATTCTGTATTTAAGTGTACTTAGTCCCTATCACTAGGCCTTTTACTCCAATGCTACTGATAGATTTTCTGGGAGACAGTTATCTGCCTTCTGTAACAGGCATATATGTAGTATTTTACTTGAGTTTTTGCTTGTGACTATCTGTCTTTGGCCTTTACAGTTGAATAGCAATTTAGCTGAAAATAAACTTTTTGGGTTCTCACTTTCTTTTACTAACTTTACTTTTTATTTATATAAAGGGAACAAATTTCATGTATTTCATATGTACAGTATTTTTTTAAAGATTTATTTTATTTATTTGAAAGAAAAAAAGTCATAGAAAAGTAAAGCCAGAGAGAGATCTTCTATCTGCTGATTCACTCTCCAAATGACCGCAATGGCCAGAGCTGTGATGATCTGAAACCAGGAGCCAGGAGCTTCTTCCGGGTCTCCCACAGGGGTGCAGGGGTCCAAGCACTTGGGCCATCTTCTACTGCTTTCCCAGGCCATACCAGAGAGCCGAATGAAGCAGCCAGGACTCCAAATGGCACCCCTATGGGATGCCAGTGCTGCAGGCTGAGGCTTTTACCCACTGTGCCATAGCACTGGCCTCTCATATATACAGTTTTAAGAGCATAATATTTTCTATCCTAATACCTCACTGTCAACCTCCCTCTTCCTCTGTTCTTATTTTAAGTTTTACAATGACATTCTTTCAATTTGCTTTATAATCAAAGCTTAACTCTCTTGTAAATAAGACATTATTCTTTGGCATTTTAACATTGATTACTGCATTTACGAATTCTCAAGCTAGCCTGCTTTTTTCTCCTTATACCGAATTTTATTTCTGCTTGTGTTTCTCTAGGATTTTTTATCTTAGAATGCCAATCACTTTGGTGTAATTCTACGTGGTTTTACTTATTATCAGAGTTTCCTAAAACAAAGTGTCTATTTCAAATCCTTTATTTCAGGAAAGTACTCTTTATTGGTTTTTAATACCGTTTGAGAGGCAGAGAGACAGAAAGAGCAAGCTCCTGTCCAATCTCCAAGTGTCTAAAATGACTAGGACTAGGCAGAGACTAAAACTGGGCGCCAGGAAATCACATTGTGTCTTCCATGTGAGTAGTAGGGACCTGACACCTTGACATATCACTTGCTACCTCTCTGGGCCTGAAGTGGTGGGAAGCTGGAATTGAAGCCAGAGTCAGGACTTGCACTTTCTAGCTAAACTTCTTCTCCCGTGAAATTTTTTGATGTATGTCATTGATTCTTTTTTGTCTACTTGTTCTGTTTTTCTTCAAGAATAGCAAATTTTATATAGGTTGAATACTTGCTCTTTGCACTTTAAAAAAATCTTTCATAATTATTTCATGTGTTTTCAAATTAGATATTTTAAGTTTTTCCCCTTAGTTTATATTTTTAAAGGAATTTATTAATGTATTAGGTTCTCAGAGAAAATGCATGATTATTACTACAGAATAATTCTCACCAGTTCTCATGTTGATATCATAGTAGTGAACAAAGAACGGATTTGATGTCATTTATAGATGTAATTCTAAGAGTAATATAGTTCCCTTCCTCCCTTCCATCTTCACTCCATCCTTTTCTACCTCTCCTCCTTTCTAATTTTTGAGATAACATATTTTTAATTTACATTATAGTCAAAGGCTTAATGCTACACTGAATAAAGAATTCAATGAGTAAAAAAGTAAAATGAATACATAATGATGAGCCACCAATACTTTCATAGGCAAATCTTATGAAAGAAACTGAATAGACCCCTGGCGTGATTCCTTCCTGTGCAGCTGTTCTTTGCAGCAGTGGGCATCTAATCTCCTCCATCCACTTTCTCTCCCACCCAAGTTCGTCCCTCCTCCTCATGGAAGATTCAATGGATATGGACATGAGCTCCCTGAGGCCCCAGAACTATCTTTTTGGTTGTGAACTAAAGGCTGACAAAGATTATCACTTTAAAGTGGACAGTGATGAAAATGAGCACCAGTTATCTTTAAGAACGGTCAGTTTAGGCGCTGGTACCAAGGATGAACTGCACATTGTTGAAGCAGAGGCAATGAATTACACAGGCAACCCTATTAACATCACACTGGCAATGTTGAAAATGTCTGTACAGCCAATGGTTTCCCTTGGGGGCTTTGAAATAATACCACCTGTGGTCTTAAGGTTGAAGTGTGGTTCAGGGCCTGTGCATATTAGTGGACAGCACTTAGTAGCTGTGGAGGAAGATGCAGAGTCCGAAGATGAAGAGGAAGAGGATGTGAAGTTATTAAGTATATCTGGAAAATGATGTGCCCCTGGAGGTGGCAGCAAGGTACCACAGAAAAAAGTAAAGCTTGCTGCTGAAGATGATGAAGATGATGGCGACAATGATGATGATGATGAAGATGATGATGATGATGAAGATGATGATGAAGATGATGATTTTGATGAAGAGGAAACTGAAGAAAAAGCTCCAGTGAAGAAATCTATACGAGATACCCCAGCCAAAAATGCATAGAAATCAAACCAGAATGGGAAAGACTCAAAACCATCAACACCAAGATCAAAAGGTCAAGGATCCTTCAAAAAACAGGAAAAAACTCCTAAAACACCAAAAGGACCTACTTCCGTAGAAGACATTAAAGCAAAAATGCAAGCAAGTATAGAAAAAGGTGGTTCTCTTCCCAAAGTGGAAGCCAAATTCATCAATTATGTGAAGAATTGCTTCCGGATGACTGACTAGGATGCTATTCAAGATCTTTGGCAGTGGTGGAAGTCTCTTTAAGAAAATACTTTATAAACAGTTTGTTAAAATTTTCTGTCTTATTTAATTTCTGTAACAGTTGATATCGGGCTGTTTTTTTTTTTTAATAATGCAGAGTGAGAACTTTCCCTACCGTGTTTGAAAAATGTTGTCCAGGTTCCATTGCCAAGAATGTGTTGTCGAAAATGCCTGTTTAGTTTTTAAAGAAGGAACTCCACCCTTTGCTTGGTTTTAAGTATGTATGGAATGTTATGATAGGACACAGTAGTATCAGTGGTCAGATGTAGAAATGGTGGGGAGACAAATAGACATGTGAAATAAACTCAGTATTTTAATAAAGTAAAAAGAAACTGAATAGATATTTAGTCAAATTTAAGACAGGTTCTTATTATTTTTTAATTTTTTTTACAGATTCGCTAAATTCATTTCTACAAATCATATTGCCAGAGAAAATCCAAGCAAATACCAGTGGTAAATTCAAAGTAAGATACTTAAGGGATATTTTTCTCTCTAAATTATGTGGAATTTCAATTTTTTTACATAGTTGTAAAATATATCAGCCATATTATTGTATGTATGTGTTTAACATTACTATTAGTAAGGAATTTAAAGTTTTGATAGCAAAGCAAATGTATAAGTCAAAATTATCTGTTTTGTATAATATCTGTCATTTTGGTAAATTATAGAAAAATTAAGTGTGTTATTGGAATGGTAGCTAGGAGAGTCTGATGAAGAGAGTGATGTAAGAAGAGTAACATTTAGCTCAAACCTTGTTCCTCAGACTTTTCCTTTGCATCTGACTTTACTTGAGACCCTTTCATTATTATTTTTATTGGAAAGGAAATACTTTATTCATTTATTTTTGTTGAACAGATATTTCTGTGGGTATTCCATGTGAATTTTGATGGGAGATAAAAAGTACAATTAAGTGAGGCTTTCTTATAAGTGGCCATTTTAATAATACTTTAATGTTAACATTTATTGAGATATAACTTACATACCACAGAACCCATTCATTGTAGGTGCACAGCTAAATGATCACTAATTCTAAGTACAGTGTAAGAACATGATCGCAATCCAGTTGCGGAACATTTCTATTGCCCCAAATAGTTCCTCCATGCCCATTTAAGTTCATCTCTGTTCTTTGTTCCTAGCCCTTGGAAACTACTGATGTGTTCTCTGTCCATATAAATTAGTTCTTTCTTTTGTATATAGTCTTCAGAGTGAAATTAATAGGTCACGTAGTAAGAGTGTGTTTCACATTTTTAGAAATCATTACACTGTTTTCTATAGTGAATCTGCCAATATACATTTCCCATCAGCGACATCTGAATTTTTTGTAGCATACTTTTAAACATTTGATGTTGTCTTTTGGGTTAAAAGATTATTTTAGTGGAGTATAGTAGTAAATATTTTTCTATTGTATAATTAAGTTGAGCCTTTTTTCATGGGCCCATTTAGCTATTTCTATCTTTTTGGTGAACTTTCTGTTGCATTCATTCACTGTAAAGTTGGGTTGTTTAATTCTGTATTTTTGAATTCTAGAAATCATATGTTCTAGATACATGTTCTTTATGAAGCACACAATTTGTAATTATTTTTCTTCAATTTGACACTTTTCATCTTCATAATGCTTGCTGTAATTGGCCTGGGTGTGCCAGCTTATCAAACACCCTTACAAGACTACTAGTAACATCTTAGGTTCATCATCTGAGATGACTGAATAGGGAAAACACATGCTGATTTCAATCTAAAAGAAAGATATCAGAAACACAGGAAAGATATGTGTTTCTGGGAGACTCTTTGATTTAGAGCGAAGTTTTCATTGAAAAATTTGCAGAAATAAGAGGATCTGGGGTCCGGTGCCGTGGTGTAGCAGATAAAGCCGCCACCTGACAGAGAAGCTCTTAGGTCACCACCAGTGTCTTCTGTGGTTGTCTATTGGAGAGGTCATCTTTCCATGTGAGGTGTGAGGAGCTTGCAGAGGTCTGTGCTCCACTGGTGATCTTGTCTGAAGGAGAGCTTCATAGTCCCCACTATCCTTGAGTCCAGACAGATGAGTTGGCAGGGGCAGATTGCCCATTTAACTCTGTGAAGGAAGGGCACATTGCAAAACCCCTCCCCATAACAGGGCAGTCTGCGAACTGGGGGCTGTGCCATCTTCCCAGATTAGGGTGGCTGAAGGCTTTAGCATGCCATGCAACCTGGTGGATTTTGTTAGAGGGAGAACTCTGCAGTCTCTAGTGACTTTGAGTCTAGGTGAAGGTGGAGTAGGTGCCTACTTGGCATGTTACTCCCCTCACTTCTTCCCACCCAAGCATGAGATTCAGGGACAAGGTGGTGGTCTCGCTGGGTGTGGAGGTTCACAGGCCACAGGAAGATTCCTTGCAGTCTGTGTGGGGAGCCCTGCAACCTGTGACTCTGTGAATCCTGTGACTGTGATAGGCTGGGAAACTGACATGGGTATGGAGTTGGCTGGGTCTTTGGACAATTCCTGAACCCTACTCCTGAAGCTCAGAAGTCCCTGAGTACTCAAAGTGGACATTGCAAAGTGATCCATGCACACTCTGTGGGGTACATAGATTCGTTGTGTGGTTCATGTGACAGGGAGTGGGGAGTACAGGCACAGAGAGGCTCATGTTGGCACAGAGAAGGGCAGAGACCATGATCACACCAACTAGGGTGGTCATCTCCTCTCCCCTACGGAGTACAGAGGAGAGCTGCCATGCATAACTTGGGTGTTATCCTGAAGTTTTGCCCCACCCAAAAATGGTGGCCAGAGATCCCTGGCTCCATCCAGCATGTACCTTTGGATATCCCCTGAAGGCACTGGCATGCCACTATGCCTAGAGGCACATGCTGAAAAAAAGCACTTCAGAGGAGATATCAACAAGTGTTTCTGCAGTGTGTAAAAGGAAGCATAGAAATGTAAGAAACATGAACAGGGACGAAAATAGGACTCCCCAAAAGGAGCACAGTAGTACTTTAATATTAGACTACTGAGATGAGGCGATTGATGAAATGCCTAACAGGGAATTCAAAGGAATGTACATTTACTCAAAAATCAAGAAGCAATTACATGATTTAATGAAATTATGAATGACATGGTTGAGAAATTCAGCTTGGAAATGTTAAATAAAAATGAAACTGAAATATGAGAATGAAGCAATTAATATGCCAAATGAAAAATACAGTGGAAAGCCTATTGAATGGACTTGTTGAGGCAGAACAAAGAATAGCTAATCTGGAAGACAAAACTTTTGAAATATCTCAGACAAAAAATAAGAAAAATAATTAAAAAAAAAACAAAAGCAGTGTTCAGGTTCTTTGGGATACCACCAGACAACAAAATATATGTGCCTTAGGCATTCCTGAAAAGGAATTCCTGAAAGACATTCCTGAAAAGTGAAAAAGAAGAATTGATTAGAAAATATATTCAATGAAATACTATCAGAAAAATTCCCTGATTTGGAAAAAATATGAACATCCAAGTACAGGAAACACATAGAACTCCACATAGAATTGATCAGAGAAGATCTTCACCATGACTCATTATATTCAAACTTTGAAAAATAAAACATAAAGAAAATATTCAAAAATGTTCAAGAGAGAAATTCCAGATTACCTTTGAAAGATCTTCAATTAAATTGACAGCAGATGTCTTATCAGATGTCCTACATGCTAGGGCAGAATGGAGAGATATAGACCAAGCCCTTAAAGGAAAAGCTATCATTCCAGAATAATATACCTGAAAGAGTTCTCATTTATAAATGAAGTTGAAATAAAGGCCTTCCAGAATAAACAGAAATTGAAAGAATTTTTCACCACCTGGCAATCCTTACAAATGATTTTTAAGGATGTGCTATATATCAAGAAACAGAGAAGCATAACCAGCCTTATGCAATAATGTGAAAGCAGACAACCTCCTGGTAACAGTACAAAGCAGATCCAAATCAAGCAAAAGGAATAGTCACAGAAAAATGACAAGACCACATCTTTACTTATCAATAATAAACTTGAATGTAAATGGACTAAAGTCTTTAATTAAGATACAAACTGGTTGAATGAATTGAAAGCAAAGCCCATCTATATGCTGCCTATAGGAATCAGAACTTACAATAAAGATGCACAGATTGAAAGTGAAAGTATGGAAAGGTTCCTTGCAAAAGGAAAAAGGAAAACAAGCTTGGAGTGGCTTTCTTAATATCAAACAAAATAGACTTGAAGACAAAAACTGTGAAAAGAGACAAGGTCATTATATAATGATTAAAGGATCAGCTCAAAAGATTATTGGGACTATAGTAAATAGAGATGAATTTATGTATATGCATTTTATGTATATGCTAAAGCACTCAGCTACTTAAAACAAATCTTAATGGACCTGAAGGGAGACATATTGCTCCAATACAGGAATAATGAGGAATTTCAGCACCCTACTTTGATCAATGTACAGATCAACTAGGCAAAAAAATAAAATAAAATAAAAAATAAGGAAACAACAAAACTAGTTGACACTACTGACCAAATGAATCTAAATGATATCTGTAGAATGCCTCATCCCACAGCTGTAGAATACACATTCATCAGTACATGGAACATTTTCTAAGATTGACCATATGCTAGTCCAAATGCTAGTCTCAACAAATTACAGAAATGAAATCATAACATGTATATTTTCTGAGCACCATGGAATGAAGATGGAAATTAACAAAAATGAGAAACTCTAGAAAGTATACAGATTCATGGTGACAGAACATGCTACTAAATGAACAGTGGGTCAAAGAAGAAATCAAAAGGGAAATAAAGGCTGGTGCCGCGGCTCAATAGGCTAATTCTCTGCCTGCCGCACCAGCACACCGGGTGCTAGTCCCTGTCAGGTGCCAGATTCTGTCCCAGTCACTCCTCTTCTTGTACAGCTCTCTGCTGTGGCCCGGGAGTGCAGTGGAGGATGGCCCAAGTCTTTGGGCCCTGCACCTGCATGGGAGACCAGGAGAGGCACCTGGCTCCTGGCTTCAGATCAGCGTGGTGCACCGGTTGCAGCGCGCTGGCCACAGCAGCCATTGGGGGGTGAACCAATGGAAAAAGAAGACCTTTCTTTCTGTCTCTCTCTCTCTCACTGTCCACTCTACTTGTCAAAAAGGTGGTGGGGGGGAATAAAAAGTTTAAACAAATGAAGAAGACAGCAGAACATAACAGAACTTGTGGAATACAGCAAAATCATTATTATGAGGGAAATTTATAGCAATTAGTGCCTACTCAAGAAATCAGAAAAATATTAAATAACAGAACTGGCCAGTGCCGTGGCTTAACAGGCTAATCCTCCGCCTTGCGGCGCCGGCACACCGGGTTCTAGTCCTGGTTGGGGCGCCAGATTCTATCCTGGTTGCCCCTCTTCCAGGCCAGCTCTCTGCTATGGCCCGGGAAGGCAGTGGAGGATGGCCCAAGTCCTTGGGCCCTGCACCCATATGGGAGACTAGGAGAAGCACCTGGCTCCTGGCTTTGGATCAGCGAGATGTGCTGGCTGCAGCAGCCATTGGAGGGTGAACCAATGGCAAAAAGGAAGACCTTTCTCTCTCTCTCTCACTATCCACTCTGCTTGTTTAAAAAAAAAATAACAGAACTAACAGTGCATCTCAAGAACCTAGAAAAATAATAACAGAATAAACCCCAAATTAGTAGGAGAAAATAAAAAATAAAAATTAGAGAAGAAATAAAACTGCAAACAAAAAAGAACTGTACATAATGTCAGTGAAATACAGGGTTTTTGGAAAAAAAAATAGAACCAAAAATTGACAAACTAAGGCCCAAATAGCTAAAAATGGGTGAAGGCACAAATTAATAAAATCAGAGATGAGAAAGTAGATGTTACAACTGATGCCTCTGAAATAGAAAGGGTTATTAGGCATTATTACAAACAGGTTTAAGGCCAAAATCAGGAAATCTAGAAAATATGGGTAGATTTCTGGATACTTACAATTTACCAAAATCGAGGCATGAAGAAACAGAAAACCTAAATAGACCATTAAATAAGACAGATTGAATTAGTAATAAAAACCTTCCCAACTAAGAAAAACTCATGGCTCCCTGATGCATTTTACCAAACTTTTTTTAAAAATTTTTTTAATCTTTTTTTGTTTTGACAGGCAAACTTACTCAGACATGGGGATAAAAAAAAACATATTGTTTTTGTTTCCAAACTCCTTTTACCCTTTTCAAGAGGATGGTTTAAATGTGTACAAATGTTGGCAGTGACAGCCCTGTTAGTAGAAAAAGCAGAAAGGTGATGTTTCTTCAGGACCTCTAGCCCTGTTAGTGAACACTTCACCTCAGGTCAAAAAAAATTTTTTTTAACTTTTATTTAATGAATATAAATTTCCTGTGTACAGCTTATGGATTACAATGGCTTCCCCCTCCCATAACTTCCCTCCCACCCGCAACCCTCCCCTCTTCCGCTCCCTCTCCCCTTCCATTTGCATCAAGATTCATTTTCAATTCTCTTTATATACAGAAGATCAATTTAGTATAAAGATTTCAACAGTTTGCACCCACATAGAAACACAAAGTGAAACATACTGTTTGAGTACTAGTTATAGCATTAAATCAAAATGTACAGCACATTAAGGACAGAGATCCCACATGAGGAGCAAGTGCACAGTGGCTCCTGTTGTTGACCCAACAAATTGACACTCTAGTTGATGGTGCCAGTAACCACCCTAAGCTGTCGTCATGAGTTGCCAAGGCTATGGAAGCCTTCCAAGTTTGCCGACTCTGATCATATTTAGACAAGGTCATAAAAGACAGGGTGAGGATTGTAACCAATGATCCTAAGAGTGGCCTTTACCAGGTTTGAACAATTATACAGCATTAAGTGGGGAAGAGGACCATCAGTACACACAGGTTGGGAGTAGAGCCGTTGGAGGTAGAGTAGAGGTTATGATTACAAAGGAATGAGGCCCAGGTGCGCTAGACAGGGTCTAGAACAAAGGACAGAGTCATTATTAGAGGAGCTAAGAAAGGTACTGTCTAAGCAACAATTAAGTTTTCTGATTGAGAGGCAAATAGAACCTGATAGAAGGGGCCTGGTAATAATCTGGTGGGCTTTAGGCCTTGTAAGTTAAGAGGCCCAGACCTATCTATCTCTTCACATGGGGTATATCCTAAGGGAGGTGTGAACCTCCTAGGGGAAGGCACTCTGTTGACTTTCATTACTTGGCAGGTCTGGGAGGAGAGCTGGCCAGGTAAAGGCAGGTGGCATCTCTAACAAGAAATTTACAGTTCTGCCTGCAATGTTGCTGACCCTGCTTGGCCGTCCCCTCAGCTGCACTTTAGTTTTATGGGCAGCAAATCATATATAACTGTGGATTACAAAAGACTTTAAGTCACCATGTTTAAAATTATAAACTCATCAAGCAACAAGAGGCACTTGCTTACTTCACAGTATTTTTGAAAGCACCTGTAGGATTTTACAAGTATTTAACCCTTTAGGCTTCTGGGGCTTTCTCATTAAGATAACTATCATGTCTAGTAACACAAGATCATTAGACTTGTTAATTCTCAAACATTTGTATTAATAGCATTTTCCATTATAGAAACTTAAAGTTTGGTTCCACATCACATCTTGACAGTACTTCTAATATAATCCAAATAGCCTGATTAGTTGGTGTCTCTATAAGATGAGAGACATAGGTCCTCCGATTTTTTCAGTTGGGCCCAAACTGGAAAAACCAAAGTCCAGGATTTACTGGAAATTTTAGAAACCAGATTGTTTGAAACTTTGATTTTTTGAATGCCTGTCAAGAATGCCAAGAAGGCTCAAAATCCAAAATATCTGGTTAAAATAAGATTCCTTAAATTCATGACATAACATAGACCAAATTTGATCATTGTTACAAGGTGATTATTCAAATCTTTGAAAATAAGCACATATTTAAATAACCCATAGCTCTTAATAAAAATTCAGCTGTTTTTGAACAATTGGAATTTAACAGACATCAAGAGAACATAATAGATTACTTTAACACATTGCTTTAACAGAGCATCAGAGTTTAATTCTATGTCAAAGAGAAATTGAGCTTCCTGTGATCTTTTGCTGTGAGGTTTCCTTTCTTTACCTTCTTTCCTATTGATGACCATGTTTCTGTGTTTCTGTGTGTAAGACATCTTTAAGCATCTTTTGCATGGCAGGATGAGTGGCAACAAGTTCTTTCAGTTTCTGTTTGCTATGAAAAGTCTTAATTTCACCTTCATTCACAAATGAGAGCTTTGCAGGATATAATATTCTGGGCTGGCAGTTTTTCTCTCTTAGTGCCTGGGCTATGTCTCTCCATTCCCTTCTAGCTTGTAGGGTTTCTGATGAGAAGTCTGCTGTGAGTCTAATTGGAGATCCTCTAAAAGTAATCTGACATTTCTCTCTTGCACATTTTAGGATCTTTTCTTTCTGTTTCACTGTGGTGAGTTTGATTACAACATGTCGTGGTGAGGATCTCTTTTGGTCATGTTTATTAGGGGTTCTATAAGCTTCCTGTACTAAGATGCCTCTGTCCTTCTCCAAACCTGGGAAATTTTCTGCTAGTATCTCACTGAAAATGCCTTCTAATCCTTTCTCCCTCTCCATGCCTTCAGGAACTCCTAGAACCCGAATGTTGGTTTTTTAAATAGTATCCTGTAGATTCCCGACAATATTTGTTAGATTTCTAATTTCTTCTTCTTTTCTTTGGTTTGCCTGTTTCCTTTCCTGTTCTCTGTCTTCTAAGTCTGATATTCTCTCTTCTGCTTCGCCCATTCTGTTAAGGCTCTCTAATGTGTTTGTCATTTGATCTATTGAGTTCTTCATTTCATTATGATTTCTCGTCACTATCACAGTTTCTTGTTCCACTAGTTGTTTCATTTCATTTTGATTCCCCCTTAATATTTCATTTTCACGAGAGAGATTTTCTATCTTGTCCATTATGGATTTCTGTAGTTCAAGAATTTGTTTTTGAGAACTTCTTAATGTTCCTATTAATTTTTTGAGATCCACTTCTTGCATTTCTTCGATCTCATCATCTTCATAATCTTGAATTGGGGCGTCTTTTTCATTTGGGGGCATCATAGTGCCTTCCTTGTTCTTGTTACCTCGGTTTTTGCATTTGTTGTTTGGCATGTTGGAGATATTTGGTTTCTTCACTGTGGTGTTTTTTCTTGTTACACTATGGCTCTATATTAAGTGGACTGTCTGCTTTCGGTGGAGCCTTAGAGGCTTGAGATGAGTGTGGCCTGAGAGCTGTGTTTGGTTCCTCAGGGTTGAGGGTGTGTCAAAGGTGACACTCCCAGGTTAGGCATAGTAAATCTCTGTTTCTTTTTTTTTTTATTCAAAAGGGAAGTAATTCCACACAGCTGAACAGAATTGGTTGTAGTTAGCAGGCAAATGATATACCCACAGGAGCCAGAGATCAGAAGCTCTTTCCCAAGGACCACACAGGGAATCTGTGCTGCCCTCAGTGTGGGCTCCAATTCTCCTGCAGTCTCCCACTGGGTTGCCAAGTTAGATGCTAATCTCCTGTTATTTCACCCCTCCCCCCAGAGTCAGGTTTTTCTGCTAGGCTCAGGGCTGGTGCAGACCTGAGGTCGCCCAGCTTATGACATATCTCCAAAATGGTGCCTGCTCTTTGTCTTGCTCGCCTTTGGGGGGTGAGCAGAGAGAGAGAAACTCGTGTCTGTATCGGTCACTTTTTTTTTCCCTCTCTCTCTTCTAGTTAGCCTGGTGAACTTTTCCCCATGGAGTTTTAAGCCTTGTTCCCTCTAGTCTCCTCTTTCCTCTTTCCTGCTGGTGTCTCAGGCTATTGAGGTTCGGCTCACCTCGCGTTCCAGCGCGGGTGTGTTGAGTCTGCCACTGGTGTCCCGAACTTGGGCTCCCACGCTCTCCATGCAGGTCCACTGTGAATCACTAGTTCCTGAATAGTTTCCTCTGCTGTTTCTAACCCTACTCTTCCTTGACCCTGCAACATCTCCACTTTTATTAACCTGTCTCTCCCCCATACTATCAGTGTGCTCCCTTCCTATTCTGCCGCCTTGCTGCTCTCTCTCAGGTCAAAAATATTTTAAGCCAGAGGGTTGGGAGATGGCTAGCAGGCTCCTGAATTTTGAAGTATGAGGCCATATTATTAAAAAGTGATGATTTATTATTAACAATAGATAACTGTCAAAAGGGGACAAAAACAGACAAAAAAAGTTAAACCACAACTGCATAGGCAGCATAAAGTATCATAGGAAGGACAGACCGGATTTATAGAAACCTGCAATACACAATGAGATGAGATTGTTTATGAATGCAATAGAGTAATAGGGAAAAAAGGCACAGTGGTAGTTCTGTCATTTATGGCAGCACTCAATCGTTATGTGAGCCTAGAAGATTGCCTAACAGTGGGTCAACTCAGACCTGTAATTGTATGCTGTCAACTATGCAGTAAAACTCCTCGAGGGTCAGAAAGGGACTACGTATACAGAATCTAAGTACAGTTAAATGTACATACCTTTAAAAAATCAGGAGAGAGAGAGCCCTTATAACAGTAAGGAAAAAAAAACTAGTATTTGAGAAAGCAATAAAATAAGTCCTAAAAATCCTCTTACTTCTTCTCACAGAATGTGGCTGTAGTTCATGGAAATAGTCAACCAAAAAGAGAATTCTATAAAAAGTTGTAAAACACAAAATTGCAAATGAGATATCTGACAAACCTTTTTAAAAATTTATACAGCCTAATCCCAGATTCCCAAGAGTAACATTAAGGCTCCAGCTTCAGTTTAGCAAAAAAAAAAAAAAAAGAAACAAAGAAAACTTTACACAGAATAGGGGCAACCCATACTTATAAAGGACAGTGGGTGGTTCCTGATGGAAAGTAATGATAAACCCATAATGAGGAAATTAATGTAGCCCATTATAATAAGTCGTTGTGTATGATATAATACATAGATTATTGATGTGTGAGAATCTATACCATTGATAAATAGATGTGTGTATAGTTGTATAACATGCTACAATCTATACCATTGATAAATAGATGTGTGTATAGGTTGTAGAACATGATAGAGGATAAATAAAAAGATAGAAAAAAATCAAACTACAGAAAACCTCCTTGGTTAAGGAATTTCAAAGTATTCGCATACAGTTTTCAAAAATTCCTGAGGTGGGAAGACTAGATATTTGCTGCTAATTTTGGATCATTTCTATGGCTGGGTGAAAATTCTCCCTTTCACAATTGCCAGTGGTAAAAATGTCAAGATGTTAATAAAGCAAATCATACCTAGATTTGGCCTGTTCAAAAAGATTAATTCAGCTAATGGAAGTCATTTTATGTCATTGGTGCTGAAGGGGTTTATGGGACTATCACACTCTCTGGCATCCTTCTTCTTCAGAAAAGTTCACAAGGAATCTTAAAAACTAAACTACCTTGTACCAAATGTTTCCCAATAGTGACTCCCTGTTTTATTTATTTGAAAGGCATAGTTAAAGAGGGATGGGGGATAAGGGGAGAGAGAGAGAGGTGAGGGGGGACAGAGAAACAGAGAGAGAGAGAGAGAGAGAGAGAGAGAGAGAGAGAGAGAGAGAGAGATTGAGAGAGAGAGATTGAGACAGAGGATATCTGGCATCTGCTGGTTAAATCTCCAAACGTCTGCAATGGGCGAGGTTGAGCCAGGCCAAAGCCAGGATCCAGGATCCAGGATCCAGGAGCTTCCTCCAGGTGTTCCATGTGGGTGCAAGAGCCCATGGACTTGGACCATTTTCTTTTTGTTTCCCAGGTTCATTAGTATGGAGCTGATCAGAGGTGGAGCAGCCAGGACTGGAACTGACATCCACATGGGATGCTGGCATCCCACCATCAAGTGGTGGCTTAACCCACTGTGCCACAATGTTGGCCTCTCCAATAGCACCCCTTAAAGTGGCTCCAAAAAGAGATGTGGAATTCCCCCCTCCCCGAATTATCATTTGAGCTCCCTTACTTGGATAGGACTGTGGACTTTGCGATCACAAAAAGAAAATATCGATTTATAAAAAAAATGTATATACTGGCCATATCCTCCACTCTTATCATCCCTTAGTTTAAAAAGACTAGTTGCCCAGACTCTGCCTCTAAAGTTGATAGTTAATCATTTCTAATCAGGTGATGTGGTGCTGATTAGTACCTGGAGAAAAGACAAGCTTTTTCTGTGCTGGAATGGCATTCAAGGAGTAGAGGAAATGACAGTCATTCTGCAGTGGTCTACAAGTTGGTAATAAACCTTGGCACAGGAGTGATGAGATAAAACTACCTGCTTAAGCTAGTGATTAATGTAACTAAAACTTCAGCTCTACAGGCAATACATTTCAAGACCCCAATTCTTTTGATAAAATGTTCAATTCAGCAAGAAGTTATAGCAGTTATGTGTGTGTGTGCGTGTGTGTGTGTGTGATTTTATGTATGACCAAAGGGAGAGATAGACTTCAATACAATAATAGTGGGTGGCTTCACACCCCACTGTCATCAATGGAAACATCATTCAGACAGAAAATCTAGAGATACATTGGATTTGCAGCATACTATTGAGCAAATGGATGTAACAGACATTTGCAGGACATTTCAGCCAAATGGTCTCATTGGAACACACACAAAAAAAACCCCACATTTTCTAGGCTAGACCATATATTAGGTCACAGAACCAGCCTCAGTAAATTGAACAAATATTGAAATCAAACTGGATGTCTTCTCAGGTAACAAAGGAATGGAATTAGAAATTAACAACAAGAAGGGGCTGGCGCTGAACTCACTTGGTTAACCCTCTGCCTGCAGTGCCAGCATCTCATATGGATGCTGGGTTCTAGTTCTGGTTGCTCCTCTTCCAAACCAGCTCTCTGCTGTGGCCTGGGAAGGCAGTGGCGGATGGCCCAAATGCTTGGGCACCTGCACCCGCATGGGAGACCAGGAAGAAGCACCTGGCTCCTGGCTTCAGATCAGCACGGCTCTGGCTGTGGCGGCCATTTGGAGGATGAACCAATGGAAGGAAGACCTTTCTCTCTGTCTCTCTCTCTCTCACTGTCTAACTCTGTCAAATAAAAAATTTAACAAAAAGAAGAGAAGAACACTCATAAGTACATGGAAGTTAACATGCTACTCAATGATCAATGCATCATTTAAGAAATTTAAATGTAAATAAGCCTACTTGAATGAAATGAAAATAAGTGGCTGATGATGTGGTATAGTGGGTTAAATGTCTATCTATGGCACTAGTGTCCTGTTTGGGCACCAGTTCCAATCCTGGCTTCTTGACTTCTGATCCAACTCTCTATCATGGCCTGGAAAAACAGTAGAAGATATCCCATGTCCTTGCACCCCAGCATCCACATGGGAGACCTGGAAGAAGCTCCAGGCTCCTGATTTCAGATTGGCCCAGCTTTGGCCATTGTGACCATTTGGGGAGTGAACAAGTAGTTGGAACATCCTCTCCCCCTGTCTCTCCTTCTCTCCCTCCCCTCCCTTTCCCCCTCCCCCTCCCTTTGCCCTTCTCCCTCCTCCTCTCCCTCTTTCTGCCTCTGTAACTCCACCTTTCAAGTAAATAAATAAATCTTTAAAAAATAATCAGTCTTACCCTAGAAAAGTTTAAAAAAAGAATAAATGAAAATGAAAACATAGCATATCAAAATTTGTGGGATACAGCTAAAGTAGTTTTAACAGGGTAGTTTACAGCATAAAGCACTTACATTAAAGAAAGGGAAATATGGCAAATAAATGACCTAATGATGAATGCCAAAGGTTTAAAATACCAAGAATAAGAGGAAATAAATGAAATTGAAACTAAACAAATAACAAATATCAACAACAAGATGCACAAAATAGACTATTAGCCAGACTAACAAGAGAAAAAATAGAAAAATACAAAAATTAGAATTGCTGGAGATATTACAATGACACCACTGAAATACAAAGGATCATAAGAAACTTCTATGAGAAACTATATGGTAACAAACTGGAAAACCTCAAAGAAATGGATAAATTAATCTACCACGTTTAAATCTGGATGATGCAGACAAGCTAAACTGACTCACGGCAAGCAATGTGATTGAAGCAGTAATCAACATTATTTCTCAAGTAAAAGTCCAGAACCTAATGGTTTTGCTACTGAATTCTACAAATATTTCAAGAGGAAATAACTTCAATGCTTTTCTCAATCTATTCCAAAACATTGCACAAGATGGAACTCTGCAAGTCTTTCAATGAGGCAAGTATCACTGTGTTATGAAAACTGAATGATACAACATGAAAATAAAAGATGTATATCCTGATAAACATAGACGCAAATTTCTCAACCAAATGGTAGCACACTGCATCCAAAGCCAGATCAGAAAGATAATGCATCATGATCAAGTGGGATTTATCCCATCGATGCAGGAAAGGTACAACATTCATAGATTAATAAACATGATAAATCACATCAACAAAAATGAGAATAAAAATCATTGAAATCAGTTACCTTTATTTTAAAATTATTAATTATTTTAATATTAATATCTCAAGGGTTCTTGTCACATATTTAGATAAGAATTCTAAATATCGACTTTTCATAAATGAAACAGGCAACATGGTATTGTTTAGCATTTATTTAGAGAGTGAGAGAAATGCACAGGAAAATGAGAACTTTACTTAAGAGATAAGGAATCAAGAATTTAAACTTGGAGTTTCATACCAGGACTTTCCAGGGAATGGACCAGAGGCTGCAAAGGACAGAGAGCGTGGGGTCAGGAGAGCAGGTACTGGAGGCAGCCAAAAGGCCACCCACACCAGAGGCACAGGGGCGAACAAGAAGAGTGGGTCTGGCACTCCACGACACTTCTTCACTTTCAAAGGGCAGTGGTTACATGGTGGGGCATGTACATGTAGGGGCATGAGATCATGCAAGGGGCATAGTTTTCCAGCTCATGAATCTAATTAAATTAATCCTGTCTGCCTGCCCGTATCAATATGGCAATTGCAAGAGATGCAGAGAAATCATTTGATAAGATTAAACATCCCTTCTTGGTAACAAATTATATGTACAAGAAACATACAACAGCCAATAGCATACTGAGTGAAGGAGAGCTGAAAACAATTCCCATCAGATCTGGAACAGGGATGTCTACTTTAACCACTCTTACTCAATATAGAACTGGAAGAATTAGCAAGAGCAATTCAGAGAAAGGGCCTCAAAATTGGAAAGGAGGAAGTCAAAATATCCATGTTTGCCTCTAACATGATGCTGTACATTGAAAAACATAACACTCCACCAAAAAGCTGTTAGAACTGATAAACCAGTTCAGTAAAATGGCAGATTACAAAATAAACATAGAAGAAACAGTAGCTTTTTATATGCTAATGATGAACTGACTGAAAGAGAAATCAAGAAATCTCATAATTGCCATCATGAAAACATCAAATATTTAAGAATAAGCTTAATCAAAGCAATGACACCTGTTAAGTGAAATGGACACTATAAGCAACAATGAACTGATCAGCTCCTGTCCTGACTTTAGATGTACAATGTAATACTTTATCCTTTTTAGTATTTGTTGTTGTTGTTGTTGTTCTAGTACTATTGGTTGAACTCAGTAATTAACACACAATTATTCTCAGGTGTTTAAAATTTAACTGAAAAGTGATCCCTGTTAAATCTAAGAGTGGAAAAAGAGAGGGAGGAGATGAACAATTTGGAACATGCTCAATCGGACTGGCCGCAAATGGTGGAGTTAGAAATGTGCAGGGGATTCCAACACAATTCCATCAAGATGGCATGTACCAATGCCATCGCACTAGTCCAAGTGATCAATTTCAGCTCACAATTGATAGCTCTGATAGGTCTAAGAGTCAAAGAGATCACACAAACAAGACAAGTATCTGCTAATACTAACTGATAGAATCAAAAAGGGAGAGAAAGATCCAACATGGGAAGTGGGATACACAGTAGACTCATAGGATGGCAGATGTCCTAAACAACACTCCGGCCTCAGAATCAGCCCTCAAGGCATTCAGATCTGGCTGAAGAGCCCATGAGAGTATAGCAGGCATGGAAAGCCAAGATATCATGGAAAAAAAAAAGACCTAAATGAATGATCTCTGTGAGTGAGATCCCAGTGGAAAGAACGGGGCCATCAAAGAAGGAGGTACCCTTCTCCAAAGGGAGGAGAGAACCTCCACTTTGACTATGACCCTATCGGAATAAGACCAAAGTCAGCGAACTCTAAAGGCTTCCATAGCCCTGGCAACTCATGACTAGAGCCTAGGGAGATTACTGACGCCATGAACAGGAGTGTCAAATTGTTAAGTCAGCAACAGGAGTCACTGTGTACTTACACCCCATGCGGGATCTGTCCCTAATGTGTCGTCTAAAGCCAAGTGATGCTATGACTGGTACTGAAACAGTATTTTTATACTTTGCGTTTCTGTGTGGGCGCAGACTGATGAGGTCTTTGCTAATTATATACTGAAGTGATCTTCTGTATATAAAGAGAATTAGAAATGAAAAAAAAAAACAACCTGGTGTTAAAATGGAAATGGCATAGAAAATTAATTATTTTGAAAAAAAAATTATGTAGGATCTCTGTCTTTAATGTGCTGTACATTGCTATTTAATGCTATAATTAGTAATCCAATGGTAGTTTTTTCACTTGATGTTGCTATATGGGCAAAATGTTGAAATCTTAACCTAATATATACTAAATTGATCTTCTGTATACAAAGAGAATTGAAAATGAATCTTTACATGAATGGAAGGGGAAAGGGAGCGGGAGGGGGGAGGGTTGCGGGCGGGAGGGAAGTTATGGGAGGGGGGAAGCCATTGTAACCCACAAGCTATACTTTGGAAATTTATATTCATTAAATAAAAGTTTAATAAAAAAAAAAGCAATGAAAGACCTCTAAAATGACACAGAGATCAGTGGAACAGAACAGAGAGCCCAGGAATTACTCCACATACATATAGCCAACTGATATTTGACAAAAGTGCACAGATCATACATGTGAGTAAGGATAAAATATTCATTTTGTGGTGCTGGCATATATATATATATACATATATATATAAAATATACATAGTATATATTATATATAGTGTATATATATAGAAATTAATTCAATACATCTCACCATATATAAAAATCAACTCAAGATGGATGAAAGATCTAAGTTTATGACATGAGACTATGAAATTACTTGAAGAAAGTTAACAGGAAATACTCTAAGATGTTGGTTTAGGTGGTAACTTTTTGGATAAGACCCCCCAACATACAGGAAATAAAACTAAACATATTGAATCTTATTAGAATCAGAAGCTTAAGTATAGCCAACATTCTACAGAATGGCAAATATATTTGCATGCTATCCGATTAAGGATTAAGATCCAGAATATGTCAGCAACTCAAGAAATTCAACATCAAAAATAGGCCAAATCAAATTAAAAAATGGGCATGGAGGCGGACATGGAGACATATACATAAAAATTAGAATATTATTCAGCTACTAAAACTGAAATTATACAATTCACAAAATAGATGCTGCTGAAAGACATCATATTGAGTGAAGTAAGCCAGACAGAGAAATACAAATACCACATTTTCTCCCTTGTATGTGGGAGTTAAAATTAAAAGAAAAAAATAAAAAGAAATGACTGTGAGTATCAGTATTGCTGCAAATATATTTTTGTGATGCTTTGTTTTCGTTCAGCCATTGGATAAGAACATTATACTCTTACAGTTTTGATGATCTGTGCTTATTTTGAAATTTACTGTGTATTGGTGAAATGTTCACCTTTCCATTTGATATTTTTAATAGTCATTGCCTAATATTCCTGCTGAAATAGGGTTTTACTTTTTACTTATTGCTCTGTTTACTTACTGGAGAAATTCATTAAACCACTGAATTTAATATAAATTGAAATGTAACTTAGAAGGAAAGATAGACATGGACATAGAAAGAGAAGAAGTAAAAAAGGGGAGAGGGATGGAGGTAGGTTGGGAGGGTGGTGGAGGATGGGAGGGAGGAATTGATTAACCTTATATTCTTAGAATTGTATCTGTGAACTACATCAACTCTGTTCTACTTGCATTAATATTACATTAACATGAAAAATAACAGAAAAAAGGCATTTCATGCTAACTCCCATAGTAAAAATATAAAGGAAGCACACTAATATCTTAGTAATTACAAAGTTTTTGTTTGAGAATTTGTTCATCTATGAAGTACATACTGGAACCACTTGAACATCAGTCTACTTTACCAAAAGGTAAAACTTTTCCAAAATCTGTGTTCAGTTATCACATTTAAATTGAACTTACCAAGGAAGTATTTTTTTACCAATGCAAATTTTGAAACTAGTATACCCTGCTCCTTCATTGTCAAGGTCTTCCCTTTTGCATTTCTTCTCTGTAGTTTTTCCCTTCTTCCAGTTTCCCTGTTAATTCTCTTTGTTTCCCACGAACTTTTAAAATTTTGGCATAATTTTAGACTGGTAGATAAATTGCAAACTTCTACAGATAACTCACATAGAGTGTTCACTCAGTTTTCCGTAATGTTAATTGTTACATAACCATGTGGATACATTTTTAATAGATAAATAAATTATTAATGGCACATTGCAATTAACTATCTACATTAACTATCTATAACTTTATTTGGACTTCATCAGTTTTTTTTATTGCTTTCATTTTTTAAAACTTTTATTTAAAAAAATATAAATTTTGAAAGTACAACATTTGGATTATAGCTGTTCCCCCCCCATAACCACCCTCCCACCCACAAACCATCCCATCTCCTACTCTCTCTCCCATCCCATTCTTCATTAAGATTCATTTTTAATTATCTTTATATACAGAAGATCAACTTAGCATATACTAAGTAAAGATTTCAATAGTTTGCACCCACACAGACACACAAAGTATAAAATACTCTTTGAACACTAGTTTTACCATTAATTTGCATGGTACAACATATTAAGGATGGAGATCCGACATGGGGAGTAAGTGCATGGTGACTCCTGTTGTTGATTTAATAACTGACACTCTTATTTATGACATCAGTAATCACCTGAAGCTGCCAAGGCTATGGAAGCCTCAAGTTCACCAACTCTGACCTTATTTAGACAAGGCCATAATCAAAGTAGAAGTTCTCTCTTCCCATCAGAGAAAGGTATCTTCTACTTTGATGGCCTGTTCTTTCCACTGGGATCTCACTCACAGAGATCTTTCATTTAGGTCATTTTTTTGCCATAGTGACTTGGCTTTCCATGCCTGAGAAACTCTCATGGGCTTTTTAGCCAGATCCGAATGTCTTAAGGGCTGATTCTGAGGCCAGAGTGCTGTTTAGGGCATTTGCCATTCTATGAGTCTGCTGTGTATCCTGCTTCCTATGTTGGATTGTTCTCTCCTTTTTAATTATATCATTTATTATTAGCATACACTGGTCTTGTTTATGTGATCCCTTTGACACTTAATCCTATCTTTATGTTCAATTATGAACTTAAACTGATCACTTTAACTAGTAAGATGGTATTGGTACATGCCAACTTAATGGGATTTGGAGTCCCATGGCATAATTCTAGCTCTACCATTAGAGGTATGGACTTCATCAGTTTTTACCATAATTTCTTATTTCTGTTCCTGATTCCAATCTAGTAGACAACAAGTCATGTCTGCCCATCTCCTTTTCACTGTGTTTTGGTCTTCACTTGTTTTTAACAATCTTGAGAGTTTTGAAGAGTATTGGTCAGATATTCTGTAGAATGACTCTAAATTTGGGTTTACCTGATATTTCCTCATGATTAGGCTGAGGTTATATGCTGTAGTGAAGATTACCATAGAACCGAAATGCTCTTCTTGTTAGTCCTATCAGGAATTTCATGATGTTAACTTCATTTATCATCAGTGATTTTAACTTTCTTGTTTCATTCTTGACCATTTACTACATGGGTTATATAGAATCTTGGTTGCTTTGTATTTTCACAGACCTAGGATGCTTACATATTTCACGTTTTTCTGTGATATAGTATTGTTGTTAATTCAGTTTTAATAATCTCTAACTTGTTTTTGTTTTCACTGATGCTCTCTCACTTTCACATGTTTCATTTTACAGGATAGAATCATTACTTAGGTTCACCTCCTTATAGTTATCACAGCCTATTGCCATCCTTGTTCTAACTTGAAAACATTATTTTTAAACTCAAAGACAATACCAAATTTTGGATAAGAATCTTTTCTTCAATAATAAAGGAAGCTTGCAATGAACCTTGGGATAATTTTTAAGAAAGTGTCTAAATAATATTTCTGCCTTATTAGAGTAAGTTTCATTGATGTAAATGCCTATTATCCCAGTGATACCACCTAAATTGGTGTCCACACATGGACGTTTCTTTCAGAAGAAGGTTACAGTTTACTTACATGTAGATAAATTCTTAGATTGAATTTATATTATGAAAATAGTAAGAATGGATCATATAATTTACAAATATCCAACATTTAAAAATATTTTGCTGGCCGATTTTAAAATCAGAAGTAGTCTGTAACATTTTGATTAAGACTTTTAAGCATTCTTTGAAGGATTTTATATAAAGCTACTGTTTTGCCTCTTAGAATAATTTGTTTCACTCAGTTGTTCTGGATTCTTTAGGATCAGATGTCCTATATCATTCCAATAGATGAGACACTGTATACTGTTCACCTTAAGCAGAGGTAAATTTTATTATTTAGTTTTAAAATTTATTCTTATGAAGTTGTTTATTTATAATAAAATGTATATTGAAAACCAGCACATATAGTTGTTGTTAAGAATTTAGTTATCTTAGATGGCCAGTTTATCGCTGTGTGTTAATTAAGTAGTATTTTGTGACTAGAGGTTAGAAAAAACAACAACAACCAGAAATCTGGCCTGATCTCCTGAAGTCTGAGATGCTTGTTATGAATTTGGCAAGACCAACATTCCCTCTATAATCAGGCTTTATGTCACATGATTTTGTCATTTAGGATTTTATTAGAGAGGTTGTACCACCATGAGGATGTAGAGTGAGTGCTTTAATATAGCCACTGGATTTTGTGCTGTCATGGGGCTGGTGAACAGTTTATGGAAAATGGTACTCGCTATATGCTACCCTTCAGAGAATTGAGAAATAATTGAAATAATTTTCTGTGAGGTTCAACACTTTGAAGAAACCTTGTTGAGAAAGGCTATCTTAGAAGTAATTTAAGGCTTTCAAGAAGAGAGTTTCAATTAAATTTTTGGAGTGGAACTAGGTATCCTTCTATTAGGGAGAGCCAAATTATGAGAACTGAAGCAGGCAAGTATACAACAAAGCTTATAGAAAATATTGTGCAGAGATATGAGAAACAGGAAGGTTGCATGAATACATTTATTTTTTAAGATTGACATTTATGACCAGGAAAATATCTTTAAATGGAAAAGAAAAACAAGAAATTATTTTGTTGAGGGGTAGTTTCTTAGAGAAAGATAAAAGGTATAAACAAAGTGATTGCCTGCATTAGATGTCAAAGAATTCTTCCAAAAGAGAGTTAACATACTCTTTTAGACAGAAGGGAAAGAGGACATGGTAGGTGACAAATCTCAAGCTTTTGAAGAAGGAAAGTGAGAGGGCTCACATTGCATTTGAACCTCACATCAGGAATATCAACAGTGTTAAGAAAGAAAATGGAGCCTGGGCTATTGATAAGGCATGTGAGTATTGTTTTGGTAAGTTTCTTGCATGATTGCTAGGATAGCCCAATAACCATTAGGAAACAGTTGCAACTAACTTAATAAGAGAATTAGTGATAAGCAACTATTACGGTGTAGAAGTAGATTTTTTTTTCTAGCGGATACTAAAGCAGCATAAAACTAAGAGATTTGATGGCCTATTAGATATAGTACTTGCAAGAATTTAGTGGGACAGACAAATGAGAGAGATCTCAACCAAGGGATATAGGGTCTCACTGTTGAAGACAACTATATATGAAGTGCTATGGGACGTGCCGAGGTAATGATCAGTTGGTAGTCACTTCAATTAATTAATTAATTTTTAAGATTTATTTGTTTGGCAGAATTACAGAAAGAAAAAAAGAATAATTTAATTTAGAATATGGGAGAGAGGTGCAAATTTCAAAATCCTTTCTTTATAAAAGTTCTAAAAATTTGGAATAGGAAGGATGTAGCTCATCCCAATAAAGGCTGGATATGACAAGTCTGGGGCTAACATGGCCATCAGTAGTGAAAAGCTGAAAGTTTTTAAACAGGGATTAGGAACACTATAGGAATGTTTATTCTCACCAGTTTTCTTCAACATATTACTGTAAGTCCTAGACAAAGAAACTGAGCAAGAAAAGGTAATGAAAGGTATACAAATGAGAAAGAAAGAAGGTAAGTGTTCCTATTTCCATATGATCCTAAGGGCCCAACTAAAACTCTGTTGGAACCAATAAATAAATCAGTAAAGATACAAACTCAGCTTACAAAAACCAGCAGTTTCTTTACACTAAAAGAACAGTTTAAAAAGAAATCAAGAAAACATTTGATTTATAATATATAAAAGTAACATACTTTGGAATAAAATTTTAAAAATTATTGATTTGAGAGGGAGGGAGGTGGAGAAAGACAGTGAGAGAGCCCTGCCATCTGGTTCATTCCCAAAGGGCCTGCGATGGCTGGGACTGAGTCAGGTCAGAACCAGGAGCCAAGAATTCAATCGGGTTCTCCCATATGGTGACAGGAATGCAGTAACTTGATCCAGTTACTGATGCCTACATTAACAAAAGTTTAAGAGAGGAGCTACAGCTGGATATCAAACCCAAATATTCTGATACTGAGTACAGTCATCTTTTTAAAAACATTTTTACTTATATAAGGTGAACAAATAAATCCTTAATAAATACAGATTTAGGAACATAGTGGCAATTCCCCCTCTACCCTTTCTCCCACCCTCCCTCCTCCTTTTTCTTATTCTTTCTTTTAAATTTTATAATAACATACTTTAATTTTATTTTATACAATTAACCCCCACGAGGAGATTTCAGAGCATAATAATAAGAAAAACACTGTTCCATAACAGTTGAGACAAGGGCTGTAAACAATAATCAGTTCTCAGAATGTCATTTTCACTCATATATTTGTATTGTATCACTTACCAAGTTCAGCGAAAACACACAGTAGTTTTTTTTTTTTTGGATGAGCTTATTTTACTAAATATAATGTTTTTCAGTAGCATCCATTTGTTGCAAAGACAGGATTTCATATTTTTTATGGCTGAGTAATATTCCATCATGTGTATAAACTTTTTTTATCCAGTCATCACTTGATGGATATCTCATTTGATTCCATGTCCTAGCTTTTGTGAACTGAGCTGCAATTAAGTTGTGGTTACAGATAACTCTTGCATATGCTGATTTATTTTGGAAGGGTAAATTCCCAGGATTGGGGTTGCTGGGTTATATGGTAGATATATTTTCATGTTTCTGAGGAATCTCTATAATCTCTTCCACACTGGCTGTACTAGTTTGCATTCCCACCAGCAGTGGTTTAGGGAACCTTTTTTTCACACATCCTCGTCAGCATTTGTTTTATTTTATTTTATTAATTCTCTGATTTCTCTGTGAGAGCCATTCTAACTGGGGGGAGGTAAATCCTCCATATCATTTTTATTTGCATTTCCCTGATGGCTAGTGATCCTGAACATTTTTTCATGTGTCTGTTGGCCATTTTAATTTCCTCTTTTGAATATTTCTGTTCAAGTCCTTCGCTCATTTCTTAACTGGATTGTTTTTTTTCTAGTTGTTGAATTTTTTGAATGCTTTATAGATCCTGGATATTATTCCTTTAACAGTTGCCTAGTTAGCAAATATTTTCTGCGTATACAAAGGCTATTGATCTTTGTCCATTAATTTTATATTCTGTCATTTTACCAAGCTCATTATGAGTTTCATGAGTTTCAATAGTCTATTAGTGGAGTTTTGTCATTCTCCTATATATTCTCTCTATATACATAGAATATACAGAGAGAATATATATAGAATATTATATAGAGAGATCTTCTATATATATGCTATATATATGTATCTATCTATCTATCTATCTAATCATGTCATCTGCAAACAGGAATAATTTGACTTCCTCCTTACAAATTTGTAAGCCTTTGATTACTTTTTATTGCATAGTGGCTCTGGCTGAAACCTCCAAGACTATATTCGATAGCAGTGTTGAAAATTGGCATCCTTGTCTGGTTCTGTATGTCAGTGGAAATGCTTCCAAATTTTCATCATTCAATAAGTTGCTCTCTGTGTGTTTTCCATAAGCACCCTTCATTGTATTGAGAAATGTTCTTTGTATTCACAATTTGCTTTAGATTTTTAATCATTTTAATCAAATGCTTCCTCTGCATCTATTGAGATAATCATGCAGCTTTTGTTCTTTAATTTGTTAATGTGATGCATCACATTTATTTGTGATTTTTGAACCATACCTGCATACCAGGGGTTATTATCTCACTTGTTCTGGGTGAATGATGTTTCTGATGTGCTGTTGGATTCGATTACCTAGTATTGTGTTGAGGACCTTGGCATCTATGCTCATCAGGGACATTGATCTGTAGTTCTCTTTCTCCATTGTGTGTTTTTCTGATTTAGGAATTAAGATGATGTTAGCCTCATAGAATGAATTCGGGAGGGATTCTCTCCCCTTCAGTTGTTTTGAATAGGTTAAGACTTTCCACTGTATTTTTATAAGACATATTGAATTCTTCATTTTTAAAAAAATATTTATTTTATTTATTTACAGAGATAATATATATATATATATTTATGTATATACATATATGTGTGTATATATATGTGTGTGTGTGTGTTTGTTTATATATATATGGAGAGAGAGAGATCTTTTATCTGTTGGTTCACTCCTCAGATGGCTGCATCAGCTGGGGTTGGGTCAAACCCAAGCCAGAAGCAAGGACCTTCTTCCAGGTTTCCCATTTGGTGTCAGAGACCCCAGGATTTGGGCCATCTTCCCCTACTTTCCCATGTGCATTAGCAGGGACCTAGATTGGATATGGAGCAGCTGTGACACTACCCTTTGCCTATATGAGATGCTGGCACTGCAGATGGCAGCTTAACTCACTGTGCCATCCATGTCAGTGCCTCCCTCATGCTTCATTTCTAATATTTCAGTTTTATTTCTCTTCAAAATCTCATGGGCAAATTTTGCATTCATGTCATGCGTGGATTTCTTTAGCTCACTAATTTTCTTCTCATTGTTTGTGAGTAATCCTGTGACATTCATTTGAATTCCTTTGCAAGAATTTCATTAGTCTCTTCATCTTCACATTCTCATATTGAAGTGTTGTTGTGTCCTTTGGGGAAGTCATCTTCTCTTCCTATTTTTGTTTCTTATATTTATGCGTTTATTTTTAGGTATTTGTAGAAACACGTTTGGTTTTCTCTACTGATTTTTTTAAATATATTCCTCCCTGGGTTAGTGGTCTGTCTCCTCCTTTAGTGAATACCAAGGGGTGTGTGTTGGGTGGGACCAGGGAGCACTGGTCAGGGCTGAACTGTGGGGTAAGAATCCAGGGTGACACCTAAGTTGGGTGTGGTATATACCCTGTATTATCAGCGGGAAGGAAAGTATGATCGTGCCTGGTGGCATCATGAAAACCTCACATCCTGTATCTGAAGGGATTTAATGCCTGGGGATAGCCCACCCTGGGTACAGCTCTTACCCATGCTATTGCATGAACCATACAGAGGTTCTGTACAGTCCTCAATGTGAGCACAAAAGCCTCTGCAATTACCCACCCCAGGCAATCAGGGAGCTATGAGTCTCTGATGCCAGACACAGTGATTTCCCAGAGCCCCAGTCATACTCCACACCGGATTATGTAGTCACATGGTTCCCAAAGTCACAGCGCACAAGGCTCCTACAGTCACATGGTACAGAAGATCCTCTCTCTGCCCTGAGAGCTTGGCCCATCCATGGAGAGAGCAGAATCATTTCCAGTGCCAGCTACCTATGGGTTTTCCACCTGGGTAGTTAGAGCCCTGGAGCCTGTGGTAGGCTGAGAGGATTGGGGCACCTTCTGTCCTATCCAGGTGTGCAGCCCCCTGTAAAACCTTGCAGTCAGACTAAAAGTAAATTGAACTTGTAGATTTTTTTCCTTCTGATAAAATCCCGTGGTCATGCATGTGAGAGCCGCCACAGAATCTTCTGGCATCAAAACGGTGTCTTCTCCCCTTCGGTTGCTGGGCGCTCTTGTTTTGGGGGATGAAGAGAAAGAAATACACTTTTCCCTCACTGGATTAGGTCGATACCATATCCGCTGCTCGGACTCAAGGCCTGGCCTAGTCAGGGTGGTCTGCAAGGTTCTCTCTCATGCAATGTCACCTGTGGTACTTGCTGCCATAGTATGCCCTCACATAGCTTTCAGAAGCTGGCATCTCTTCTGGCCCCTGGCCACAGGAGTTGTGTGTTGTGTGCCTGCTCACTGCTGCACATCTGCTCTTTCTGTGCTGTTCCACACTGTCCCTCTTGCTTCTATAGAATTCCCACTGCAAATATATATCCAACTATTCCCTGTAAATACACTCCCTTTGCTTTTCTTCTGCTATTTTCCCCTGGTGAAAATTAGCATATCTTTTCACTTTCCAGCCATCTTGGAATCTCTTAAATTTAGGCTTCTTAAGCACTTGGTTGAACACCAATCCAATAAATAATAAATTTAATCAATGAGTGAAAGACCTGAAAACTATAAAATATTGATGAAAGGAATTACAGAGGATAGAAATAAATTATTTATTGATTTTGTCTATATTCTTGTGGAATATTGGTCTTTCTATTGTTCACTTGTTAAAATTTATGATCAGTGGTGCTTTAAGGCTGTGATTATAAAGTAAATTAAAGTTATGTTCTTGTAAAAATTAAAGCAGTGAATGTAAGAATGTGGGGGAGAGGGATTGAGGGAAGAGGTATGTTTATCTCTTAGAATTTTATGTATGAAATACTTGAAATCTGTTTTCTTTATATTAATAAAAATTTAAAAGAAATAAAAAGTACATCTTGCACATGGATTGGGAAAATTAATATTGATTTTTAACTTTTATTTAATAAATATAAATTTCTAAAGTGCATCTTTTGGATTACAGTGGCTTCCTCCCACCAATAACTTCCATCCCACTCGCAATCCTGTCATCTCCCGCTCCTGCTCCCATCTCATTCACATCAAGATTCATTTTCAATTATCTTTATATACAGAAGATCATTTTAGTATATATTAAGTAAAGATTTCAACAGTTTGCACCCACACAGAAACTCAAAGTGAACAATACTGTTTGAGTACTAGTTATAGCATGAATTCATATTGTACAACACATTAAGGACAGAGATCCTACATGGGGAGTAAGTGCACAGTGACTCCTGTTGTTGACTTAACAATTGACACTCTTGTTTATGGCGTCAGTAGTCACCTGAAGCTCTTGTCACAAGTTGGCAAGGCTATGGAAGCTTTTGGAGGTCGCCAACTCCAATCTTATTTAGATAAGGTCATAGTCAAAATGGAAGTTCTCTCCTCCCTTCAGAGAAAGGTACCTCCTTCTTTGATGGCCCATTCTTTTTTTTTTTTTTTTGACAGGCAGAGTGGACAGTGAGAGAGAGAGACAGAGAGAAAGGTCTTCCTTTTTGCTGTTGGTTCATGCTCCAATGGCTCCCGCGGCTGGCGCGCTGCGGCCGGCGCACCGCGCTGATCCGATGGTAGGGGCCAGGTGCTTCTCCTGGTCTCCCAAGGGGTGCAGGGCCCAAGTACTTGGGCCATCCTCCACTGCACTCCCTGGCCACAGCAGAGAGATGGCCTGGAAGAGGGGCAACCGGGACAGAATCCGGCACCCCGACCGGGACTAGAACCCAGTGTGCCGGTGCTGCAAGGTGGAGGATTAGCCTAGTGAGCCGCGGCGCCGGCCTTGATGGCCCATTCTATCCACTGGGATCTCACATGCAGAGAGCGAGATTTAGGTGGTGGTTTGGTTTTTTTTTTGTTTGTTTGTTTGTTTTTTTTTTTTGCCAGAGTGTCGTGGCTTTCCATGCTTGAAATGCTCTCATGGGCTCCTCACCCTGATCCGAATGCCTTAAGGGCTGATTCTGTGGCCAGAGTGCTGTTTAGGACATCTGCCATTCAATGAGTCTGCTGTGTATCCCACTTCCCATGTTGGATCATTCTCTACTTTTTAATTATATCAGTTAGTATTAGCATACTCTAGTCTTGTTTATGTGATCCCTTTGACTTTTTTTTTTGACAGGCATAGTGGACATTGAGAGAGAGACAGAGAAAAAGGTCTTCCTTTTGTGTTGGTTAACCCTCCAATGGCCACCATGGCCAGTGTGTTGGGGCCAGTGCACCGCACTGATCCGAGGCCAGGAGCTAGTTGTTTTCCTGGTCTCCCATGCGGGTACAGGGTGCAAGCACTTGGGCCATCCTCCACTGCACTCCTGGGCCACAGCAGAGAGCTGGCCTGGAAGAGGGGCAACCAGGATAGAATCTGGTGCCCCAACTGGGACTAGAACCCAGTGTGGCGGTGCCCCAGGTAGAGGATTAGCCTATTGAGCCGGGGTGCCCCCTTTGACTCTTAATCCTATCATTATGATCAATTGTGAACTGAAACTGATCACTTTGACTAGTAAGATGGCATTTGTACATACCACCTTGATGGGATTGAATTGGAATCCCCTGGCACATTTCTGTCAATCACTTTGCTGACTGTTTTTATTGCTGGACAGAAACTTCTCAAACCGATGCAATCCCAGTTGTTAAATTTGGCTTTGGCTGCTTGCGCCTCCAGGGTATTTTCCAGGATGTCTTTGCCGGTGCCAATATCTTGCAGGGTGTCTCCAATGTTCTCTAATAATTTGATGGTGTCAGGTCATACATTTATATCTTTAATCCATGTTGAGTGGATTTTTGTGTAAGGTGAAAGGTAGGGGTCTTGCTTTATGCTTCTGCACATGGAAATCCAGTTTTCCCAGCACCATTTGTTGAATACACTGTCCTTGCTCCAGGAATTGGTTTTGGATCCTTGTTCAAATATCAGTGGGCTGTAGAATTTTGGATTGATTTCTGGTGTTTCTATTTTGTTCCACTGGTCTATCCATCTGTTTCTGTACCAGTACCATGCTGTTTTGATTATAACTGCTCTGTAATATGTCTTGTGATGCCTCTGGCTTTATTTTTGTTGTACAAGATTGCTTCAGCTAATCGAGGTCTCCTTTGTCACCATATGAATTTCAGCATCATTTTTTTCAGATCTGAGAAGAATGTCTGTGGTATTTTGATTGGTATTGCATTGAATCTATAAATTGCTTTTGGGAGAATGGACATTTTGATGATATTGATTCTTCCAGTCCATGAGCATGGAAGATTTTTCCATTTTTTGGTATCCTCTTTCTATTTCCTTCTTTAAGATTCTGTAATTCTAACCGGAGGGATCTTTAACGGCCTTGGTTAAGTTTATTCCAAGGTATTTGATTGGTTTTGTGGCTATTGTGAATGGGATTGATCTTAGCAGTTTTTTCTCAGCCATGGAATTGCCTGTGTATACAAAGGCTGTTGATTTTTGTGCACTGATTTTATATCATACTTCTGTGCCAAACTCTTCTATGAGTTCTAATAGTCTCTTAGTAGAGTTCTTTGGATCTCCTAAATAAATAAACATATCATCTGCAAAGAAGGATAGTTTGAGTTCTTCCTTCCCAATTTGTATCCCTTTAATTTTTTTTCTTACCTAATGACTCTGGCTAAAACGTGCAGAATTATGTTGAATAGCAGTGGTGAGAGTGGGCATCCCTCTCTGGTACCAGATCTCAGGGGAAATGCTTCCAACTATTCCCCATTCAATAGGATGCTGGCTGTGGGTATTTCATACATAGCTTTGATTGTATTGAGGAATGTTCTTAGTATACCCAATTTGCTTAGAGTTTTCATCTTGAAGGGGTGTTGTATTCTATCAAATGTTCTCTCTGCATCTATTGAGATAATCATATGGTTTTTGTTCTGCAGTCTGTTAATGTGGTGTATCACATTGATTGATTTACTAGCATTGAACCATCCCTGCAACCAGAGAAAAATCCCACTTAGTCTAGTTGGATGATCCTTCTGATGTGTTTTTGCATTCCATTGTCCAGAATTTTATTGAAGATTTTTGCATCTATGTTCATCAGGGATATTGGTCTGTAATTTTCAGTCAATGCTGCATCTTTTTCCGGTGTAGTGATTAAGGTGATGCTGGCTTCATAGAAAGAATTTGGGAGGATTATCTCTTTTTCAATTGTTCTGAATAGGTTGAGGAGAATTGGAGTTAGTTTTTCTTTAAATGTCTGGTAGAATTAAGCAGTGAATGCATACGGTCCTGGGCTTTCTTTGCTGGGAGTGAATTTATTACTGATTTACTTTCTGTCTCAGTTATGGGTCTGTTTAGGTTTTCTATGTCTTCATGGTTCAATTTAGGTAGGTTGCATGTGTCTATGAATCTATCCATTTCTGATAGATTTTGCTGTTTGCTGGCATACAAGTCCTTGCAGTAATTTCTGATGATTCTTTTTATTTCTGTGGTGTCTGTTGTTACATTCCTTTTTCATCTCTGATTTTATTGACTTGGGTCTTTTTTTTGACAGACAGAGTGGACAGTTAGAGAGAGAGACAGAGAGAAATGTCTTCCTTTTGCCATCGGTTCACCCTCCAATGGCTGCCGCACTGCGGCCGGCGCATTGTGCTGAACCAAAGCCAGTAGCTAGGTGCTTCTCCTGGTCTCCCATGTGGGTGCAGGGCCCAAGCACTTGGGCCATCCTCCACTGCACTCCCGGGCCATAGCAGAGAACTGGCCTGGAAGAGGGGCAACCGGGACAGAATCCGGTGCCCCGACTGGGACTAGAACCTGGTGTGCCAGTGCCGCAGGTGGAGGATAAGCCTATTGAGCTGCGCGGCCCGCGACTTGAATCTTTTTGCTTCTTTTTTTAGTGAGTTGGGCCAATGGTGTGTGAATTTTGTTTATTTGTTGAAAAAAACAGATCTTCATATGGCTGATCTTTTGTAATTTTTTTCGATTCAATTCTGTTGGTTTCTTCTCTGATTTTAGTTATTTCTCTTTTCCTACTAGATTTGGGTCTGGTTTGCTGCAGATTTTCTAGATCCTTGAGGTGCCTTGAAAGATCATTTATTTGGTACCTTTCCAATTTCTTGATGTAGGCACCTATTGATATAAACTTTCCTCTCAACACTGCTTTTACTGTATCCCATAAGTTTTGATATGTTGTGTTGTTATCCTCATTTACTCCAGAAAGTTTTTGATTTCTTTTTTGATTTCTTCTATGACCCAGTGTTCATTCAGGAGCATGTTGTTCAGTCTCCATGTGTTTACATATGCTCTAGGGATCCTGAATTGCTACTTTCCAGCTTCATTCCACTGTGGTCTGAGCAGCTGCATGGTATGATTCTAATTCGTTTGAATTTGCTGGGACTTGCTTTATGGCCTAGTATGTGCTCAATACTAGAGTAGGTTCCATGTACTGCTGAGAAGAAATTTGTGTTGGAAAGATGTGTTGTAAGCAGCATATGGATACATTTTGTTCCTTAATCCATTCAGCCAGTCTGTGTCTTTTAACTGGAGAGCAGAGGCTATTAACATTCAATGTGAGTATTGATAAGTAGTGACTTTACCCTGCCATTTTCCCAAAGATATTTCTAATATATGCTTTGAACTTCCTGTGATCTTTTTCTGTGTGGTTTCCTTCTATTACCTTCTTTCATGTTCATGACCGTGTTTCTATGTTTCTGTTTGTAGCACATCTTTAAGCATCTTTTGCAGGGCTGGACGAGTGGTGATAAATTCTCTCAATTTCTGTTTGCTATGAAAGGTCTTAATTTCACCTTCATTCACAAATGAGAGCTTTGCAGGATATAATATTCTGGGCTGGCAGTTTTTTTCTCTTATTACTTGGGCTATATCTCGCCATTCCATCCTAGCCTGTAGGGTTTCTGATGAGAAGTCTGCTGTGAGTCTAATTGGAGTTCCTCTGAGAGTAATCTGACGTTTCTCTCTTGCACATTTTAGAATCTTTTTTTTATGTTTCACTGTGGTGAGTTTGATTACAATGTGTCGTGGCTAGGATCTTTGTTGGTCATGTTTTTTTCCGGGTCCTATGTGCTTCCTGTACTTGGATGTCTCTGTCCTTCTCCAAACCTGGGAAGATTTCTCCTGAATGTTGGTTTTTTTTTTAATAGTATCCTGTAGATTCTCAACAATATTTTTAGATTTCTAATTTCCTCTTCTTTTCTTTGGTTTGACTGTATACTTTCCTGTGCTCTGTCTTCTAAGTCGGATATTCTCTCTTCTATCTCACTGATTCTGTTTTTCTGGCTGTCAACTGCATTTGTTATTTGTTGCATTGAATTATTCATTTCATTTTGATTTCTCTTCAATATCACAATTTCATATTCTACTAGATTCCTCATTTATTTGGTTCCTCCTTAAGATTTCATTTTCACGAGGGAGATTTTCTGTCCTGTCCAGTATAGATTTCTGTAGTTTATGAATTTGTTTTTGAGAACTTCTAAATATTCTTATCATAAATTTTTTGAAATCCATATCTTGCATTTCTTCTACTTCATCATGTTCAAAATCTTGTATTGGGGTGTTATGTTCATTTGAGGACATCAGAATGTCTTCTTTGTTCTTGTTTCCTCGGTTTCTGTGTTTGTTGCTTGGCATTGTAGAGATATTTGTTGGTTTCTTCTATTTTTTTTTCCTCACTGTGGTGGCTTTTCTCATTACACTGTGGCTTTAAATTAAGTGGATTGTCTGCTTTTGGTGCATCTCTAAGGGCTTGTGGTGGGTGTGGCCAGAGATCTCTGTTCTTTTCTTCAGGGTTAAGGGTGTGCCAAAGGTGACACACCCAGGTTTGGCGTGGTAAATATTTCTCTCTCTCTCTCTCTCTCTCTCTCTCTCTCTTGTTTAATTCAGAAGGGAAGTAATTCTGCACAGCTGAGCTCTTCTCCTTGATGGCAGTCAGTGCCTGAGTGCTAGCCCCAGTGGGTATAATATTAGTCTGGTCTGTCCCAAGGATCACACAAAGGATCTGTGCAGTCCTCAGTGTAAGCTCAGATTCCCCTGCAATGTCTCCCACCGGGTAGCCAAGGTTACTGAGTTTGTGGCATCTCCCACTGAGAGTACTCACTCATGTCTCAGGCTCACCGTGAGTTCTCCCACACACCCTCATTTTTCTTTTCACAGTCCCAGTTCATAAGCTCCACACATTCAGTAGGTCTTAACCTCCTGTTATTTCTCCCCACCAGAGTCCGGTTTTCCTGCTTGGCTGAGGGCAGGCCCAGCCCTGAGCTGGTGTAGCTGTTATGTATGTCCAAACTGGCACCTGCTCTTTGTCTTGCTCACCTTTGTAATGTGCATTTAGAGAGAGAATTTTGTCTGTACCGGTCACTTTTATTTATTTTGTTTCTCTCCTCTAGTTAGGCTGGTGAACTTTCCCCCACGGGGCTTCAAGCCTCATTCCCGATAGGCTCTTCCTGCCACTTCTCTGCCAGTGTCTTGGGCTACTGCAGTTTCACCTCACCTCCTTTTCCAGTGCTGGTGCGTAGACTTGGCGGCTGGGGTCCTGAGCTATGGGTGCCCGTGGCCTCCACATAGGTCCACCGTGTCCCCTAGTTCCAGAAGAGTTTCCTCTGCTGTTTTTTCACTAACTCTTCTCTGAAATTACAGTATCTCCACTTTTTTTTATTAAACTTTTATTTAATGAATATAAATTTCCAAAGTATAGCCTATGGGTTACAATGGCTTCCCCCCTCCCATAACTTCCCTCCCGCCCGCAACCCTCCCCCCTCCCGCTCCCTTTCCCCTTCCATTCATGTAAAGATTCATTTTCAATTCTCTTTATATACAGAAGATCAGTTTAGTATATATTAGGTAAAGATTTCAACATTTTGCCCATATCGCAACATAAAGTGAAAAAACTACCATTGGATTACTAATTATAGCATTAAATAGCCATGTACAGCACATTAAAGACAGAGATCCTACATAATTTTTTTTTCAAATTAATTAATTTTCTATGCCATTTCCATAGTATCTCCACTTTTAATATAATATCTTTTCCTGAACTATCAGTGCACTCCCTCCCTATTCTGCCATCTTGGAGCTGCCCCAAAATTAATATTGTTAAAATATTCCTACTATTGAAAGAAAGCTATACAATTGATGTAATCACTATTAACATCCCAATGACATTTTTCTTAGAGAAAAAAAAATCTTAAAATTCCTATGGAACTACCAAAGGCCCTGAATAGCCAAAATAATCTTGAGCCAAAAGGATCTGATATGGAGGTATCACATACTTAATTTCAAAATATCCTGCAATGCCCATCTTCTTTTTCTCAGTGAAGCCACAGAATGAGGGAAATAAATCCATAGAAGTAAGGATAAATGTTAAAGGTGAGAAGGAAAAATAGCCTTTAATTCAATGCAATTGGGGCCAGCATTGTGGTGCAGTGTGTTAAGCTGACATTCTGTCACTGGCATCTCATATAAACTCTACTTCAAGTCTCAGCTGCCTCACTTCTGATCCATGCTCAGGTAATATGCCAGGGAAAAGCAATTGAATATGGCCCCTGCCATCCATAGGAGACTCAGCTGGAGATCCAGGATCCTGAGGATTCTGGATTCAGCATGGCCCTGCCCTAGCCTTTGCAGAGGTTATTTATTTATTAGTTTTTTTAATGAACAAGTGAATGGAAGATCTCTTTCTCCCTGTTCCCCTGACTCTGTCTGTCTTTCTATAACACTTTGCCTTTCAGAGCAGTAAAATAAATCTTTAAAAATTAATTGAATACTGTGGAAAACTTTAAGGAGTAGAAAATAAACTTACAAAAGTAGACGAGAAGACATGTGAGAAACCAGGAGGAAATGTTATTGCTAAAACTGATGAAGTGCTTCAAAAAAGGGAAATGTAGTCAGCAGTATGGAGTGCTTCAATATAGAGTATTTGGCTTTAAAATTCCTTTTGCAATTTGACAATAGGGGGTCATTTGTAACCTTTTTGAGACTGGTTTCTGTGGAGGCATCACAACAGAGGCAACTGGGTAGTTTAATCTTTCCATGGGTTGAAGAGTGAGCATGCAGATAGATGAGGAAGTATAAGTAAAACAGCATAATATGTGTAAGGAATGATACCAGAGAAGGTTGAACATGGAAGTTTTAGTACATATAGTGAGATGGATATGTGTGTTACATAATCTTTCACTTCATTATAAAAGTAATACATTTGTATAGGTGTAGGTTTTCCATTGGAATAATTGGAAATTGTCATACTATTTCAATTAGTTCACAGTGCTATAAAATTTAAAGTACTTCCCCCCTTGTTGTTGCAGCCTATTCTTATTTCCCTTAAAGAAAATAAGAGATGGAAGGATTAAGGAAAGAGATGGAAGTAGTGGGGAATGAGTGAGGAAAGAAGAACAGAGAAAAATTAAAAAATATATGTTAAAATTTTTATTTATTTGCATAATATTTAAATATATCTGAAAAGAAAATACCTCGTTTATACAAGGGTTGATAGGAGGCCAGCACTGTGGCACAGTAGGTTAATCCTTTGCCTGTGGCACCAGCATCCCATATGGGTGCCGGTTCTAATCCCAGTTGCTCCTCTTCCAATGCAGCTCTCTGCTATTGCCTGGGAAAGCAGTAAAAGATGGCTCAAGTCCTTGGACCCCTGCACCGGTCTTCCTGGCTCCGGGCTTCAGATCTGTGCAGCTCCGGGCATTGTGGCCAGTTGGGGAGTGAACCAGCAGATGGAAGACCTTTCTCTCTGTATCTCCCTCTCACTGTCTGTAACTCTATCTCTCAAATAAAAAATAAAAATCTTTATAAAACATAAAAAAGTGGGGGCCAGCGTTGCGGCTCAATAGGCTAATCCTCTGCCTTGCGGGGCTGGCACACCGGGTTCTAGTCCCTGTCGGGGCATCGGATTCTGTCCCGGTTGCCCCTCTTCCAGGCCAGCTTTCTGCTATGGCTCGGGAAGGTAGTGGAGGATGGCCCAAGTCCTTGGGCCTTGCACCCCATGGGAGACCAGGAGAAGCACCTGGCTCCTGCCTTTGGATCAGCGCAGTGCGCAAGCCACAGCGCGCCAGCAGCGGTAGCCATTGGAGGGTGAACCAACGGCAAAGGAAGGCCTTTCTCTCTGTCTCTCTCTCTCACTGTCCACTCTGACGGTCAAAACAAAACAAAACAAAACATAAAAAAGTAAAAAAAAGGGTTGATAAACATTTTTTCCAAAGGTCCAGAGAGTAAATATTTCAGGCTTTCAAGGCCATGTAGGATCTGTCAGAATGACTTAACTTTGCTGTTGTATCTTGAAACCCGTCATAGACAATATGTAAATGAATGAGTGTGGCTATCTTCCAGTGAAACTCCATTTACACACACAAGAATGGGTTAGCTTTATCTGAAATTATCAGTTCACTGATCAATGCTTTATGTTTCAGAAAGAATAACAAAGTTCTCTCTTATATTCAGATATTTTTTAGTGGATACTTTTATGGTTTATTTGTATAATCAAGGATCTGAGAGTTCTCATTCTTCGCATATTCAGGTAAGATGTAAGTTCTGGATTTTAAAGACATTAAAAACCATTTTGTACATTGAATAAGATTCACAATGGGTATATTTAATCATTTGTTATTAATTTTTCTTGAATTTTTAATAAAGAAAATCTAGATTTGCTTAGCATCTTTCATAGTCCTTAGATCCGAGATGTTATTTAATAATTCATTTATATATATTTTGTTAAATAAATGAAAATAAAGAATAAGAAAATGGATAGAGATGGTTTTTGGACAAGAATACATATGTCTTTTTTATAATGCTACCTCCCATACTATCCGTTAATAAATCCTACCAACTCTGTCTTTCCACCTATATATCAGAATTCACCCTCTACCTCTGCCTTCATTCACTGATATGAGGTCTGGGATCAAAATTCCCCTATGAGTTCTCCACTAGCTCCTATTTTATATTGTACTCTATCCTTGGTACTCTCTGCATTTCCTTTACATGTTTTATATTTCTTTATGGTATTTATTAATATGTGCTGTGTTAACTATTTTATCTACTTTTTGTCTCCCCAGTAAAATATAAATCTATATGAGGGGAAAGTTTTTGATCTGTTTATTTATATAACTACAGTGCCTAGGACATCGCTCAAAATTCATTTGGTTGAAAATTAAAACCTGCTGAAATATTGAACAGGCTACCATGTTTCTTCACTTTTATGGGCCATTTTGCTTGCTTGCTTTCCTCCCCTTAATTCCATCATAATGTGTTATTAAGAAATCTTGCAGTTGTTTACATCAAAATTTATAATGCGGCCAGCACCGTGGCTTAACAGGCTAATCCTCCGCCTGGGGCGCCAGCACACCGGGTTCTAGTCCTGGTTGGGGTGCGCGGCTGCAGCAGCCATTGGAGGGTGAACCAACGGCAAAAAGGAAGACCTTTCTCTCTGTCTCTCTCTGTTTCACTATCCACTCTGCCTATCAAAAAAAATTATAATGCCGTTTGAATCTTGGAAACTATATAATCTGTCCTTTTTTTCTTTGACAATGTTATTTTTGCTTAAATTATCGTATTTGAAAGGCAAAGAGAGAGAGAAGAGAAGAGAGATCACTGATTCGCTCCCCAAATTGCCTCAATAACCAGTGCTGGGCCAGGAGGAAGCCAGGATCCAGGACCTCCATCTAGGGCCCCCTACGTGGGTGGCAGAGGCACAAACATTCCCTGTTATATTAGATGGAAATTGTATCAGAAATATGGCAGTAGACAGTGGGATGCAGGTGTTTCAAGTGGTATTATAACCTGCTTCTCATGTACATTACCACAGCCCCTGCGGCAATGCTTTCTGCCCTGTGTGTCATTAGCTTAATTTTATTGTGGTCAAAAACCAAACTCTGTGAGATATTTGCCCTTTTAAATTTGTTGAGTCCTGCTTTATTGCCCAGAATATGGTTTGATTTTGTAAATATTCTATATGTCTTTAGAAACTGAATCCCATGATTTTTAGATATAGCTTTCTCTTTTTTTATAAAAGATTTATTTTTTACTTGAGAGTATACAGATGGAGGAGAGGCTGAGAAAGAGAGAGGGAGAGAGAGAGAGAGAGGGAGAGAGAGAGAGAGAGGGAGAGGGAGAGAGAGAGAGGTCTTCCTTCCATTGGTTCCCTCCCCAATTGGCCGCAAAGGCCAGGACTGCGCCGATCCGAAGCCAGGAGCCAGGAGCTTCTTCTGGGTCTCCCATGTGGGTGCAGGGCCCAAGGACTTGGGCCATCCTCTACTGCTATCCCAGGCCATAGCAGAGAGCTGGATCGGAAGTGGAGCGGATGGGACTAGAATGGGCGTCCATATGGGATGCCAGCGCTTCAGGCCAGGGCGTTAACCTACTGCGCCATAGTGCAGGCCCCAGATATAGTTTTCTACATTTATTAATTAGGTATACAGTTCAAATCTGTATATTTTGAATGCTTGAATTATCAATTATTAGATACAAATCATGTTTACAATATTTTACTGTGCATATTTTTCTCTACTGATACTTCTTGCCTCATGGTCTACATTTCCCTTTTTAATGCAGTTTCATAATCATCCTTTTTGTCTGTGTTGTCAAGGTGTATTTAATTCTTTAAACTTTCTGAATCATTGTTTTATATATATATATATATATATATATATATATATACACACACACACATATATATATACACACACGCACATAATAGTTTGTAGGGATTTAAAAAATTAAGATTCACAATGTTTATCTTTTAATTGACAGATTTTATATGTAAAGTATTTATGTGAAATATGAGATGACACTTTGGAAGCAGCCCATAAAACTGTAATCCAAATCATGATTTATGAATAGTAGTTAATGTAGTAAAAGTGACAAATATATGAAGTCTCTTTCTTGTCAATGTCACTTAACTCATACTGTAGTAAACCAGATATCTTGTAAAAAATGTTCATAAGTTCCATCAAGTATAGTAATAGAAACTCATTAGAAAGTTTTTTCAATTCCCAAATAACCATTTTCTTTCTTTCCTAGCCTCAGTGCTACTATCAAGGGTATGTTGAAGGATATCCAAATTCCATTGTCACGCTCAGCACATGCTCTGGACTCAGGTTATTTGTTTTTTGTCTTTGATTACGGAACATAATTGTTACAATGTTTGCAGCAAATTTATTGTTTATATTGAATTTGGATCTGGAGGAGGATTCTTATGTCAAGATTATTCAGTGGCATACTCCTCTGCTTAACATATTGCTATTTTTCTTATTTCTTTTCACTTTCCCCACTGAGTAGAGACATTTCTAACATCCTACAGACTTCTTACTTTTCCATGCTCACTTATTTTCTTTTTTAGTACAGAAACAGCATCCAGCGATGCTTGACTAGAATGGGAGAAGCTAAATTTAAGATTGTGTGGTTTTTCAGCAAATAGAGAATTTGTAAATCTATGTATTATAGTGTTTGGGGATGTAAGAGAAACAAGTCATTTTATTTTCTCAAGGAAATTGTCTTTACAGAGAAGAGGCAAATTATATATAAATAAATAAATGTAGTACTCATATTTTTGTAATATTACTATTATGATGTCTCCAGGAATTTTTGGCTTTCATCCTCAGTGCTTTGAGAATTTTCCATTCTGTCAGAAAATTATCCACTTTCATTTTGTGATGTCAGAGCCTTGTTTTCATAGATGTTCTATGGTGCTTCATACTTGGAGCTCTGAATTTTGGACAGGAAATTTGTTTTTTAGGGGGAAATGACTTGAACTGTTACCTGTATTTAGGGAAGGAGAGTTGCACAAATTTTTTGCTCATTAGACTCTTGCTGTTTTTCTTATTCAGAGCATGCATCTAACAAAATTAATGTTACTTAATAATTACTGCTAAATTTTATTTTTATAAATAACATTTCTTATGGTACATAGTTTGTTATTAAATAGCATAATAATTATTCAAAAGCATTGAAAGGAAATCCATGAAGGTTTCCATTTCATGCAGCTTTCATTAAGTCATTGACTTAGAAAAATAGGGGAATTAATTGATTGCTGTAATTTTGTGTGTGCAACAATTGACTAGGTATTTTCTTGTATACCTAATAACTGATTTGGTAATTGCTGCTGCTTTTATTAATGTGGAAAAAAAGTTTAAATGGAAAGTTAATTTTGTTGTTTAGGGATACCTTCATCCTTTGGATTCATCTGTAAAACAGAGTTTGGACCAAAATATTGGACTAAAAGTATTACAGTATACAGATTGGATGAAAAGCACCTAAAACTGTTTATTTAATTTTACAGAGGAATACTGCAATTTGAAAATGTTTCCTATGGAATTGAGCCTCTGGAATCTACTGTTCAATTTCAGCATATTCTTTACAAATTAGGGAATGAAAACAAGGAATTATCAAGTTTTAACAATGATACCATGAGCTTAGGAAAATACTCAAATGACTACAACATTTATGTAGGTGAAAAAGTGAGTTGTGTGATTTATTACTACTTTCAAAGCAGTTATTGGCTATATTTATTTATAAAAATACATTTATCATGCTATATGTATCTGTGGAAAATATCCTTTCCTTAGGAACAATCTATCTTTTCTTAACCCCACTCTTTCCTTGAGACCAGACATTAATTTTTCCTCCTTGCAACAGTTTATCACTTACTGCTTCTGACAAGCTTTGTTTTGGTTCTTATTTTGTTTATTAACATAATCACTTTCTAAAAATTCCCTAGTAAAGTTTAAAACTTAAATAACCCCCATTCTTACTCTTGTCTCTGTATTCCTGGAATATAATTAAACAGAGGCAATATTTATAGATCGCTTTATGACTAAGGAGTCAGCGTTAGCTAAACTAAAATTGTATTTATTTATTTTTTATTTATTTTTATTTATTTACTTTTTTGACAGGCAGAGTGGACGGTGAGAGAGAGATACAGTAAGAAAGGTCTTCCTTTGCCATTGGTTCACCCTCCAATGGCCGCCGCGGTAGGCGTGCTGCGGCCAGCGCACCATGCTGATCCGATGGCAGGAGCCAGGTGCTTCTCCTGGTCTCCCATGGGGTGCAGGGCCCAAGCACTTGGGCCATCCTCCACTGCACTCCCTGGCCACAGCAGAGAGCTGGCCTTGAAGAGGGGGAACCAGGATAGACTCTGGCGCCCAGACCGGGACTAGAACCCGGTGTGCCGGCGCCGCAAGGCAGAATATTAGCCTAGTGAGCCGTGGCGCCGGCTAAAATTGTATTTAAAATACCATAAACAGGATTTCTAGGTATGGACATGTAGATTTTTCAGTGTGCTCACTGTGTAGTTGCCTGTGATGATCCTCATAAAAGTGAAAAACCTCTTGCCAACTAATAATGGCATAAATTTACTCACATTATATGAGTGTATAGCATTGTTAGCTGTTCTCACTGCATATTCTGTCCATCTTTCATCAGTTAAAAAAAAAAGCCAAACCTTAGAATGCATTTTTCAACTTCCCTCACATGTATTTGGGATCAGGTGATGAAGTTATACCTGATGACATATGAGCAGAAATTATATGAATCACCTCTGGTCTGAATTCTAAAGGCAAACATCTTGTTCTCCATACGTTTTCCCTTTCCTTCTGGCTGCAATGTAGTATATATATCATAGGCCTCATGGATGAGGATGGCACAAGATGGAATCAACTTTTCTCTTGAAAAAATTGCATAAATGTAACCACTCTATCTCCTTATAAACTCTAATCTTGTTTAAATTGCCATTATTCTCTGGCTCTGTTATAGCTACTAATGCTCTATGTTAAGTAATACAAAACCGAAATGGACTATTAAATGTTTACATATTACCTAAATGTTCAATGCTATCACATATATGTATGTAATTTAAAATCAGTTTCTGTTAAATATCAGAGATTTTGTTTTTCTTGTAAGATTTTATGAATATAACTTATAAAGGCTTGGTTGGCCTGGCATACTGAACAGTATTGGTGCTCTGCTCAGATGCTCTCAGGTTTCATTCTATTGTATTTTTGTGTGGGTAAGGTAGGATAATTAAAACAGTTCCTTTGAACAAACAGATCAGCAAGACAGGCATATGCTCCAGAGTTTCTTCGTGAGCCTTTGTCAGAGATTACCCTCTTGTTTTGCTTCCCTTGCTCCTAATCCTTCTTCTCCCATTCCTTAACTAGAGGAATTTCATCAAGACAGTATTTACCCAAGAATTCTAAGATCTGTCTAAGATCTGTCTTTGCAGAGTGATCTTTTATATTTTTATATTTTATATATATCTTTTATATTTTTATATTTGAGCACATGTCTGCCAAATTGAATTTGTACTGTTTAGAAAGTAACATGATCTACAAAGCAGATTAGGAAGCTCAGGATACCCAGGCACATCACTGTTTACACAAGTCTTGGAGGAAAGAAAAATGACAGAAAAGTGGAAATCTTGTCTTAGATTTACTTGGTTAATGATTATCTTTGTAGCTTATGGTAACTGTACCCAAACTGATAGAATACACTGCCATCAGGCCAACCTTACAAGACATTTTGGAGTGAGTCTTGTATTAGAAGTAAGCATCATGAAAGTTACAATAAAATGGAGACATTTCAACCAACACCACTGAAATTCAAGCGATCATGAGATGCAACTATGAACATCTACATGCTTATAAACTGGAAAACTTTGAAGAACTGGATGAATTCCTTGATACATATGACCTACCAAATTAAGAATACAGGGACAGGATAAATAGATCCACAACAAGCAATGAGATTGAGCAGTATTGAAAACTTTTCATTCAAGGAAAAGTCCAGGATCTGGAAACAATTCTACTGTGTTGTATAAAACATTTAAAGAGGAACTGACTCTAATCCTTTTCAAATGATTTCAGAATATTGAGCACAATGGAACTCTGCCAAACTCCTTATGAAGAACATAGTTTCAACAAAACACTAGAAAACCAAATCCAAAGCCACATTAAAAAGATAGTACATCCTAATGAAGTGTGATTTATCACAGAAATGCAAGTATATGAATCAAGCAAGTCAATAGATGTCATAAATCACAACAGAATGAAGAAGAAAAGCCACATGATCATCTCAATGTATGCGGAGAAAGTATTTGATAAGATTCTATATTCCATCTTGATTCAAAAAAAGCAATACACAAAGTAATAGAAAACTTGTGCCTCAAAGTGGTAAGGTTAAATGTGACAAAGCAACAGCCAATACCATACTGAATGGGAAAATCTGAAAGCATCTGCCCTCAGATCTGGAAAAAGACAAGGATTTCCACTTTCCCCACTCTTATTCAATAAACAAATGGAAGAATTGACAAGAGTAATTAGGGAGGAGAAAGAAAGGGTCCCAAATGTGGAACCGTGGAAGTTTGCAGATGACATGATGTTTTTGCAAAAACCTAAGCTCTCCACCAGAAATCTGTTAGAATTGATAAACCAATTCAGTAAAGTTGCAGGTTATAAAATAAACATGCAAAACAGTAGGTTTTGTATACTAATGGTGAACTCAGTGAAGTGAAATCAAGAACTCCCATTCACAAGAACCAGAAAAATAAAATACTTTGCAATAAATTTACCGAAGAAATGAATGCTTTTTAAAATGGAAGTTGTGAAACATTGATGAAATAAATCAGCAAGGATACACAAATTAAAGGAAACATATTTATTGCCTCTGGTTCAGAAGAATTAATATTAAGATATCTATACTAACTGCAATCTAGAAATTCAATACAATGCTTATCAAAATACCAATGACACTCTACAGAATTAGAAAGAAAATATTAGTTATATGTAATTTCAAAAGACTCATAATAACCATTGAAATCCTAAGGAAAAAATAATCAAGCTGGGACATCACAGTACTTGACATCCAAGCATCTGCTGTGTATTACTATGCAGAGCTATAGTAATTAAAATAGCATGCTAATGGCTTAAAAACCACTCAAGGATCAATGGAGCTGAATGGAGAGCCCAGAAACCAATCCTTTTACATACAACCAACTGATTTTTCGCAAAAGGTCTCAGCACATACTTTGGTGTATGAATTAAATCTTCAACAAGTGGTGCTGGCAAATTTGGATTCGTGTATGTAGTAGGATTAATGTAGAGCTCTTACTTTTCACCATATACAAGGATCAACTTAAGATGAGTCAGATACTTAAATTTAAGACCTGGGGCTATGAGGTTACTAGAAGAAAGCCTAGAGGAAACAGTCCAATCATTGGTGTAAGGGATAGCTTCTTGGACAATACTCCTAAAGCAAGGATACAAAAGCAAAACTGAACAAATGGGATTATGTCAAACACAGAATCTTCACAGCAAAGGAAATGATCAGTGGAGTGGAGGGACATCCAATAGAATGGGAAAAATAGTTTTGAGTTACCTAGTGACACATGATTAATATCCAGAGCATATCTGTTACTTTGAAATCAACAGAGCAGCCATTCCTGTTAAGAAAGGGGCAAAGGAACTAAATAAACAGTTCTCAAAGGAAGAAATATAAATGGCCAATGAATATATGAGAAAATGCTCAACATCACTACCCACAAGAGAAATGCAAATCAGATGCACAATGAGATATTATCTCATCTCGGCCATAATGGCTGAAATCTAAAAGACAGTAACAAGTGCTGGTGAGGGTGTGGAGGAAGTGAAACACTTGTACAGTGACTTAAATTAGTGTGGTCATAGTGGAAAACAGTCTGAGGATTTCTTAAAATAACTAGAAATTGACTTGCCATATGATCCAGCAATCTCACTTCTTGGTATATACCACAGAAACACGAACACCAGCATGTTTATAGCACCCATGTCCCAGTATCTGAGATAAGGAATCAGTAAAGGTGTGCATCATCAGTTGAATGTATAAAGAAAATGTGTTATCCCATACCATACAGGAGTGCCTGAATGTGAGTTCTGGCATTTCCATTGATTCAAGCTTCCTGCTGATGCATTTCTGGGAGGTGGATGGTTGTTCTTCAAGTACTTCTATTCCTGCTATTCATGTGGCAAGATTGTGTTCTTGATTCCTGGCTTCTGCCTGACCCAGTCCTGGCTATTATAGGCATTTGGGGAATAAATCAGTGCATAGGAGATTTCCATTTCTCCTTTGCTCTGCTTCGGCCCATGCACTCACCTTTCTTGGACTTTCAATTTAAACAAATATATTAAAACATTTTAAGTTAGAAACCATAATGTAAACATCAAAAAAAATCAAATATTAACCCATAATGTTTGTGTTCTCTTAAAGCAAAAATAATTTTGAGATAGTTTCCTTAGCTGTAAAATATCCCAAAGGGTGGTTATTCTTCAGATGTTAGACTCATTTGACCTGCCACTGAGAAGGAAAATGAAGGCTCAGGAAGTGATTCATATGTGGCAGCAACAATGAACTGCCAAGATAAAAGTCAAATGTAATTCTCCTAAGCCCATCTCGTTTTCACCACTCTGCTCCACCTCTTTCAAGTATAGTGTTATCCTAAGAACGCAATTCAAATATTTGCCGAGATGAGGAGGACAGTAGGCATACTAAGAACCTCAACAATAAGGACTGCTGGAACTCAGAAATGTTCATCAGTCTAACACCCTGCAAAGTTCAAGAAAGTCTATTTAAAGAAATGAAAAGGAGGGCGGCACCGCAGCTCACTAAGCTAACTCTCCACCTGCGGCACTGGTACTCTGGGTTCTAGTCCTGGTTGGGGCACTGTATTCTGTCCCAGTTGCTCCTCTTCCAGTCCAGCTCTCTGCTGTGGCCCGAGAAGGCAGTGGAGGATGGCCCAAGTGCTTGGGTGCCTGTACCCACATGGGAGACCTGGAGGAAGCACCTGGCTCCTGGCTTCGATCGATGCAGCGTGCTGGCCATAGTGGCCATTTAGGGGGTGAACCAACGGAAGGAAGGCCTTTCTCTTTGTCTATCTCTCTCACTGTCTAACTCTGCCTGTCAAAAAAAAAAAAAGAAATGAAAATTGGTCAGAATTGGAACACATGTTGAGACACTGATCAGGTTGCCTGTATTCTACACTGAAGACTCTAGTTCCAGTCCAGCTACTCCATGTTTACAATTCAATTTCTGCTAATGTGCACCCTGGGAAGCAGAAAATTATGGCCGAGTGCTTGAGTTCCTGTCACAAATGATGAAATTGTTGCCTAGCCTGACCCAGGACTGGTTGCTGTGCACATCTGGGGATTAAATCATCTGATGAAGATCTCTCCATGTGTGTTTCCCTCTCTGTCACTCTGCCTTTCAAATAAATAAATCTTTTATAAACATTCAGATGCAAAGAAAATGTAATTTTTATACGCAACAGAATACTATTTAGCTATAAAACAAATGAAATTTACCAATTGCCTCAAAAAGGATGTATGTAGAGGTCATCATGTGGAGTGGCATAAGCCAGATACCAAAAGACAAATACCACTCATCCCTTTGACTCTTAGACCTACCAGTATGAACTGAAATTGATCACTTGGGCTAGTGAAATGGCATTCATTGGAACATGCCAGGTTGATGAAATTGTTTTGGAATCCCCTGGCACATTTCTAACTCTACCATTTGGGGCAAGTCAGCTTGAGCATGTCTCAAATTGTACATCTTCTCCCTCTCTTATTCCCACTCTTATATTTAACAGAGATCACTTTTCAGTTAAATTTAAAGACCTAAGAATAATTGTGTGTTAATTAAAGAGTTCAACCAATAGTATTAAGTAGAAGAACAAAAATATACTAATAGGGATAAAGTATTAAGTTGTACATCAACAGTCAGGACAAGGGCTGATCAAGTCACTGTTTCTCATAATGTCCATTTCACTTCAACAGGTTTCCTTTTTGGTGCTCGGTTAGTTACATTAGATTTTACTGTATATTGATGAAATGGCCATCTTTTCATTTGATTCCATTTATAATCCATGCTTATATTCCTGCTAAACTAGAGTCTTTTTACTTCTTTAAGTCTTTATTTGGTGGTGCATTAAACTCTTTAATGTTAATCTACATTATGTTATCTCAAAAACTATGAAAGCAAGCAAGGAAGCAGGAGGGAAGCTATGAGGGAGAAGGAAGGGGGAGAGAATTATTATCATGTTTTTACAATTTTATCTATGAATTACATTGAGTAGGCCAAAAAATAAAATCTAAGGAAAAAAAAGTAATGTAATGAAACCCTACAAGATTAATTACACTCCCTGATGTTTCAAAATGAAAATGCAGGAAATGAAGGCAAAATTCAGAACACTGAACCCAAAGAAAGTTGAAAAGGCAGCTTGTCTTCAAAAGAGTGGCAGAGAAAGAGCTTGACTTCAACAAAAGCAAGAAAGTCAAAAGATAACACAACTGTGTCTTAAAAATGTTACCGGAAATAAATGACAACCTGGATTTTAATATGCTATGTATTATTTGGTAATAAAGGCAATATAAGGTTTTTCAACAAAAACAGAGAGACATTGTCACCAAAAGACTTGCAGTATATTTGCAAGGCTATTTTTCAAGGAGAAGGAAAATAATTCTTAAAGCATAGCCAAAAATGTTGGAAGGAATAAATAGCAGAAATGAATGGTGGACATACGTTAATGTAGATAAACATGTATTTATGCTAAAAAGATATGCAATTGTGGAAAGCCTAGACAGTCTGGAAAAAAAATACCCTAAATGAAAGATCTATGCGAGTGATATCCCAGTGGAAAGAACGGGCCATCAAAGAAGGAGTTACCTTTCTCTAAAGGGAGGAGAGAACTTGCACTTTGATTATGGTCCTGTCTAAATAAGATCGGAGTCAGTGAATTCAAAAGGCTTCCATAGCCTTGGCAACTCATGACAAGAGCCTGGAGTGATTACTGACGCCATAAACAAGAGTGTCATTTTGTTAAGTCAAAAACAGGAGTCACTGTGCACTTACTCCTCATGCAGGATCTGTGTCTGTAATGTGTTGTTCAATGTGAATTAATGCTATAACTAGTACTCAAACAGTATTGTTCACTTTATGTTTCTGTGTGGGTGCAAACTGTTGAAATCCTTACTTAACATATACTAAACTGATCTTCTGTATATAAAGAGAATTGAAAATGAATCTTGATGTGATGGAAAAGGAGAGGGAGCGGGAGGAGGGGAAGTTTGCAGGTGGGAGGGAAGTTATGGGGGGGGGTAAAGCCATTGTAATCCACAAGCTGTACTTTGGAAATTTATATTTATTACATAAAAGTTAAACAAAGATACACAATTAAAGCACCCATCAAGAATTGCATGTAGATTGTAAAGATGTAACTAGAGAAAGTGACCTGTGTTTCTTGCATTATTTAGTTTAAGGGTAAAGATACTGATTAACCTGTGGTGCATGCTTTTCTAAGAAGATTGATGTCTTTTTTTTTTGACAGGCAGAGTCAGACAGTGAGAGAGAGTGACAGAGAGAAAGGTATTCCTTCCGTTGGTTCACCCCCCAAACGGCCATCAGAGCTGGCGCACCACACTGGTCTGAAGCCAGGAGCCAGGTACTTCCTCCTGGTCTCCCATGTGGGTGCAGGGCCCAAGCACTTGGGCCATCCTCCTTTGCACTCCCTGGCCACAGCAGAGAGCTGGACTGGAAGAGGAGCAACCAAGACAGAATCTGGTATCCCAACCAGGACTAGAACCCAGGGTGCTGGCGTCGCAGGCAGAGGATTAGCCTAGTGAGCTGTGGGGCTGGCCTAGAAGATTGATTTCTGTTAAGAGTGTTCAATCTCTGAAGAAACAAATAAAACAATAGAGTCTTATTCTCCAAATGAGTAGAGAAAAATGAGATAAGAAGCCAATATGAAATAATGAACAAAGATCAAATTAGGTGGCTTGGTAAACCCAAAATAATATGCAGGAATTCAACTCAAATATATTTGAGAATATATGTAGGTGGTTTAAATGATTTACAGACAGAGATTGTCATTCCAAACAAAAGTAATACAGCTATTTGTTTTTATAAAAGAGAGATCTATAAGGGTTGGCACCATGGTGAACTAGGTTAATCCTCTGCATGCAGCGCATATGGGCGCCAGTTCTAGTCCCAGTTGATCCTTTTCCAGTCCAGCTCTCTGCTGTGGCCTGGGAAAGCAGTGGAGGATGGCCCAGGTGCTTGGGCCCCGGCCCCTGCATGGGAGACCAGAAAAAAGCACCTGGCTCCTGGCTTTGGATCAGCGCAGCTCTGTCCATCGCGGCCATTTGGGGAGTAAACCAATGGAAGGACGACCTTTTCTCTGTTTCTTTCTTTCACTGTCTGTAATTCTACCTGTCAAATAAATATTTTAAAAAAAGAGATATATAAAACAAAATTTAGCATGAACGATGGTAAACAATAAAAACACTAGCCCAAAAATCTCATGCAGTCGTGTGATATTGAATGATTTTTTTTAGTAACATAGAAATCAGAGACAAAGAAGATGATTAAATAATGTGAATTCATTTTACCAAGATAATTAACAACTTTAACCTATATTGTAAAATGAAAGAACTACAAGAAGAAATGAAGTCGTCCACAACTACAATGGGAAATTTCACAATAAAATCACTCTTGTCTTAGTATTCATTGTCAAAATGAGCAGACAAAACAAACAATCTATAAGGATCTACAATATTTGTAGCACACAATTTATAATCTTAATTTGATGCATACAACTGTACATCCAACAATTACACAAATTACTTTTTTTTTTTTTTTTAGCTATAACCGTCCCCTTTATTGTTGAGAGGGAGAGGGAAAGTGTAAAGAAGTGTTAGGGAATGTGGGTGCAAACTGTTGAAATCTTTACTTAATATATACTAAACTGATCTTCTGTATATAAAGAGAATTGAAAATGAATCTTGATGTGAATGGAAGGGGAGAGGGAGCGGGAAAGGGGAGGTTTGCGGGTGGGAGGGAAGTTATGGGTGGGGAAAGCCATTGTAATCCATAAGCTGTACTTTGGAAATTTATATTCATTATATAAAAGTTAAAAAAAAAGAAGTGTTAGGGACCCTGGTACTTTAGCTGTCACCCACTACTTTCCAGGGTGTCCATTAGCGGGAAGCTGGAACTGAGCTGGAACTTCAACCCAGGTACTCTGATGGAAGATGCAGGCATTGTAAGGGGCAATGTAACGACTATGTCAAATGATTCCCCTGTCCCTTTCTTTTTTTCCTCCTATGTGTACTTACATTCTGTAATATTGCTGTGTTTGATGGTGTCCAAGGGTCTCAGGAGCTCTGTGCATTTTCCAAAGTGTGCTCCTCAAGCAACCAGTTAGGAAGACTTAATTCCAGTGTTCTACACACAGGATGGTGACTGTAGTTTACAACAGTTTAATATGTTTTATAAAGTACCAGAAGAGAGAAGTTCCTAGACTCCAAAGAAATGCTTAAGGAAATAGAAATGCTAATTATTCTGATTTGAGCATTGCACATGCATACATGTGTCAAATTATCACACTGTACCTCCTAGTAATCTATAATTATCTGATAATTAAAACTGCAGAAACCCTGATTGACGTGTTTTGACATTTGCTGTTTCTCTTCTGTGGTCTCAAGTCTGTTAAACATCACTAGCAATTTTTAATTTTTACTATTATACTTTTCAGCAGCACAGTTTCCTTTATAAATTTTGTTGTATTTTTATTGCTATTCTCTATTTGGTAAGGCATCATTATTCTGGCTTCCATTAGCTCTTTGTTCATGTTTTCTAACTTCTAAATTCCATGAGCACATTTAGAACAGTTATTTTACAGTTATTGTCTGCTAAGTCCAATGCCAGATTTCTTTATCCAGGAAAAAATGAGTCATAGTTATTTCTTTTCATCCTTCAATTTTTTGTTGTTGAAATGACATTTTTAATATTTTGAAGGTGCTAATGCTCGAAGTTGAATGCTGCTCCGTTCCTACCCCTTCCAGTATTGTTCTTGATTGTAGTTGTCTCATTTATTTACAGATTTTTAGAATGATTATTTTCTAAAGAATGCAAATCAGAAAGATCATTAACCCTGACCAATTGGAAGTTTTCCTTGATATACAGGGGTGGTTCAACGTATGCAAATCCATAAATGTGATACTTCACACACATGAAAAAAAATGAAGAATTAAAACCGTATGAGGGGCCAACGCTGTGGCTCACCTGGTTAATCCTTCGGCTGCGGCACTGGCATCCCATATGGGCACTGGGTTCTGTCCTGGTTGCTCCTCTTCCAGTCCAGCTCTCTGCTGTGGCCCAGGAAGGCAGTGGAGGATGGCCCAAGTGGTTGGCCCGTGCACCCACATGGGTGACCAGGAGGAAGCACCTGGCTCCTGGCTTGGGATCGGCTCAGTGCTGGCTGAAGTGGCCATTTGGGGAGTGAACCAAGGGAAGGAAGACCTTTCTCTCTGTCTCTCTGTCTCACTGTCTAACTCCTTCTGTCAAATAAATAAATAAAAAATAAACCATATGATAATTTCAATAGATGCATAGGAGACATTTGATAAAATAAAGCATCCTTTAATTATAAAAACCTTAAGTAAATTGAGTATAGAAGTAACATTCCTCAAAACAATCAAGGAAATATGTGACAAACCCACAGCCAGCATCATGTTGAGTGGGGAAAAGGTGGAAGCATTTCCATTAACATCTGCAGCCAGACAAGGATGCCCACTTTCACCAGTGCTATTCAATATAATCCCAAAAGTTTTTTGCCAGAGTCATTAGACAAGAAAAATGAATACAAATTGGAAATGAGGAATCAAATTATCCTTGTTTGCTGCTCACCTGATTCTATAGATATTGGGTGAATAAAAGGCTCCACTAAGCACTCACAAAAGAGTTTGATAAAGTTACAGGATAGAAAATCAACACTCAGAATCAATAGCTTTTGTATACACAGACAATGGCATAGTTGGGAAAGAACTTGTAAATTCAGTCCCATTCAAGATAGCTACAAAAAAAAAAGTCTTTTAATAAAAGTAACCAAGGGAGTGAAAGATGTCTACTAGGAAAATTAAAAAAGTTAAAGAAAGATATAAAGAAGACACAAAATAATGGAAAATTCTTTATGTTGTGGATTAGAAGAATATCATCCAAATGTCCATACTAGAAAAGCAATTTACAGATGCAATGTTACCTCAATTAAAATACCAAAATTCTTCTGTGATCTAGAAAAAATAATGGTAAAATTCATTGGAAACCCTATATACCCTGAATAGCTAAAGCAATCTTCAAGAAAAGCAAAGCCAGAGACATCACGATACCAAATTTCAAGACATACTATTACATGGAAGTTATATTGAATAAAGCCTCGTACTGGGATAAATATAGACATGTACACAAATGGAACAGAATAGCCTCCCCAGAAACCAATCCCTACATCCACATCCAACTAATTTTTGACAAAGTTGCTATAATCAATCTCTGGAGAAGTGACATTCTCTTCAACAAATGGTGCTGGGTAAATTGGATCTGTGTGAGCAGAAATATGAAACAAGACCCCTACTTTACATCTTATATAAAAATCAACTCCAAATGGACTGAAGTTCTGAATCTGTGACCTGATACCATCAAATTTCTAGAGGAAAATAATGGGGAAACTGTATAAGATATTAACATAGGCAAAGATTTCTTGAAAAAAAAAACAGAAGCACAGACAATAAAAGCAAATATAGACAAATGAGATTACATCAAGCTAAGAGGCTCTGCACTGCATAGAAAGCTTTTATTTAATATAAATTTCATAAGTACAACTTCTAGATTATAGCGGCTCTTCCCCCCATATCCACCCTCCTGCCCCTAAACTGTCCCACCTCTCTCATCCCATTCTTCATTAAGATTCATTTTAATCATCTTTATATGCAGAAGATCAACTCTATACTAAGTAAAGATTTCAACAGTTTGCACCCACACAGACAAAGTACTGTTTGAAGACAGTACAACACATGGGGAGCAAGTGTGCAGTAACTCCTGTTGTTGATTTAAGAACTGACACTCTTATTTATGATGTCAGTGATCACCCAAGGCTCTTGTCATGAGCTGCCAAGGCTATGGAAGCCTCTTGAGTCCACGAACTCTGACATTATTTAGACGGGGCCATAGTCAAAGTGAAAGTTCTCTCCTCCCTTCAGAGAAAGGTACCTCCTTCTTTAATGGCTCATTCTTTCCACTGGGATCTCAGAGAGATGTTTCATGGAGTTCATTTTTTGCCTCAGTGCCTTGGCTTTTCATGCCTTACATGCTCTTATGGGCTTTTTAGACAGAGTGCTGTTTAGGGCATCTGTCATTCTATGAGTCTGCTGTGTGGTCTGCTTCCCATGTTGGATCGTTCTCTTCTTTTAAAATCTATTTATTAGTATTAGCAGATTCTTGCTTTTATTTATGTGATCCCTTTGACACTTAATCCTATCTTTATTATCAGTTATGAACTTAAATGGATCACTTTAACTAGGAAGATGGCATTGGTACCTCCAAATAGGAATTTGGAGCCCTATGCAAGTTTTTAGCTTTACCCTTAGGGCTAAGTCCAAGGGAATGCATGCCAAACTGTACCTCTCCTCCCTCTCTTATTCCCACATTATTTTTAACAGATCAATTTTCAATTGGATTTAACCACCTAAGAATAATTCTGAGTTAAGTAAAGCGTTCAACCAATGGAATTAAGTGGAAAAAGAAAATACTAAAAAGGATAAAATAGTAAGTTGTTCCTCGACAGTCAGGACAAGGGCTGATCAAGTCATTTCTTCTCAAAGTGTCAGTTTCACTTTTACAGATTTCCTTTTAGGTACTCAGTTGTCACAGATCAGGGAGAAAAATGATATTTGTCCCTTTGGGGAATGATGTTTTCAAGAATCTTCCATTTGTTTCAAATGGATGGATTTCATTATTTTCTTTTACCACTATGTAGTGTTCCATAGAGTACATATCCCATAATTTCTTTATCCAGTCCTCTGTTGACAGGCATTTAGGTTGATTCCATGTCTTAGCTATTGTGAACTGAATTGCAATAAACATCGAGGTGCAGATAGCTCTTTTATTTGTATTCCTTTGATTTCTTTTTTTTCCTAATGGCTCTAGCTAAAACTTCCAGGCCCTATTGAATAGCAATGATGAGAGCAGACATCCCTGTCTGGTACCAGATCTCAGCAGAAATGCTTCCCACTTTTCCCCACTCAATATGATGCTGGCTGCAGGTTTGTCAAAAATTATTTTGATTGTGTTGAGACTTGTTCCTTGTATACCCAATTTTCTTTGAGTTTTCCTAATGAAAGGGTGTTGTGTTTTATCAAACGCTTTCTCTGCATCTGTTTAAATAACCATATGGTGTTTGTTCAGCACTTGGTTAATGTGGTATATCACATTGATTCATTTGTGAATGTGGAACCATCACTGTATACCAGGGATAAATCCCACTGTGTCTTCATGGCTCAATTTAGGTATGTTGTATGTGCCCAGGAATCTATCCATTTTTGCCTGATTTCCCAGTTTGTTGGCATGGAACTCTTTGTAGTAATTTCTGATGACTCTTTTTATTTCTGGGGTGTCTATTGTTACATTTCCTTTTTCATCTCCAATTTTATTGAATTGGGTTTTCTCTCTCCTTTTTTTTGGTTAATTAGGCCAATGATGTGTCAGTGTTGTTTATGTTTTCAAAAAGCCAGCTCTTCATTTTACTGATCTTTTTTATTTTTGGGGGGGGGCATTCAATTTTATTGATTTCTTATGTAACTTTAATTATTTATCTTCTACTACTTTTGGGTTTGTTTTGCTGTTGTTTTTCTAGATCCTTGTGATGCATTGATAGCTATTTATCTGGTGCCTTTCCAATTTCTCAATGTAAGAACCTGTTGCTATAAAGTTTCTTCTTAATACTGCTTTTGCTGTATAAGTTTTGATATGTTGTGTTGTCATCTTCATTTGCTTCCAGAAAGTTTTCGATTTCTCTTTTGATTTCTTCTATGACCCACTGTTCATTCAGGAGCATGTTTTTCAATCTCCATGTGTTTTCATATGCTCTAGGGATTCCTGAGTTACTGATTTCCAGCTTGATTCCATTGTGGTATGAGAAAATGCATTGTATGATTTCATTTTTTTTGAATTTGCTGGGACTTGCTTTATGGCCTAGTATGTGGTCTAGAGAAAGTTCCATGCACTGCTGGGAAGAATGTGTGTTCTGCAACTGTAGGATGAAAAGTTCTCTAGATATCTGTTATCTCCATTTGGTCTATAGTGTCAATTAAATCCGCTGTTTCCTTGTTGACTTTCTGTCTGGTTGATCTGTCCATTGCTGAAAATGGAGTATTGAAGTACCCAAATCCTGTTGTATCGGAGTGTGTATGTGCTGCTTGTCCCTCTTGCTCCATGTAACTGAAGCCAGTGTTTTTGCCTTTAAATACATTTTACACATACCATCTCTCGTCCACTCCAGCCCTGTGAAAATTCCAAGGGGGAGGAAACAAAGGGAAGCCCTTGGGCCATCCTTTAAGGAGTCAATGGACAACTCAAAACACACATGTGTAATTCTTTGAGAACAAATTTGGTTTCACCATCTCTGGCACCAGCAAGCACCACTGAGATGACTATGGGAGGTTGGAGGGTATGTGGGTGAGTTCAGGCACCACAGTATTCTAAGAGAATTCACCAACTTCATTTTCCCTAAAGCATTGTACTATTTGCTTAACCCCTGGGGGAATAGAGATGAATGGGTAATTTATTTCTTATATTGTGGATTGGCCAAATGTGTACAAGCAGGGTTTTTGGCAGCAGGGCATGTGATTAAGACTACAAATTAGCACAACAGCACTTTCCCTGCCTGTATTGACTCAATTTACAAATTAAGTCCATCCAGACTAAGAGCAAGGGGAAACAGACTCAGCTTTCAATGTGATGCACTGTAAAGTTGTATTGCAAATGACGTCCTGGATACTGGAAGGAGTAAAAAAAAAAAAAGTAACCATTTTTTTAAAAAAATTTGCACTTAATGTATAAAGTAGTTTAATCAATTTCTGTAAACAAACGAAAAGAATGGTTATAGATACTCGGGTTTTGTGTTCACAAATTGTAAGCTGCAGATCTATTGAGTAATGTATTATGAATTCATAACCAACATTCTTATTATAACCCATTGCTCCAAAGTTTAAAGCACATATATTGGTATTAATTATAAAAAAACAAATACCAGTCTTGTAAATGCTATGTTAACAGCTTGATAAAGAGTTCAGAATTCACAAATTATCAACTATTTCAAGTTTTATTTGATGCTATTTTTTTCTAGCCAGAACCGCCTGTTCCAGGTATATTTCCTCTTTACCTAGAAATGTACATTGTGGTGGACAAAGCTTTGGTATGTGTTTTGCTTTTGTTTTACTTTTAAGTACTCAGTGCAAATGTATGATTCTATACGGCTTTAGAGCAACTATAAGATTCTAATATTTTGGCTGGTGCCGCAGCTCACTGTGCTAATCCTCTGCCTGCGGTGCTGGCATCCCAGGTTCTAGTCCTGGTCAGGGCGCCAGATTCTGTCCCAGTTGCTCCTCTTCCAGTCCAGCTGTCTGATGTGGCCCGGGAGTGCAGTGGAGGATGGCCCAAGTGCTTGGGCCCTGCACCCGCACGGGAGGCCAGGAGAAGCACCTGGTTCCTGGCTTCAGATCAGCCTGGTGTGCCGGCAGCAGTGTGCCACCGGAGCTGCCATTGGGGAGTGAACCAATGGCAAAGGAAGACCTTTCTCTCTGTCTCTCTCTCTCTCTCTCTGTCCACTCTGCCTGTCAAAAAAAAAATTCTGATATTTTTACTTGCTGATCATAGAAATAATAGTGTGAAACAGGACTAGCTGAAAAGCCTGATGGTCAGAATTACACTAGGGCAATAAAATGTTTTATTTCAAATCTCTATAACAACCCTGCAGGACAAAATGAATTTTTTCTGATTCATCACATTTGTTTTAAAGATTTATTGGTTCATTTGAAAGGCAGTTACAAAGAGAGAGAGGGAGAGACAGAGATCTCTCATCTGGGTTTCTTTCCCCAAATGGCTGCAATGGCCATGGCTGGACCAGCGCAAATGTAGGAGCCAGGCGCCTCTTCTGGGTCTTCTGCATGGGTGGCCAGAGCCCAAGAACTTGGGCAATCTTCCACTGCATTCCCCAGGTGCATCAGCAGGGAGTTGGATCAGAGTTGAGGCAGAGGGGACTTGAACAGGTGCCGTATAGGATGCCAGCACTGCAGACCATGGCTTAATCCACTGTGCACAGCGCCGGCCCAACCTTTCACGTATTTAAGACTTCTTCTGATCTCATTCATACTCTTTTTAAATAATGCTGTTTGGTTACAATGAAATTCTTTAAGCTGTTAAGTTGTATTGTGGGGAAGTCATGAAGAGCAGGTAGTTGGTATTTTAAGGAATGTTTCACCACATGAAATATTTACTAGGAAAAAATACAACTATATATGAGAACTGATTGTAATAATATGTGCAGAATTTTGTAGGATTTTTTGTGTTATACCTGTTTCAGAGTATTGAATTCCTGATTTAGAAACCTCTAGATCTTTGATATCCATAAACAGTTTGAGGGCCTCTAAATGATTGAGGATATTTGGGTTGAAAACTTAGCTTGTAATCAACCAGATGTCGCTTTCTCTTCTGTAATATTTCATATTATATGGATAAAATATATTTTCAGAGTTGTTCTGATGATGAACATTTGATTGTGATACCTCCTCTGGAAGATCACAGAGATTATCAATAGGGCTCGTTATCAATTCCTTCCTAAAGGTTGGAGATCTTGTCAGGAATCCAGAGTTAAAATCAGTGAAGGAATTTGGAGATAGATACTAATATACTTGAAGATTTAGAAAAAAATGATAAAAGGACAATTTAAGAAAAAATGGAGACATTGAAATATGTAAGAAAAAAATGAGATACTTCAGTACATGTGACTAGGTTTGTAGGGACTATTTTGGATTAGGAGGTTTTTTGTTTCAGGATTATGTTTTAAAAATTTGAGATTTCTTTTAAAAGCTTCTTAATTTCCTGGGTTGCAAGGTATATAACGATGTTTAAACATTATTTCTCTATTCTTACACTTATCTACATGTTATTTAATAAAGCAAACATAGATCCAGCTATAAAAATCTCGGTTACTAGGTATTGGTATTTAAGGAAGAAGAACATTGATATTTTCTTCAGTTCCTTAACAAAAATAAATCCACAATTTTGGCCTAGTCAACTCAGAAATTGTACTATAAAAATAGAATTTAGCATTGGAAACGTGCACAGAGACACACACATGTAACTTGAGCTATTCTAAAAGAATGCAAGTAAATGTTTTAAAATGTAGGTTGTCTTTTTCACATATGGTCAGGCTATCAGAGCGATAAATTATTGGTATTGAGAGGACTCATAGTTCTCAAGAAGATTGAGCAGGCTACGTCATGTACATGGCCACATGGGGGAGCACCACTGGCAGTTAAGAGAGACAGCAAGGTGGTAATGTGGTCAAGAGCCTTCATTGGGATTTCCCTTTAAGCAAAGGGCAGGACAGCATAGGAGGGTTAGGATGATGGGCTAATTTGAATAATTTCATTGGGCTCTGGGGTATAGGAGCTGTTCCTTGTTGTCTGGTACCTGGCTCTGGGGTGATTAATGCAGGGTGTGAGAACATGAAAAGAGGAAGTGATTGGATGAAGGCTTTGGATTAATTGGCTTGCATATGAAAGGTGCACATGAAGGTAAGTCATTTTCTATCACTTAGAATTTGTTGTCCCTGAGAAGTGTGGTCAGCAAAACCCAAGATGTCAAAGCAAATATATACAGAAAAGAGAGGGATGGTCAGTACTGTGGCTCACATGATGAATACAGGAAATGAGTAATGGGTGGAGAATGAGGCCAGGGATGACTGTGCAGAACTTTGCTTTTAAGTGTGAGAGAACGTACTTTTCAGGAAACTGAAAGATGTTTAGTTTGTTTATTGACAGAGGGACATGCAAATGGGTGAATTGAAGAATTAATACGCTATTTCGATTTTATGCTAAAGGCAATGGAGCATCATTGAAATTTTTAAAATAGGGGTGTGACTTATTTAGGTTTTAATTTTAGAATCATGATTTTGGTAATAGTATAGTGGCCGGATTGCTGGTGGGAAAATGGGAGAAGTAAGCATGTAAGATATTCCAATAATCAAGGTAAAAACTTAAATGAGTGTTTTAGGACTCATAAAAAAATAAAGGAACAATTTTAAAAGTTACTGATGAGATTCAAGCATCACATGTAGTGTTGTGTAGCTCCCACCATGATCAAGATATTCAATAATGCCTTCACCACTTGTCTCTCTTATTTTATTCCTGTAAGGCACACCCAAAAGTGTCCCCCTACCTTGGCCTCATAGCCTTGGCAATCTGTAAGCTGTTCTCCTTTATGATTTCATTAATATGTCATAAATAAATATTGCATATGCAGAGTCTCTTTTGAATATTTGTTTTCCACTCAGTATAATTTTCTTGACATTTTTCCTAGTTGTACATGTATCAATATTTCAGTTCTGTTTTAGTGTTTAGCAGTATTCTATGGTATGAATGCACTAGATTATTTAGTCATTTAATCACTAGAGGACGTTTAAGTTGTTTCCCGGTTTGGGTTATTATGACTAAAGCTATGATAGATGTTCGTATCCAGGTTTTGTGTGTGTACAAATTTTCATTTCTGTGGGATAAATGCCCAAGAGTACAATGACTGGGTCACAGGGTAAGTTTGTTACTTGTTTTGAAAGTGTTTGCCAAGCTATTTTTCAGAGTAGTCATACTAGTTAACACTCCCACAAGCAATGTATGAGTGAACCAGCTTAATGTCTTATTATGAACTGTTGGAACCAAAAGCAAACTTCTGAGAATAGATATAGAGTAAATCTCAAAAGCGCAGTGTAACAAATTGTTTTGAAATATGAAATTAATTCTGTTTTTCAGTATGAATACCTTGGCTCTGATAGCATGATAGTAACAAGTAAATTCATTGAGATTATTGGCCTTGTAAATTCAGTAAGTATTTCCCTATTTATATTAGACAAAATGTTTAGTTTGAAAGGATAGATTGTATTAACTTGATGGAGTGTTTCTGAATAATTAAAACATCTATATGGAATGAGTATGGACTTCTAAAAATCCAATGAATTTTGGCATAAACAATATACAGACTGCAAAAAATGTAATGTGTATGAGCAAAGTTGGCATTTTCAGATTTGATTATGTTTGTAGCCCTTTCTATACTTTAGAAGACCAGTGGTTGTTTCTGCTTACTTCTTTTTGAATGTTTTTTTTTAGTGGAGGGTTATTCTTGTGATTATGAAATAAACTGAAAGTATATCATTGCACAAATTAAAAGGAAAATAAGAATGGATGAGGAGAGAGGGTGGAAGTGAGGCAGCAAGGAAGCAAGGTCAGGTGGGAAAGAAATATCATTATGTTTTTTAAACTGTATAAATGAGACACAAGATGTGTTGCTTTGATAAGAACAAAAACTTAAAAAGATTAATTTTATATTTGTTTGTCTCTCCTGTTATTAGATGTTCACCCAATTTAAAGTTACTATTATGCTGTCATCATTGGAGTTGTGGTCAGATGAAAATAAGATTTCTACAGTTGGTGAGGCAGATGAATTATTGCAAATATTTTTAAAGTGGAAACAGTCTTATCTTAACTTAAGGCCTCATGATACTGCATATCTATTCATGTAAGCATAATATTTCAGTACTCAGATTGGGGAAAAAACAGATCAGTGATAATGAGATAATTATGTAGTTTTATATAGACAGCTTTTATATGTTTATTTAAGCCTTGATTATTTAGTCTGTATTTTATTCTTGCCGCCTGCTGATTTTCTACTTATCAGGAAATATAAAAAATACTCACACTTATTTCTTTGCTTATCAACATTGTACAAGGCGATTGAGATATCCAAAACTTAAGCCTTCTTGGAACTCTTGGACATAGTATGTATCTGTGGTTTGAACTCGCAAATTGTTAAGTCCAGAGCCTATACTCTTAACTCTACACAGAGATGGGACTTATTTTGCAACATTTGTGTTTGTATTATGAATTTTGATCAAAAATTTATAATACAGTTATAAGTATTTTGTTCTAATGGATTTTCTTCATTATTTTAAAATGTTTTATAATTTCCAATTATAACTGTACATTTAAACTTTTATTCATATTAAGTTTTTAGCAATAATAAGTAAATTCCGTTCAATAAATCTCTCACTTATGTATTTATCTTAGGTAAATATTGATGCTTATATAGAAAGCTATATGTTAATCCTTTTTTTCAGCTAGCATGTCAATTTTTCCTTTTCCATGTGTAAATTTGTTTCCATCACATCTCTTTGCCACTAGTAAATGTTATTGCTCTTCTCAGCTTCTTTTTAATGATTTATTTATTTCTTTGAAAGGTATAGTTACAGAGAAGCAGAGGCAGAGGCAGAGGCAGAGAGAGAGAGAGAGAGAGAGAGAGAGAGAGAGGTGTCTTCTATCTCCTGGTTCACTTCCCAGATGGCCACAATGCCCAGAACTGCGCAAATCTGAAGGCAGGAGCCTGGAGCTTCCTCTGGGTCTCCCACTTGGGTGCAGAGGCCCAAGGACATGGGCCATCTTTCATTGCTACCCCAGGCCATAGCAGAGAGTTGGATCAGAAGTGGAGCAGCTGGGGCTAGAACCGGTGCCCATATGGGATGCTGGCACTGCAGGTGATGGCTGTACCATCTATGCCACAGCACTGGCCCCGCTCTTTTATTTTTTTGCTAGTTTGGTGGATATAAATCATTGTCATTGTCATTTAATTTGCCTTTTTTCTGAAGACTAGTGGATCTGAGCCATCTTCTGCTTGACTCTGCCTTTTGTAATTGACTCTGTCCATCTGTAATTGCTTTTTAATGTCTGTCTTTATTATTAATTTTTATGTATTTGGATAAGAGAGAGGGAAGGAGGGAGGAAAATGTGAGAGAGAAAAAGATAGAAATATGAATCGTCCACTAATTCATTCCTGAATTGCCTGCAGCAGCTGGAACTGGGCCAGGTAAAGTCATTTCCTGTGAGATGTGGTACCAGATAGGGATGCCCACTCTCACCACTGCTATTCAATATAATTCTGGAAGTTTTAGCCAGAGCCATTAGGCAAGAAAAAGAAATTAAAGGGATACAAATTGGGAAGGAAGAACTCAAGCTATCCCTCTTTGCAGATGATGTTTCTTTATTTAGGGGATCCAAAGAACTCTACTAAGAGACTATTGGAAATCATAGAAGAGTTTGGCACAGTAGAAGGACATAAAAGCAGTGTGCAAAAGTCAACAGCCTTTGTATACACAGGCAACTCCATGGCTGAGAAAGAACTTCAAAGACCAATCCCATTCACAATAGCCACAAAAACAATCAAATACCTTGGAATAAACTTAACCAAGGACGTTAAAGACCTTTCCGATGAGAATTACAGAATCTTAAAGAAGAAAATAGAAGAGGATACCAAAAAATGGAAAAATCTTTCATGCTCATGGATTGGAAGAATCAATATCATCAAAATGTCTATTCTCCCAAAAACAATTTATAGATTCAATGCGATACCAATCAAAACACCAAAGACATTCTTCTCAGATCTGGAAAAAAATGATGCTGAAATTCATATGGAGGCACAGGAGACCTCGAATAGCTAAAGCAATCTTGTACAACAAAAACAAAGCTGGAGGCATCACAAGACCAGCTTTTAGGACATACTACAGGGCAGTAGTTATCAAAACAGCATGGTACTGGTACAGAAACAGATGGATAGACCAATGGAATAGAATAGAAACACCAGAAATCAATCCAAAATTCTACAGCCCACTGATATTTGAACAAGGATCCAAAACCTATTCCTGGAGCAAGGACAGTCTTTTCAACAAATGGTGCTGGGAAAACTAGATTCCCAAGTGTGGAAGCATGAAACAAGACCCCTACCTTACACCTTACACAAAAATCCACTCAACATGGATTAAAGATATAAATCTACAACCCGGCACCATTAAATTATTAGAGAACATTGGAGAAACCCTGCAAGATTTAGGCACAGGCAAACTTCTTAAAAAGACTCTGGAGACACAGGCATTCAAAGCCAAAATTAACAATTGGGATTACATCAAATTGAGAAGTTTCTGTACTGCAAAATTAACAGTCAGGGAGGTGCCTAGGCAACCAACAGAATGGGAACAATATTTGTAAACTATGCGACAGCTAAAGGATGAATAACCAGAATCTACAGAGAGATCAAGGGACTCCACAACAACTAAACAAACAACCCACTTAAGAGATGGGCCAAGGACCTCAATGGACATTTTTCAAAAGAGGAAGCCCAAGTGGCCAACAGACACATGAAAAAATGTTCAGGATAACTAGCTATCAGGGAAATGCAAATCAAAACCACAGTGAGGTTTCACCTCACCCTGGTTAGAATGCTTCCCATACAGATATCTACCAACAACAGATGCTGTTGAGGATTCGGGAAAAAAGGGATAGTAACCCACTGTTTGTGGGAATGCAAACTGGTAAAGCCACTATGGAAGTCAGTCTGGAGATTCCTCAGAAACCTGAATATAATCCTACCATACAATCCAGCCATCCCACTCCTTGGAATTTACCCAAAGAAAATTAAATTGGCAAACAAAAAAGGTGTCTGCACCTTAATGTTTATTGCAGCCCAATTCACAATAGCTAAGACCTGGAATCAACCTAAATGCCCATCAACAGTGACTGGATAAAGAAATCATTGGATATGTACTCTATGGAATACTATACAGCAGTAAAAAAAAAGAAATCCGGTCATTTGCAACAAAATGGCGGAATCTGGAAAACATCATGCTGAGTGAAATCAGCCAGTCCCAAAGGGACAAATATCATATGTTCTCCCTGATCGGTGATTGCTAACCAAGCACCAAAAAGGAAACCTATTGAGTGAAATGGACACTATGAGAAACAATGACTTGATCAGCCCTTGTCCTAGCTGTCGAGTAACAACTTAATACTTTATCCCTTTTAGTATTTTTTAATTAATATAATTGGTTGAACTCTTTAATTAACACATGATTATTCTTAGGTGTTTAAATTTAACTGAAAAGTGATCCCTGTGGGAATAAGAGAGAGAGGAGATGTACTGTTTGGGACATGCTCAATCGGACTTGCCCCAAATGGTAGAGTTAGAAACGTGCCAAGGTATTCCAGTTGAATCCATCAGGGTGGCATGTACCAATGCCATCTCACTAGTCGAAGTGATCAGTTTCAGTTCACAACTGATCATAATGATAGGATTAAGAGTCAGAGAGATCACATAAACAAGGCTAGTGTCTGCTAACACTAACTGATAGAATTAAAAAAGAGAGAACGATTCAACATGGGTAGTGGGATACACAGCAGACTCATAGAATGGCAGATGTCCTAAACAGCACTCTGGGCTCAGAATCCGCCCTTAAAGCATTTGGATCTGGCCGAAGAGCCCATGAGAGTTTTTTAGGCATGGAAAGCCAAGACACTCTGGCAAAAAAAACAAAACAAAACAAAAAAAACACTAAATCTCACTTCTGTGAGTGAGATTCCAGTGGATAAAACGGGCCATCAAGGAAGGAGGTACCTTTCTCTGAAGGGAGGAGAGAACTTCCACTTTGACTATGAATTTGTTTAAATAAGATCGTAGTTGGCAAACACAAAAGGCTTCTATAGCCTTGGCAACTCATGACAAGTGCCTAGGGTGATTACTAATGTCATATACAAGAGTTTCAATTGTTAAATGAAAAATAGGGTCACTGTGTACTTACTCCCCATTTAGGATCTGCCCTTAATGTGTTGTTCAATGTGAATTAATGCTATAAATAATACTTAAACAGTATTGTTCACTTTGTGTTTCTGTGTGGGTGTAAGCTGTTGAAATCTTTACTTAGTATATACTAAATTGATCTTCTGTATATAAACTTAATTGAAAATGAATTTTGATGTGAATGGAATGGGAGAGGGAGCGGGAGATGGGCGGGTTGAGGGTGGGAGGGAGGTTATGGGGGTGTGGATGCCACTGTAATCCAAAAACTGTACTTTGGAAATTTATATTTATTAAATAAAAATTAAAAAACAGTTTTTTTAAAGAATACAAATTGGAAAAGATGAAGTCAAATCATTTCAATTTCAGATAACATGTTTTATATATAATGGAACCAAAAGACTCCCCTGAGAGTCATGGAAGAGTTTAATTAAGTTGCAGGATATAAAGTTAACACTACAAATATGTAGCCTCTATATACCCAAACAACACCATGGCTGAAGAAGAGCTTCTAAAACCAATCCCATTGACAATAGCTACAGAAAAAGCTAGATCTCCTGGAATGCTTTTAAGGAGGTGAATGATCTCTACAATGAAAGTTAAGAACGTTAAAGAAACAGATAGAAGACACCAAAAATAGAAAAATCTTCCATGTTTTCGATGAGGAGAATTAATATAATCAAAATGTCCATATTTCCAAAGGCAATTTACAGATCCAATTCTGTTGCAATGACATTCTTCCCAAATCTATAAAAAAAGCTAAAATTCACATGGAAACACAGAGACCCTGAATACCTAAAGCAATCTTATACAACAATTACAAAGCTATAGGCATCACAATAACATATTTCAGGACATACTCTAGGTCAGGTATAATCAAAACAGCCTGGTGCTAGCACAAAAAATAGATACATAGACCAATGGAAAAGAAGAGAAATTCCAGAAATCAATGAATGCATCTGCGGCCAACAAATCTTTGACAAAGGAGCTAAAATGAATCTTTGGAGAAAGGGCAGTCTCTCCAACAAATGGTGCTAGGAAAATTGGATCTCCATATGCGGAAGTGTGAAACAAGCCCTAACCTTACACTTTATACAAAAATCAACTCAAAATGGATCCAGGATCTAAACCTACAACCAAATACATCAAGCTACTTGAGGAAAACTTTGGGGAACCTCTGTAACAGACTGGCGTAGGCAAAGAGTTCCTTGAAATGACCCCAGAAGCATAGGCAATCAAAGACAAAACAGAGAAATGGAATTTACTTCAAGCTGAGAAGCTTCTGCATTGAAAAAAAATTGAGCAAAGTGAATATGGAACCGACAGAATGAGAGAAAACATTTGCAAAATATGAAATATATACAATTGATATTCAGGAACTATAAGGAGCTCAAGTAATTCAACAACAGTCCAGTTAAGAAATTGGTAAATTATTTGAACAGGCACTTTTTCAAAAGAGGAAATTCAAGTGATCAACAAACACATGAATGAATGTTCCTGGGCACTAGCCATTAGAAAAATGCCAATGAAAACCACAATGAGAATTCAACTCACCTCAGTTAGAATGGCTCACATACAGAAATCAACAAACAGTAAATGTTGATGAGGATGCAAGGAAAAAGGTATCCTTAGCCACTGTTGGTGGGAAGGTGAAGTTGTACAGCCAGTGTCAAATACAGTATGAAGATACCTCAGAGAGCTGAAAATTCCACATGACCCAGCAATCCCACTCCTGAGGATTTACCCAAGTGGATCGAAATCAACATATGAAAGAGTTGTCTGTATCTCCCATTTTATTTCAACTCAATTCACAATATCTAAAATATAGAATCAACCCAGATGTCCATTAACTTAGTGCTGGATAAAGAAATTATGATATATATACACTGTGGAATATTAAATCTGTCTTTTGGAACTGAATGGATGCAACTGGAAACCATTATACCTAGTGAAATAAGGCATTCCCAAAAAGAGAAATACCATGTTTTACCAGTTCAGTTACCCTGAACTGTGGTAACCAATAGAGTTATGTAATGTATAGGAGTGTACATGTATAGTGTAATGTATAGGAATGCAATGTATGGGAGTAAAATTGACATTTTGAGCTTTATAATTGCTCACAGCACTGACCAGAATTTTTTTTTCTTACTATTTGTTGAATTCTAAGATTAGTGTAGGGCTAATGTCATGAGTATAAAGTAAACTGAAAGTAGATTATTATAAAACTTGAGAGGGATTAGGAAAGAAGGAGGCGAAAGTTTGGGATTGTGAGCAGGAGGGAGGGTATGATGTGAAATATCACTGTGTTCTGAAATCTGAACACATGAAATACATAAAATCTCTATACCTTAAATAAAATTTTCAAAGTAAAGGGGCAGGCGCTGTGGCGTAGTGTGTAAAGCTGCTGCTTGGAGTGCTGGCATCCCGTATGGGCACCTGTTCGAGTCCCGGTTGTCCTAGCTCCTCCACTTTTGATCTAGCTTTTTGCTATTGCCTGGGAAAGCAGCAGATGATGGCTCAAGTCCTTGGACCCCTGCACCCGTGTGGGAGACAAGAGGAGTCTCCTGGCTTCCTATCAGCGCAACTCTGGCTGTTGTGGCCATCTTGGGGAGTGAACCAGTGAATGGAAGACCTCTCTTTCTCTCTGCCTCTTGTTCTCTCTCTGTGTAAACTCTGACTTTCAAATAAATAAATAAATAAAAATCTTTAAAAAAATAAAAGAGTATTCAGTTGACAAATAAGTATTTCACATCTTTGCCATATCTAAGATTTCAAAATGAAATATATATATAGGGTAATTACTAAATAGAACTAAGTAATATGCTTTATTCTACATTTTTTTGGTCTGAGAATCCTTAAAATTTATTCTCTTAGGAAATTTTAAGGATGTAGTATATTCTTATTAACTTTTGTAAATATGTGGTACAATAGACTCCTTAACTATTTTTATAAAATAATAAATTTTTACTTTCTTAAAAGATAAAATAAGCCACATGACAAAATGAAACACACTAGATTATAAGTGTTATATTTCTGTGGGTGGTACTGCTTTCAGAATACCTGTCATTTCATATCTTTATGAAAAAAGTAATGTGTTTCCCATATTGTTTTTATTTTATTTATAAAAACATTGTCAAGGGCCATTGTCAAGCTACCTACTATACCTGCATTTAGGAACACTAACTCCAAGACATAATCAGAAAATGGAAAACTTGAATTCTCAACCCACAATTATTTTCCACATCTTCTGAAACAAGAACACATCTTTGAAAGGGTTTTCAGGATGCCCTTCACTTATTGTTTTTTTGTATTTGCATCACATAAACAATATATTTTCATTTAATCCTCTTGGATTCTACTTTAAAGTTTCTTCCGCTGAGATGCAGTTTATTTATTTGAGATTCAAAGAGAAAGAGACATGCAGACAGGCATACTTTCCTTCCATTGTTTCATTCATTGACTACAGTAGTCAAGAGACCAAAGGTAATAGCTGAGAATACAATTCAGATTTCCCCCATGGGTAGCAAGGACCCACCAACTTGATCCTTTGATACTGCCTTCCAGGGTCCTCCTTAGCAGGAGCTGGAACTGGATGTCAAACCCAGTCACTTCAATTTGGGATGTGGATGTCCTGATGAGCATGATTAATGGCTAGGCCACGTGTCCACACCTACATTATTCTTTTAATATTGCATTGCTTGGACTGAGAAACCATGACCCTCAGATTCTTGGAACATGGAAATGATGCTTAGGTACGAAATGGCAGTGTGTGCCATTTCATTTCTGTCCTTCCTTTCTTTTTCAGATAACAGTTTTTAAAATGATTTCTTTATTTGAAAGGCGGAATTACACAAAGAGAGGTCTTCTATCTGGTGATTTACTCTCCAATTCACTGCAATGGTCAGAGCTGATTCAGGGCAAAGCCAAGAGCCTGGAGCTTCTTCCGGGTCTCTCATGTGGATGGCAGGTGCTCAAATACCTGGGTCATCTTCTGTTGATTTGTCAAAGCCATTAGCGGGGATATGGATTGGAAGTGGAGCAGCTACCACTCGAACCAGTGGCCATATGGGATGCCAGCATCATAGATGGCAGGTTTACCCACTACTTCACAATACATGTCCTGAGATAACATTTTTAATTACGATAATAGTCAAGGGCTTAATACTCCACTAAATAGAGATAAACAAGGGGAAAAAATCCATAGTTAAGTGTACACAGGGCTACAAAGAATAATCAAATGGTTATACGAGCTTGCAGATCATTAAAACTGTGATAGCATAACATTTTTAACCATAGGCTTGACAAAGATAAAACAAAGATTGACAAAATTATATGTAAAGCAGTATTGGTAAACAGGCATTACTTTTTTGTTTTTGAGGGTTTTTGTCTTTTAAATTTTAGCTCCCAAATATAAAGGAAAACATGTAGTATTTGTGTTTCTGTGTCCACCTTATTTCACTCAACATAATGTCTTCCAGTTGCATCCATTTTGAAGCAAATGGTAGAGTTTCATTGTTTTTGTAGCTGAGTAATATCCCATCATATATGTATACATAATTATTTTTATTATGTTCTTTTTTAATCGGATCACAGACCCTTGGTTGATTCCATATTTTCACTATTCCATAGTTTGCTTGATATAAACATTGTGGTGCAGGTATCTCTTTGATTCAATGTGTTCATGTTTTTGGGTATAGACACAGGAGTGGGATAGCTGGATTCTATTTCTATTCTTTTTGTGAAATCTCCATATAGTTTTCCACAGGGAATGCACTGCTTTACATTCCCAACAACAATATATAAGGTGTTCCCTTTCTCTACATCCTTGCCTGCATTTGTTACACTCTTTTGGATTTTTCCATTTGGCAGGGGTGTTGTGTAATTGTATTGTGATTTTCATTTGCACTATCCCTGGTGGCTGGTGATGTTGAGCATTTGTTCATATGTTTGTTTTACTTCTTTTCCCTTCTTTTGAAAACTGTCTGCTGAAGTCCTTTTCCCATTTCTTAAGTCCTTTTTTCCCCATTTCTTGGGGGTTGTTTTGCTGTTGAGTTTTTTTGAGTCTCTGATATATTCTGGGTATTAATCCTTTGTCTCCAGTGCCTTGGAGAGGTTCCCTCAATTTGCTTCCAGCAGCCATAGTCTTCAGGTCTTAAATTTAGGTCTTTGCCAATGGAACAGAATAGAAACACCAGAAATCAATCCAAACATCTACAGCCAACTTATATTTGATCAAAGATCCAAAACTAATCCCTGGAATAAGGACAGCCTATTCAATAAATGGTGCTGGGAAAATTGGATTTCCACGTGCAGAAGATTGAAGCGAGACCCATACCTTTCACCTCACACAAAAATTCACTCAACATGGATTAAAGACTTAAATCTACGACCTGAAACCATAATAGTATTAGAGAGCATTGGAGAAACCCTGCAAGATATAGGTACAGGCAAAGACTTCTTGGAAAAGACCCCAGGAGCACAGGCAGTCAAAACCAAAATTAACATTTGGGATTGCATCAAATTGAGAAGTTTCTGTACTGCAAAAGAAACAGGAAAGTGAAGAGACAACCGACAGAATGGGAAAAAATATTTGCAAACTATACTACAGATAAAGGGTTGATAACCAGAATCTACAAAGAAATCAAGAAAATCCACAACAACAGAACAAACAACCCACTGAAGAGATGGGCCAAGGACCTCAATAGACATTTTTCGAAAGAGGAAATCCAAATGGCCAACAGACACATGAAAAAATGTTCAAGATCACTAGCAATCAGAGATATGCAAATCAAAACCACAATGAGGTTTCACCTCACCCCGGTGAGAATGGCTCACATTCAGAAATCTAACAACAATAGATGCTGGAGAGGATGTGGGGAAAAAGGCACACTAACCCACTGTTGGTGGGAATGCAAACTGGTTAAGCCACTATGGAAGTCAGTCTGGAGATTCCTCAGAAACCTGAACATAACCCTACCATACAACCCAGCTATCCCACTCCTTGGAATTTACCCAAAGGAAATTAATTTGGCTAATAAAAAAGCCATCTGCACATTAATGTTTATTGCAGCTCAATTCACAATAGCTAAGACCTGGAACCAACCCAATGCCCATCAACAGCAGACTGGAAAAATAAATTATGGGATGTACTCCATAGAATACTATACAGCAGTAAGAAACAATGAAACCTGGTCATTTGCAACAAGATGGAGGAATCTGGAAAACATCATGCTGAGTGAATTAAGCCAGTCCCAAAGAGACAAAGATCATTTGTTTTCCCTGATCGCCGACTACTGAGCACCAAAGGGGAAACCTGTTAAGTGAAATGGACACCTGATCAGCTGTTGTCCTGACTGTTGATGTACAATGTAATACTTTATCCTTTTTAGTATTTGTTGTTGTTGTTGTTGTTGTTCTAGTACTAGTGGTTGATCTCTGTAATGAACACACAATTATTCTTAGGTGTTTAAATTTTAACTGAATAGTGAGCCCTGTTAAATATAAGAGTGGGAAAAAGAGAGGGAGGAGATGTACAATTCGGGACATGCTCAATCAGACTTGCCCCAAATGGTGGAGTTAGAAATGTGCCAGGGGATTCCAATAAAATCCCCTCAAGGTGGCATGTACCAATGCCATCTCACTAGTCCAAGTGATCAATTTCAGTTCAAAATTGATGGCTCTGATAGGTCTAAGAGTCAAAGGGATCAGACAAACAAGACAAGTGTCTGCTAATACTAACTGATAGAATCCAAAAGGGAGAGAAGGATCCAACATGGGAAGTGGGATACACAGCAGACTCATAGAATGGCAGATGTCCTAAACAACACTCTGGCCTCAGAATCAGCCCTTAAGGCATTCGGATCTGGCTCAAGAGCCCATGAGAGTATTGTAGGCATGGAAAGCCAAGATACCATGGAAAAGAAAAAAAGAAGAAGACCTAAATTAAAGATCTCTGTGAGTGAGATCCCAGTGGAAAGAACGGGGCCATCAAAGAAGGAGGTACCTTTCTCTGAAGGGAGGAGAGAACTTCCACTTTGACTATGACCCTATCGGAATAAGATCGAAGTCGGTGAACTCTAAAGGCTTCCATAGCCCTGGTAACTCATGACTAGAGCCTAGGGAGATTACTGACGCCATGAACAGGAGTGTCAAATTGTTAAGTCAGCAACAGAAGTCACTGTGTACTTACATCCCATGTGGGATCTGTCCTTAATGTGTTGTCTAATGTGCAGTGATGCTGTAACTAGTACTGAAACAGTATTTTTACACTTTGTGTTTCTGCATGGGTACAAACTGATTAGATCTTTACTAATTTTATACTGAATCGATCTTCTGTAAATAAAGATAATTGGAAATGGAAAAAAAAACACCTGGTGTTAAATTTGAAATGCCATAGAAAATTAATTTTTTAAAAAAATATTATATGGGATCTCTGTCTTTAATGTGCTATACACTCTTATTTAATGCTATAGCTAGTACTCCAAGAGTATTTTTTTTTCATTTTGTGTTGCTATATGGGAGTAAACTGTTGAAATCGTTATATATACTAAACTGATCTTCTGTATATAAAGAGAATTGAAAAAAAAAATTAGTTCTTTGTTCTATATCATGTTGATTTTTATATATGATGAATGGTAGTGGTCTACTTTCATTCTCCTAAATGTATATCCATTTTCTCCAGCACAATTTATTGAAGAGTTTGTCCTTATTTGAATGTATGTTTCCTGGATAGTATTATCAAATATCAGTTGTGTATAAGTTCATGGATTAATTTCTGGGCTTTCTAATCTGTCCATTGATTCCTATGTTGGTTATTACGTATGTACAATGCTGTTTTATCATTGGAGCTTTGTGGCCGGTGCCGTGCCTCAACAGGGTAATCGTCTGCCTAGTGGCGCCGGCACACCAGGTTCTAGTCCCGGTCGGGGCGCCGGATTCTATCCTGGTTGCCCCTCTTCCAGGCCAGCTCTCTGCTATGGCCTGGGAGTGCAGTGGAGGATTACCCAAGTGCTTGGGCCCTGCACCCCATGGGAGACCAGGAGAAGCACCTGGCTCCTGCCTTTGGATTAGTGTGGTGCGCCGGCCACAGCGCACCGGCCGTGGCGGCCATTGGAGGGTGAACCAATGGCAAAGGAAGACCTTTCTCTGTGTCTTTCTCTCTCTTACTGTCCACTCTACTGACAAAAAATAAAGATCATTAGAGCTTTATAGTATACTTTGAAGGCAGGTATTGTAATGCCTCTAGCTTGGTTGATTTTTGTTCAGGACTGATTTGGCTATCCTGGTCTTTGATGGTTGCATATAAATTTTAGGATTTCTTTTATCATTATATAAAGCATGTCAATGTTATTTTGATAGTGATTGCATTGAACCTGTAGATTACTTTGGAAAGGAGGAAGTCAAATTATGCCTGTTTGTAAGATGACATGATCATATATATAGGGGAACTAAAAGACTCCACTAGGAGACAATTGGAAATCATAAGACAGTTTGACAGTATTGCAGATTATAAAATCAGTGCACAAAAATCAATAGCATTTGTATACACAAATACTGCTATAGCTGAGAAAGAAATTGTAAGATCAGTATCCTTCACTATAGCTACAAAAATTAAATAGCTTGGGATAAATTTAACCAATGATGTGAAAAATCTGTACAATGAAAATTACAAAACATTAAGGAAAGAAATAGAAAAAGACACAAAAATGAAAAAAAAACTTTGGTTTGTGAATTGGAAGAATTAATATCATCAAAATATTCTTAAGTAATATAGAAATTTTGATGACATTGTTTCTTTCAATACATGAGAAATGTCTCTCCATTTTTTTGTAGCCTTGTCAGTTTGTTTCTTCAAAGCTTTGTAATTTTCACTGTAGAGATCTTTCACTTCTTTTGTTAAAATTATTCTTAAATATTTTATTTCTGTTGTTGGCTACTTTGAATTGGATCTCTTATTTTCTCTTTCAGTGAGTTAACAATTAGCATACACAATGCTGCAATTTGTATATTTGTTTTGTAACCTGCAACTTTATTGAATTTGCTTACAATTTTTACAGGATTTTATTGTATATATATATAGCACAATGTATATATATCTTATATATATATACACACATATATATATAGGCTTTTCAATATAGAACATCATGTTATTTGCAAACATGGAGACTTTGATTTACTAATTTCTGACTTTATGCTGTTTATTTATTTGATTTCCCTAATTCCTTTTCTAATACTTCTGTCTCATATTGAATATGTGGCAAAAGTGCTTATCTTATTTTGTTCCATATCTCACGAGAAATGTTTACAACTTCACCCCATTCAATTATTTGGATTTTGTCTTGTTATATATAGCCTTTATTATTTTGAGGCGTGTTCCTTCTATACCTAACTTGTGGAAGGTTTTTATCATCAAGGGATGTTAAAATTAGGAAACTCTTTCTCTGTATATATTGCAGTGACCTATGGTTTTTGTTTTTCATTCTGTTGATGTGATTTGTGTTTTTATTGAGTTCTGAGTGTTGAACAGGACAAATTCCACTCGTTCATTAAAAATGATCTTTTTGATGTGGTTTTAGAGTTGGTTTGTTAATATTTTGTCGAGAATCTTTGTATCTGCCTATCAAGTTTATAAATCTATAGTTTTGTTTTTTGTTTTGTGTGTCTGTTCCGTTTTGGTATCAGAGTGATGTGAGCCTCATAAAGATTTTGGGAGAGTTCCATCCTGTTCAATGTTTTAGAATGGTTTGAAAAATATTGGAGTTAATTATTCTGTAACCTTTTTGAAGAATTCATGAGCAAATTCTTCACAGATTTTCTGGAATGTTAGGGTGGAGGGTTCTAAAGATGTCTGTGTGTGTGTGTGCACATGTGTATGTCATCTGTGCTTTGTACAATTTTGAGAATATGGATCTGCATTCAGAATGCTCAAGTGCAAGTCCTTCAGTACATCTCCTTAATTGTTCTGCCTTGAGAGATTTACATACACTGCCTATCTGATGTTTTATTTCTTTAATAGGGATAAAAATATCAATATCACTGGTTGCTATGACAATTAAATGGACTAATTCATGTAATGTTTTGGGAATAGTGTCATATGAGACTGAGCTTAGATTCATACTCAGACATGAAATGATAGTATTTAGTTGTGATACAATAAAATTACTCCTATGAAAAACTGTTTAGTCGTTCTATGTGGGAATCACAATTTTTGATTCACAAATAAAAATATTTTGTTGTCATTCAATAAAATTTTTTGGATCAAAGGCTTTGGTAACCATAACCAAATGTGATGAATGCAGTAAAGACATCAAAATCTTGTATTTCTTGCATGTCTTAGAAAATCAAACATATTTAAAGCAATTTTTAAATAATATCATCATACTTTGGAAGGGTATGTGGAATGATTGCACTTCAACTTACATCCGATTAGGATTTTATGAACTACATATTTAATTCATCAGAAATTTTCAAATTTAAATTGTTCATTACAGTGATTAATTTTATTTATTTATTTAGTTATAGGGATTATCCAGATTATGTGGGTGCAGTGTTTTCTGGAAAAATATGTGCTCCTCGTTATTCTGCAGGAGTGGCAGTGGTACGTAATCACTTAATGTTATATTAATAACTGTAATTGGAATTTAAAGTGGGAATAAAAATACACTGATAAAATAAATACACATATATTCTTGAATATGTGGAATAACACATGGAAATTTCTGAAGCTCCAGATTTTTGCTTACAGACAAAAAATTGGGGAAATACTCTTACAGATACAATAGCTAAACAAAAACTGCAATAAATATCCTTAAGGAGTTTCCAACACCTGAAATATAGTATATAAAAACTTTTATGTGTATATCAAATGTTTATATTTCTTATAAATGTCCTAAAATAATTGAAAGATAATGTAACTGTATGAGCCATTCTTCCATCCTGCAAATGCTAATAAAACAAATTTAACTAGCACATGTTTTAAATTACAAAGTAATTTATAGTAGTTATATGAAATATGTTAAGTGCATATTGAAGCAGATAGGAAAGTTCATGTAATCTAGCATACTACCACTGCAGTGGGGATAATCACCACTAAAATTTTGAATGATAAATGTGTGTACATCAAAATTTTATGGGAAGGTTGAATTGAGAGGAATTTTTGGTGAAAAACATTTCAGATCTTTGCCGAGGTTTTTGTTTGTTTTTCAAAGATTTATTCATTTATTTGAAACACAGAATTACAGAGAGGCAGAGAGAGAGAGAGAGAGAGAGAGAGAGGACTTCCATCTGCTGGTTCACTCCCCAGGTGGCTGCAACAGCCACAGCTGGGCTGATCCGAAGCCAAGAGCTGGGAGCATTTTCCGAGTCTCCCATATGGATGCAGGGGCCAAGGACCTGAGCCAACTTCCACCTCTTTCCCAGAGCACAGCAGAGAGCTGGATTGGAAGTGGAGCAGCCAGGAATTGAATCAGTGCCCACATGGGATGCCGGCAAGGCAGGTGATGGCCTCAACTGCTACGCCACAGCACCGGCCCCGCAAGGTTTTTTTGCTATATGTTTTCCATGAACTTTTTACAGAAATGTTTTGCATGGCTTTTTAATTTTCTTCCAATAAAATAAACTTATCTTTAATTCCATTTTGACTAACTTTTTGAAGTACTTCATATCTTCTACTTTGTGTCTTTAAAAATCTATTGCTGTGATGCTGTCTTTAAATAAATTCATGTTTCTGCAAAATGAGATTTTGCAACATGTGGGGAGCTGGCCCCCACAACCTCTGTCTCCTTCCTGCCTGCCTAGCCCTGCCTGTAGACTGATGTGAAGTAAAACAACCAAACGTTCCCACCATTCCAATGTGTGCAAACAGAGAGGCTATCAAAAGGACAGTACATACCCTCAAGGACACTCTCTAAAACAGGGGGCTGCGGTATGTGATATGCCGTGGAAGCCTCGGTCTCTCTCTCCCTAACTGCCTCATTGACCACTTGCTCCTACACTGTTCTTAGGGTGGACCGGTAGTCAACGATGGGTAAGCACTTGCAGGCTTCTCTAGCAACCTAAGACAGAGGACAGGACATGCTTCCTGTATCCTTGATGACGGGTAAGCAGAGTAAGTGCTGTGGGGCACCTAAGACAGGCACAAGTACACGCCGTTCAGCGTTTAACACGAGGGACTTGTGGGGGATGGATCCTCCCCCGCGGCCCTCTGGACTGTAGACACCAGTTACCATAAACACCAGGCCATTCTTGTATAAACAAGAAGGGGGAGATGTCGGGGCTAGTGGCCCTGGCCCGACATGAGATACAGCAGGCTGAGGCTGTCCCTTATCTAATCCTGTTTCCTGTGCTTATTGTTCTGAAGGCACAAGACTTTTCTTCCTACATTCCTGCAGGCAGGATGTGACTTCTGATGAAGGTGTATGATGTCCTTTGCTCTATCAGCAGAGCTTGTACCCTGATCTTTGCTACCTTGTAAACTTGCTTTGTTCCTGTGCTATGCATGATTGCACACAATGAATGTTATCTGTATGGGGCCTGGGGTATATATTCTTGTCTTTCTGTGTGCTCGATGCTGGAGGTTGAAGAGTTTCCCCAGGGAGACGGCCTCCAGTCCCTCATCGCCGGGCCCCCTACCTTGGCCTGGAACGTGATGAGGCAATAAACGTGGTGATGAATTGACTGAGTGCTGCGTCTCCGTGTGGTTTGTCGGGTGGACTCTGACAGCAAGACATTTCTTATTTCTAATACTTAACTTTTTATTACAAAATTAATGCATGGGCATGCTATAATTTTATGTGATTGACATACAAAGCAAGTACTGATTGCAAAGCTCTTCCTTTATCCCTTTCATGTAGTCCTATTTAAGATTTAAGTATATACATTTAAAGTTCTCTATTTAATTTATTTATATAAAAATACATATGCACTTATTTCAACCCCTATTTTGATTTATAAATTTTTAACCATACTGGTAATACTACCTATGTGTAATTGTTACATTATTGCATGTGTATTATTTTCTTTTTCTCTCTATTATTTTTAAAGATTTATTTATTATTTTAAAGGTAAAGTTACAGAGAGGCAGAGGCTGAGAGAGAGAGAGAGAGAGAGAGAGAGAGAGGTCTTCTATCCACTGGTCTACTTCCTAAATGACTGCAATGGCTGGAGCTAGGTTGATCTGAAGCCACGAGCCAGGAAATTCCTCAGGGCTCCCCATGTGGATGCAGGGGCCCAAGGACTTGGACCATCTTCTGTTTTCCCGGGCCATTGCAGAGAGCAGGATCAGAAGTGGAGCAGCTGGGACGTAAATTGGTGCCCATATGGGATGCAGCTTTACTTGCTATGCCACAGCGCCTGCCCTGTATATGTATTATTTTCTATTTTGAAATCCGTGCATATGTTTTTTTCTTCTTTTTTAAAATAACATATTTTATTTTTTTATGGAGGGAAGTGTTCTATGGACAAATCAGTAAAACTGCTTCCCTGCACTTTGATTCAATGTTTGCAGATGGAATAAAAAAAAAACTTTAGTGTGCCCTCCTATCCAATGTTATGGCTTCTTTGTCATGTTTAAATTTGTGTTTTGGGCTGGCCCTGTGGCACAGTGGATAAAGCCACCACCTGCAGTGCCGTCATCCTATATGGGTGCTGGTTTGAGCCCCAGCTGCTCCACTCCCAACCCAGCTCTCTGCTATGCCTAGGAAAGCAGTAGAAGATGGCCCAAGTCCATGGGCCCCTGCACCTGTGTGGAAAGATGCAGAGGAGGCTCCTGGCTCCTGGTTTCAGATCAGCCCACCTGTGACCATTGCAACCACCTGGGGAGTGAACCAGAGATGGAAGACCTCTCTCTCTCTCTGCCTCTCCTCTCTCTATGTAACTCTGACTTTCAAATGAATAAACAAATCTTTTTAAAAAATTGGGTTCAAGAGCTTCCATGTCTGCCAATGACAATATCCATGTTAAACAGTGACTAGGCCTTGCAAAATGTTTCACCGCTTTTTGTCTGGAGTCTGCAAAGCAATGTTTTTGGGGATGGAATTAGTTTAGGATACAGGATATGTTCTGTGTGCACAGGATGAAATATTTAAATGTAGTCATTGGGAAAAGGCACAGCACAGATGCCTTCACTGCATTACTTTTTTCCCCTTTCTGTGTGTACAGCATTTCAGAAAACTTGGGAAATTATAATTAAATTATAGATTTATTTTTTTCCTTTGATTACTGTGTAGAGCTTATTCCTATTTTCCTGCTGTACTATGGTTTTTTCACTTAATATTTGCTCAGACTTTATTTTCTTGCACTGTAATTCCTTTTGTGTTTTTTTTTGCTTTTTTCTTTATAAGAAGGGAACAACTTTCATGTATCTTAATATATACAGTTTTAAGTCCATAATGTTACATATTTTTCATGAAACTTCTTCATAACTTTAAACAAATTCTTTTTAAAAAAGCTTAATTTACTTATTTATTTTAAAATCAAAGTTACAGAGAGAGGGAGAGACAGAAAAGATATCCTCCATTTGCTGATTCACTCTCCAAATGGTTGCCACTCCCAGGCCTCGGCTAGGCCCAAGCCAGGATCCTGGACCTTGATCTGAGCCTTCTGTATGGGTGGCATGGTTCCAAGTACTTGGGCCATTTTCTGCAGTCTTTGCCGGTGAAGTAGCTTCAATGCTGGCCACTTTTCATGAACTTTTATATACGGATTTCAAAAGTTTTTGCACCAAAATAAAATTATATTTTAATTATACTTTATTTGAACTTTGGTTGTATCTTTGAAGTATCTGTAGGTGTATCATAGCTGTACATGTCTTATATTTGTCATCAAATTTTATTAAATTAGTCTATAAGACTTTTGTACTTTGAAATGGGTTAATATAAATACACAGTATTATTTTATAAGATACTAGGGGATGAAAGGAAACGGAAGTAATATAAAATATAACTGGTATAACCCTGCATTCATCTGTGGTTGTGAACAACTTAACTGCCTCTTTTGAGCACCCATATTCTATACTCCTCATTCTATGGACCTAAGCTTGGTGAAGTTATTTGCTTGTTGATCTTTACCTCATTCATCCAGGATATGACTCTTTGATAGTCTTGTCTTTGTTGGGTTGCCATGATTTTGTATTGGCCAACATTTTCTCTTTGAACCTACTCTGTAGCAACAAATTTCCTAGCAACTCAGTATCTTATCCCATGCAGTGACCCTCATCCATCCCAGCTTGTCTGTTCATTGGCATTAAGAGCGTAACAGTGGCTGTGGGAAACTGTGACATGTAATGGGACTATAATGATGTTCCTCGTGAAAGCATTATTTACATAGATACAACTACTCAGTTGCTCTGAACTCAAGGTCCACGAAACAGAAAATGAAATTTCTTTCAGTTGGTTATTGAGTCACTACCTGTTGTATTCTCAGACTTAAAGCCTACTATCTGCTGGGGAGATGGTGCCAAGTTTTGGTTGCTGCTTCAGGATATGTTAAAAATAATTAATTAATTAATACACAGTTATTCTTAAGTGTTGAAATTTAACTGAAAAGTGATCCCTGTTAAAGATAAGAGTGGGAATAAGAGAGGGAAGATATGTACAATTTGGGACATGCTCAAGCTGACGTGTCCCAAATGGTAGCATTAGAAACATACCAGGATTCCAATTCAATCCCATCAATGTTGCATGTACTAATGCCATCTCACTAGTCCATTTGATCAATTTCTGATCACAATTGGTCATAATGATAGGAATAAGCATCAAAGGGATCATATAAACAAGACCAGTGTCTGAAAATACTAACCGATATAACAAAAAAGGGAGAGAACGATCCAACATGGGAAGCAGGATACACAGCAGACTCATAGAATGGCAGATGTCCTAAACAACACTCTGGCCTCAGAATCAGCCCTTAAGTCATTTGGATCCAGCTCAAAAGCCCATAAGAGTATTTCAGGCACGGAAAGCCAAGACACTCTGTGAAAAAAAAAAAATGACTTAAATGAAAGATCTCTGCGAATGAGATCCCAGTGGAAATATCAGGTCGTCAAAGAAGGAGGTACCTTTCTCTGAAGGGAGGAGAGAACTTCTACTTTGATTATGACCATGTCTAACTATGATAAGAGTCGGTGAACTCCAGAGGCTTCCATAGCTTTGGTGACTCATGACAAGAGCCTAGGGTGATTACTGATGCCATAAACAAGAGTGTCAATTTGTTAAATCAACAACAGGAGTCACTGTGCACTTACTCCTCGTGTAAGATCTCTTCCTTAATGTGCTATACATTGTGATTTAATGCTATAACTAGTACTCAAACAGTATTTTTCACTTTGTGTTTCTATGTGGGTGCAAACTGTTGAAATCTTTACTTAATATATACTAAACTGATCTTCTGTATATAAAGAGAATTAAAAATGAATCTTGATGTGAATGGAAGGGGAGAGGGAGCGGGAAAGGGGAGGGTTGTGGATGGGAGGGAAGTTATGGGGGGGGGGGAAGCCACTGTAATCCAAAAGATGTACTTTGGAAATTTATATTCATTAAATAAAAGTTAAAAAAAAATTTTTTAAAATTAATTTCGGCCGGCACCACGGCTCACTAGGCTTGTCCTCCACCTGCGGCGCCAGTACTCTGGGTTCTCATCCCAGTCAGGGCACCAGTTCTGTCCCAGTTGCTCCTCTTCCAGTCCAGCTCTCTGATGTGGCCCAGGAAGGCAGTGGAGGATGGCCCAAGTACTTGGGCCCTTGTACCCGCATGGGAGACCAGGAGTAAGCACCTGGCTCCTGGCTTTGGATTGGCACAGTGCGCCAGCCATAGCAGCCATTTTGGGGGTGAACCAATGGAAGGAAAACCTTTCTCTCTCTCTCACTGTCTTTCTCTGCCTGTCAAAAAAAAAAGAAAAAAAAGAAAAAAACATAATTAATGTCATCTTTTCCACTCTTCAAGTTGTTGTCTCTCATAGGTGGTGCCACAGTTCTCTTTAGGAAGCTGTTATACCATTCTGTGTACCAGAAGCGTCTGGGTTATGCGCCATGCGATAAGTAAATCTTACTATATTCTGTAAGTACTGTGCCATAGAATGTTCTCCTGATCATAAGTGATATACTATGATGATTTAGAAGATATTCTGTAAGTACAGGAATGTGTTGAAGGGATAAATAGCATGAACAAGCAAACAATTTCATATCTGGTTTATGTGAGGCCAAACCATTGCTCCTTTGATGGGTGTGTTGTTCAGTGCAATACACCTATTTTCTATTGGTTGACTAATCCAATCAACACAGCATTGTGCTAAAATGAGGGCTCATCATTAGCCTCTACTGATGGAGAGTAGGGTGTACAGTAAGTCAAATAAGCTTTCGTCAGTTGAAGATATTGAGCTCATGCAAATCCTCATATCTGTGCAGCTGTGCTTACTTGTACAATGGACTTCTGAGAAATCTCTGAAGTGGCTGGAAAAGACAAGTGTAGCTGACATCCAGTGAACAAATTCTGTCAACCTGATTTTCAAGCATCTTCTCTATAGTTGAAATGTTTTTGGAATTGGAGGGGTTTTTTTCAGTCTGTCTTCATTCACAGAACTCCATTTTCATATGTTTCCCTTAGGTTTCCTTCTCATCAGCAAGTCTTGTTTTCAATTTTCTGCTTCATTTCAAAATTCTGATTCAGCCCAGTATTAGGAACCCATGAATCAGTCATACTTTAGACCATCTCCTTTTTTGAGCACAATGAATTACAAGAAGTACTACAGGAATTTGCCTACTTTGTTTTTGAATTAGGTTTTGATGCCCACTTCTACTGCTGCTAACATATCTTGCTTAATCAATCAAACCAGGCTCAACTTTACCCTACTCTTCAAACAATTAAAGTTTATTCACTGTCATGATGAGTAACTGAGTTGGACAACTAAGGAAACATTAATACCATGGGACACCTGCTTGCATAGTTTTTTGGTTCTTTCTAGACCTAGTTCTGTGAATCCGTAAATTTATGATTTTTGGATTAGAAAACAGACTTTATAGTGAGTCACCCACTGTTTTGTATTGAATGTGGAGATTATTTTGAGTAACATGGCCATGTTAATAATATTAGTTCTTCTATTCCATGAACATAGGAGTTCATTTAATTTTTTATCTTTACGTAAGTGTTCTTTAATTTTCATTGTAAACACCTTTTACATTCTTGGATAAAGTTATTCTAAGGTATTTTTTAGCAACTCTGAATCAGATTACTATTTCTCAGTGACTTCATTCATTTTTGGTGTGTAGCAGTGTTATTTATTGTGTGTTGATTTTTATATTCTGTGACTTTACTGAATTTATTGAATTCACTTGTCAGTACCAATAGTCTCTTGGTATATTCATTAAGTTTCTCTTTCTCTCTCTCTCTATATAGAATTATATCTTTTTTTTGACAGGCAGAGTGGACAGTAGAGGGAGACAGAGAGAAAGGTCTTCCTTTTAGCCGTTGGTTCATCCTCCAATGGCCACCGCGGTAGGCGCGCTGCGGCCGGCGCACCGCGCTGTTACGATGGCAGGAGCCAGGTGCTTATCCTGGTCTCCCATGGGGTGCAGGGCCCAAGAACGTGGGCCATCCTCCACTGCACTCCCTGGCCACAGCAGAGAGCTGGCCTGGAAGAGGGGCAACTGGGACAGGATCGGTGCCCCGACCGGGACTAGAACCCGGTGTGCCGGCGCCGCAAGGCGGAGGATTAGCCTGTTAAGCCACAGCGCCGGCCTAGAATTTTATCTTTTTTAAAACTTTTATTTAATGAATATAAATTTCCAAAGTACAGCTTATGGATTACAATGGCTTCCCCTCCCATAATTCCCTCCCACCCGCAAACCCTCCCCTTTCCCGCTCCCTCTCCCCGTCCCTTCACATCAAGATTCATTTTCAATTCTCTTTATATACAGAAGATCAGCTTGGTATATATTAATTAAGATTTCAACAGTTTGCCCCCACATAGCAACACAAAGTGAAAAAATACTGTTGGAGTACTAGTTATAGCATTAAATAACAGTGTACAGCACATTAAAGACAGAGATCCTACATGATATTTTTAAAAAATTGATTAATTTTGTATGCAATTTCCAATTTAACACCAGGTTTTTTTTTCATTTTCAATTATCTTTATATAGTGATGCTATAACTAGTACTAAAACAGTATTTTTACACTTTGTGTGTCTGTGTGGGTGCAAACTGATGAAATCTTTACTTAGCATATAGAATTATATCTTCTAAAATACAGAGATAATTTCACTCTTTTTTTTCCAATCTATATACATTTTGCTTGATTCACTTATCAAGGAGCACTAGCTAAATCTTTCCAAAATATATTGACTAAGCATGGTGAGAGTGTGACATCAACATAGTAAGTGCATTAATAAGTAGGGAAGTCACATATTTTGATTTGCATAGCACAACACACTGGGTAAACTGACCACCCAGAGCTCCCAGAGTACCTCTGGTGCTCCTCACAATATTTCTTAGTCATAGAAGGCGGATTTGCACAGAGCACACAGGGATGGGGCCTCTGACCTGGGAGGGGCAGTTCTCCAAGGGCAAGTAGGCTCTCATCATGTGGAAAATGGAGTCTGTTTCAAACAGACAGAGTCTGGACTCCTTGTGTGAGCAAAGCCTCAGTGCCCAACTAGTGCAAGGCTGGCTGGGAGAATTCTGGCAGCAGAGAGTTCTCAGGCAGTGGGTCAACCCAGAGCTTCTACTCTGCCACTCTCAGAGAGTCACCAGGCCTCTTCAATCTATGGTCTATATACACTCTTGGCAGTCAGGGTAGAGCCGATGAAGTCCTAAGGAGGGGCAGTGCAGGCCATGCCTCATTCTTGTGAAGTCCATGCAGAGCTCTTGCGATCAGTGTAGTTCTTGCTTATTTCTTGTTAATATTATGGTAAGGCTATTTAATCTCTGCTCCTAACAGAGTAGAATATTGGTCTGATGCCAGATCTACCAGGAAATGTTTTCATTTTTTCTGCATTCCTTAAAATGTTGTTTTTTTTCGTCATGTGTAGACTTTACTATATTGAGGTATATACCTCTTATATATAGTTGTTCAGGTTTTCTTTTTTAATCATAAATGCATCTTGAATGTTATTGAATGTTTTCCTCCATCTATTGAAACGATCATATGATTTTATCCTTTCTGTTGATGGGAGATAGTAAGCATATTGATTTGCCTATGTTGAGCCATCCTTGCATCCCCGTGATCATGATATATGATCTTTTGATATGTGGTTAGATTCCATTTTCTAGTATTTTATTTTATTGAGAGTTTTTATACTTAAGTTCACCATGGATACTGATCTATAGTAGGTTTTCTTGTCATGTCTTTGATTTGATATCAGAGTAACGTTGGCCTCAACGAATGGATTTGGAGGAATTCTCTCTTTTCAATATTTAATGGCACAGTTTGAGAATAATTGATGCTAGTTATTTCTTAAAAGCTTAGTAGAATTCAGTCATTAATCTATCTAATCTTAACCTCTTTGTGAGAGATTTCTTAGCACAATTTCAGTCTGCTTACTTGTTATTGATCTACTCAGGTTTTTTAAATGTCCTCTTGATTCAATTTTGATAATTTGGTTTTATGCATTTCTTCTATGTTTTCTAGTTTTGTGGCATAGAGTTACTTATAATGTCCAACAAAGCTCCTTTATATTTCTATAGTATCAGTTGAAAAAAATCCTTTTTTAAATCTCTGCTTTTACTCATTTAAAGCCTCTCTTTTTTTCTTATTTTGGTAAAGCTTTATTTTATGGAACATTCTCTGGGACAGAACACATATGAAGCCACAAAACAAGTCTTGACATGTGAAGAAATGGAAATTATATCATGTATTAATCTTGACCTCAATGGAATTAAGCTGCGAGTGAACAACAGAAGAAGAGTTGGTGTTGTGAACCAAGGGGTTATACAGCTACTTGGCAGTGCAAGCATCCTGTGTGATCACTGGTTCCAAATCCAGCTGTTCTAGTCTGATCTAGCCCCCAGCCAATTTGGCTGAGAAGGCAGCAGAAGACACCCAAGCACTTGGACCTCTGCCACCACGTGGCAGACCAGAATAGAGTTTCTAACTTCTGGCTTCAGCGTGGCTGAACTCTAGATCTTGTTGCCTTGTAGGATTTATAAGTGGATGGAAGATCCCTCTCTCTCGCTGTCTCTCCCTCTATCTGTAACTCTACTTTCAAATAAATGGATAAATAAATCTTATAAAACAAACAGAAAACAGTGAAAGAACATTTGGAAGTTATATAAATACATGAAAACTGTACAATATCATCATGAATAGACAAGGGATCTTTTGAAGAAACTAAAAGGAAAGATCTAAAAATCCTTGAAGCTAATTAAAATGCAAACAGAAAATACCAACCCTTACAGAGTACAGTAATAGCAGCACTAAGTATGTAGTAAATAAATAACCTAACAATGCATCTGAACGACTAGAGAAACAAAAACAAATCAAACTCAAAGTTAATAGAAGGAAAGAAATAATAAATATAGAGTAGAAACAGACAAAATAGAATCTAATGAAATAAAATAAAGAATCCATGAAGTAAAGAATTGGTTCTTTAAACAGAAAAACAAAATAGTTATTTTTTTTTATTTTTAATTTTTTTTTTAATTTTTTTTTTTTTGACAGGCAGAGTGGACAGTGAGAGAGACAGAGAGAAAGGTCTTCCTTTTGCCGTTGGTTCACCCTCCAATGGCCGCCGCGGTAGCGCGCTGCGGCCGGCGCACCGCACTGATCCGATGGCAGGAGCCAGGTGTTTATCCTGGTCTCCCATGGGGTGCAGGGCCCAAGGGCTTGGGCCATCCTCCACTGCACTCCCTGGCCACAGCAGAAAGCTGGCCTGGAAGAGGGGCAACCGGGATAGGATCGGTGCCCCGACCGGGACTAGAACCCGGTGTGCCGGCGCCGCTAGGCGGAGGATTAGCCTATTGAGCCGCGGCGCCGGCCAAAATAGTTATTTTTAACACAGAAATTCTTACGTTACTCAGAGCTTCCTCCCCTGCCAAGGACAATACACATATGTTTGTTCATGTTCCCTCAATTGTTCCCATCCCAAGTTTTAGATTCTGTTGCTTTTCCTACCAAATTTTTTTGATCAGGCAAGGTCTTCAGCTAAGTCAATCCACAACAACAGAAGATGAGTTATTTCAGTGCTGCTGCAGAGACATTCTGATTACCTGTTTGCATTTTCCCTTGCTCACTAACAGCTTTCTCACTGTGCTTTTCATTGTGTATGTGCTTGTGTGTATGTGTGTGTTAGGGCTGTCATAAGAAGATAATTGACCCTCAAATCTTTGTTATTGATATTTGTAACATGGCAAATATGTTCCTCAATCTTCCTGAGAATTTGGCCTCCACCTTCTCCTTATTCTATGTTGGCTGATTTTCTCCTTGAAAAGGAAGTTACTTGTGCACCCATGAGAAATGTAATCTGTGAATGATGCCTATGGTCTGTTCTCTGTGGCTTCTCTAATACAAGGCATTGCAAAATGAGGGTCCCAGTAGGAAGCAACAATGCACTTAAACTAGATTATTCGATTATGTAGCTACTTAATCAGCTGGGAGGAGAGTACATGAATTATTCTAAATGAATTTCAGAATTATTGTAATAAATTTGGTAAATTGAAAACTATAGTCCATATAACCAAAAGGCTATTGACATTTTTCTTACTCAAATAATGCTCTTTTGCAGTTTTGGCAGCTTCCTTAAATTTGCTAGATGTTCTTTTTTGAAATTATGACAAATCATGGCTTAATCTCAATATGCTTATATCTTAGTGAAATTTTGTAAGGGGAGCTTCAGCATCTTAAGCATCCAAGGAGCATTTATCTCCATCTTAAATGTTGTTAAAAAGCAAAAATATTCAGAATTAGAAAAAATATTTTTACTACAACTTAATGAATTGCCTTCGCTTGAATCTTCTTTGCTGTTGTTGTAGTATCCCAAGGAGATGACTTTGGAGGAGTTTTCAGTTGTTGTATCCCAGATGCTGGCACTCAGTCTGGGGATATCATTTGATGATCCAAAAAAATGTCACTGCCCAGAAGCCATCTGTATAATGAATCCACAAGCTATGTAAGTTTTTTAGTATATACTTTAGTAAGCTTTTAAGGTATTTATTTATTTGTCATGTTTATTTTGTTTTAGATATTTGCAGTGAAAAAACTCAGTATTCACTTGTAGCATAAGCTAACTGTCAATGGAACAATTAATGAGAAAACCTAGACATGTAAGTTACAATGTTAAGTGTATGGAGCAAAGTGTACCACTAAAGACACTCAAGGAGATCAAATCAAATGTTCAGTATATGTTTCCTGGGCATTTTCCTTATGATGTATATTTGATGAAAGCACTGAATAAAGATATTTATTTATTTATTTATTTATTTTTAACTTTTATTTAATGCATATACATTTCCAAAGTACAGCTTATGGATTACAATGGCTTTCCCCCTCATAACTTCCCTCCCACTCACAACCCTCCCCTTTCCCGCTCCCTCCCCCCTTCCATTCAATTAAGATTCATTTTTAATTCTCTAAATAAAGATATTTAAAAATATGTCAGGAGGGCATAACAAGTTGTCTTTTTAAAATATTTATTTATTTGAAAGTCAGAGTTACACAGAGAGAGAAGGAGAGACACAGAGAGAGAGAGAGTTCTTCCATCTGCTAGTTCGCTCCCCAGATGGCCACAATGGCCAGAACTGTGCCGATTCAAAGCCAGGAGCCAGGAGCCTCTTCTGGGTCTTCTATGTGGGTGCAGGGGCCCAATGACTTGGGCTGTCCTCTACTGCTTTCCCAGGCCATAGCAGAGAGCTGGATTGGAAGTGGACTTGAACCGGCACCCATATGGGATAATGGAACTGTTGGTGGCAGCTTTACCGGCTATACCACAGTGCCAGCACCACAAGTTATCTTTAATTCAGACAATTTTTTCTGTTGCTTTAGAGTAGTTTAATGTTGTGGAAAAACCTGAAAACCCGCAAAGAAGAGAAACTCTAGTTGTAGACCACTATCAGATATATAGTATTTGTGTGGCTTTGGACAATTTACTTACTTTGCTTAGATTACTTTTCTTATTTTTCATTGGAAATGATAGTTTCTATACTCTTACTTCCAAAGGTTATGTAAGAATAAAAAGAGAAATTAATAAAACTGTATAGTTCTATATGTGTATGGTTTGTAAATTTAACCATTGTGCTCACTCAATGTAAGTTATCACACAAGAGCTACCACATGTTCCTTTAGTATTCTATGTTTTTTCTCTTATTGAATAATGTCCTTTGATAGTTATTACCGATTCATCACTGAAGAACTGTTAAAAGCTGAAAGTGAGAATAAAGCCGGATCTTTTCATAGTAACATCTAAACACCACTGAATGTGTTCACGCTCATTTTCTAAAAATAGAACAAATTCAAACACACATATGTATATGTACACATATAATTATATCAAAATTTGCAATAATAAGAATGATCAGATACACACATACCCATAGATGCTTATATAATGAATATATACTTTCCATATAGATACATAAATGGAAAAGTACACACTCATGTACACACTTGTGCACACAAACACAAGTGTATGTAAAAATTTTGTGGAACATGAAATTACAAGGTAAATTTATGTTTTGTGCAAAATTTAAATTCATGCATATGAGAATTCTTCAGAAAGTTCATGAGAAATGTATATAAAGAAAAAGCCATGCATGTGTTTCAAACAAAATAAACTTTTTGGTAAATCCATTTTAATGAACTTTTTGAAGAAATCCTCATATAGTTATGAAAATTATGACTATAATAATATTCTCAAAAATATAAAAGATTACTATTTTGATTGGGATTGCACTGGGTCTGTAAGTTCCTTTTGATTGGGTAGTATGGGCTAAATTTAATGATGTTAATTCTTCCAATCCATGAACATGGAAGATTTTTTTCCATTTTGTGTCTACTTCTATCTATTTCTTTAACGTTTTCTAATTTTCACTGTAGAGATTTTTGCTTGAATAAATTTTTCCCAGGATAGTTACATATTTTGTAGCTATTGTGAATAAGAAAAAATCTTAGAAGTTTTCTTCTGAGACATGCTCTTGTTTATGTATGTGAATGCTGTAAATTTTCGAGTGTTGATTTTGCATCTTGCAACTTTGCCAAACTCTCTCATGAGTTCCGATAATGTCTTAGTAGAATTTTTGGGTTCCCCTATATGTTGGGTCATTTCACCTGCAAATAGGGATAATTTGACTTCCTCCTTTGCCATATGTATCTCTTTGATTACTTTTTCTTGTCTAATGGCCCTGACTAAAACTTGCAGAACTATATTGAATAGTAATCAATTTACAGATTCAATATGATCCCAACTGAAATTCCAAAGATGTTGTTCTCAGTTCTGGAAAAAAAGACCATAGAATTCATATAAAATCATAAGAGACTGGTATTGGTAAAGCGATTCTAAATAATAAAACTAAAGCTGGGTGCATCAAAATCCCACATATCAAGATACAAGGTGGCTGGTGCCACAGCTCACTTGGTTGGTCCTCCACCTGTGGCGCTGGTGCTCTGGGTTCTAGTTGGGGCACCGGTTCTGTCCTGGTTGCTCCTATTCCAGTCCAGCTCTCTGCTGTGGCCCCACGGGGTGGTGGAGGATGTCCCAAGTGCTTGGGCCCTGCACCCAAATGGGAGACCAGGAGGAAGCGGCTGGTTCCTGGCTTCAGTTTTTTGCAGTTCCAGTCATTGTGGCCATTTGCGGAGTGAACCTGTGGATGGATGATTTCTCTCTCTCTCTGCCTCTGCCCCTGCCTCTCTAACTCTGCTTTTCAAATAAATAAATAAATAAATAAATAAATAAAATCTTTAAAAAAAAACCTGACTCAGCAGTGAAAATATTCTCTGAAGTTATCTTTAATAGTTTACAGGTACAATTATATAAAGTATACAGATTTTCTGAGATCTTTGAGTAAGTTTGAGGATTAGCACAGAATGATTTGTTTAATAAAAGTTTATCATCAGTTGAGTGTTAGTTATTCGGAGCTATGTCTGTTGAAGTCCTTTGCCTATTTTTAAATTAGTTTATTTGGGTTTGTCCTATTGAGTTGTATTTAATTTTTTTGGAAAAGGCAAGATATGCATTCCAGTGAGTGAAATCATATGATCTTCTCAGGACTGCATTTGGTGTCTAAGCACCTAACATTTCTTATTGCTTATTAAATGTTAACATTTTGAAATTAATGTATATAATCTGGAATTATGTTTTCAGAAGTACAATGCTAATGCCATTTTATGGATTAATCTTTAGGACATCCAGTGGTGCAAAGACTTTTAGCAGTTGCAGTTTGAGTGACTTTGAAAGTTTCATTTCAAATCAGGATGCCAGCTGTCTTCAGAATAAACCACAAATGCAAAGACAGGAGGAAGCAGTGTGTGGAAATGGCAGAGTAGAGACTGGTGAAGACTGTGATTGTGGTACACAGGAAGTAAGTCTTATAATTACTAAATTAATAAAACTCATTAATAAATATATTATTTTAGTTCATCTCTTTCATAAATGTTTTGCATACATTTAAAATATACTACCTCTAAAACTATATAAGTGAAATATAGGACATTTGTTCAGCTTAAAATTGTTTTAAATTTTTAATTTGAAAGAGTTTACAAATAAATTGTATCTATTATTATCTTTAAATATTAAATGTATTACCAAAATTACTGATGATGGGACCATAAGGGTATCAAGAAACAGCTTTTGCATCCCAGATTAAATGCATAAGGATAAGATCTTTCTAATCACATGCCTTTTAGGACATTATTTCCTAGTGGATTCAGTAGTACAATAAGGGTGTCTGTATTAGTATTGTAATATAAACATACAGTGATTTTGGAGAGAGCGGCAAGATGGCGGAATAGGAAGGGAGCACACTATTAGTCTGGGGGGAGAGACAGGTTAATAACAGTGGAAATACTGCAGGGTCAAGGAAGAGTAGGGGAAGAAACAGCAGAGGAAACTCTTCCGGAACTAGTGATTCACAGTGGACCTGCGTGGAGAGCGTGGGAGCCCAAGTTTGGGACACCAGCGGCAGAATCAACGCACCAGTGCTGGAACGCGAGGTGAGCCGAACCTCAATAGCCCAAGACACCAGCGGGCAAGCGGAAAGAGGAGACTAGAGGGAACGAGGCTTGAAACTCTGTGGGGAAAAGTTCACCAGGCTAACTAGAAGAGAGAGAGAGGAAAAAAAAAATAATGACTGATATGGACACGAGTTTCTCTCTCTCCGCTCACCTCACCTCTCAAAGGCAAGCAAGACAAAGAGCAGGCGCCATTTTGGACATACGTCATAAGCAGGGTGACCTCAGGTCTGCACCAGCCCTGAGCCTAGCAGAAAAACCTGACTCTGGGGGGAGGGGTGAAATAACAGGTGATTAGCATCTAACTTGGCAACCCAGTAGGAGACTGCAGGAGAATTGGAGCCCACACTGAGGGCAGCAGAGATTCCTTGTGTGGTCCTTGGGAAAGAGCTTCTGATCTCTGGCTCTTGTGGGTATATCATTTGGCTGCTAACTACCTCCAATCACGTTCAGCTGTGTGGAATTACTTCCCTTTTGAATCAAAAAAAGAAAGAAAGAGAGATTTACCACGCCTAACCTGGGAGTGTCATCTTTGACACACCCTCAACCCTGAGGAACCAAACAGAGCTCTCAGTCCACACTCATCACAAGTCTCTAAGGCTCCACCGAAAGCAGACAGTCCACTTAATATAGAGCCATAGTGTAACAAGAAAAAACACCACAGTGAAGAAACCAAATATCTCCAACATGCCAAACAACAAATGCAAAAACCGAGGTAACAAGAACAAGGAAGACACTATGACACCCCCAAACGAAAAAGACACCCCAATTCAAGATTATGAAGATGATGAGATAGAAGAAATGCAAGAAGCGGACCTCAAAAAATTGATAAGAACATTAAGAAGTTCTCAAAAACAAATTCTTGAACTACAGAAATCCTTAATGGACAAGATAGAAAATCTCTCTCATGAAAATGAAATATTAAGGAGGAATCAAAATGAAATGAAACAACTAGTGGAACAAGAAACTGTAATAGTGACGAGAAATCATAATGAAATGAAGAATTCAATAGATCAAATGACAAACACATTAGCCTAAAAACAGAATGGGCGAAGCAGAAGAGAGAGTATCGGACTTAGAAGACAGAGAACAGGAAAGGAAACAGGCAAACCAAAGAAAAGAAGAGGAAATTAGAAATCTAAAAAATATTGTCGGGAATCTACAGGATACTATTAAAAAAACCAACATTCGGGTTCTAGGAGTTCCTGAAGGCATGGAGAGGGAGAAAGGATTAGAAGGCATTTTCAGTGAGATACTAGCAGAAAATTTCCCAGGTTTGGAGAAGGACAGAGGCATCTTAGTACAGGAAGCTTATAGAACCCCTAATAAACATGACCAAAAGAGATCCTCACCACAACATGTTGTAATCAAACTCACCACAGTGAAACAGAAAGAAAAGATCCTAAAATGTGCAAGAGAGAAACGTCAGATTACTCTCAGAGGATCTCCAATTAGACTCACAGCAGACTTCTCATCAGAAACCCTACAAGCTAGAAGGGAATGGCGAGACATAGCCCAGGCACTAAGAGAGAAAAACTGCCAACCCAGAATATTATATCCTGCAAAGCTCTCATTTGTGAATGAAGGTGAAATTAAGACTTTTCATAGCAAACAGAAACTGAAAGAATTTGTTGCCACTCATCCTGCCCTGCAAAAGATGCTTAAAGATGTGTTACACACAGAAACACAGAAACATGGTCACCAATATGAAAGAAGGTAAAGGAAGGAAACCTCACAGCAAAAGATCACAGGAAGCTCAATTTCTCTTTGACATAGAATTAAACTCTGATGCTCTGTTAAAGCAATGTGTTAAAGTAATCTACTATGTTCTCTTGATGTCTGTTAAATTCTAATTGTTCAAAAACAGCTGAATTTTTATTAAGATCTATGGGTTATTTAAATATGTGCTTATTTTCAAAGATTTGAATAATCACCTTGTAACAAATTTGGTCTATGTTATGTCATGATTTTAAGGAATCTTATTTTAACCAGATATTTTGGATTTTGAGCCTTCTTGGCATTCTTGACAGGCATTCAAACAATCAAAGTTTCACACAATCTGGTCTCTAAAATTTCCAGTAAATCCTGGACTTTGGTTTTTCCAGTTGGGGCCCAACTGAAAAAATCGAAGGACCTATGTCTCTCATCTTATAGAGACACCAACTAATCAGGCTATTTGGATTATATTAGAAGTACTGTCAAGATGTGATGTGGTACCAAACTTTAAGTTTCTATAATGGAAAATGCTATTAATACAAATGTTTGAGAATTAACAAGTCTAATGATCTTGTGTTACTAGACATGATAGTTATCTTAATGAGAAAGCCCCAGAGGCCTAAAGGGTTAAATACTTGTAAAATCCTACAGGTGCTTTCAAAAATACTGTGAAGTAAGCAAATGCCTCTTGTTGGTTGATGAGTTTATAATTTTAAACAAGGCGACTTAAAGTCTTTTGTCATCCACAGTTATATATGATTTGCTGCTCATAAAACTAAAGCGTTGTTGGTTCTGTGTTTAGCTGTCCTCCTATAGGTTCCTATGGACTTTTTCCAGCCACTTCTATTGTATTCAGTACTTTGGGATGGCTCTGTAAACAGATGAAGCCAATAATGTATTAACAGTACCAACTGAGAGAAAGTATGGTTAACTGAGGTTACTAAAAACAAAAAGCAATTCAAATCAATTGGCAATCTACAAAAAGAGTTAAAGATTTTAAAAGCTATTATTAAAATTGCTATATTGGTCTATTGTGTTATGTTCTATGTGTGTACATATTGTATGTCCACATGGGGAAATTTTATTAAGAGTTTTATTTTTAATGGCTTATAGATAAGATTGTCCATAAATTTAAGCTGCTAAAATCAATCAAAGATACATTTTAATTTGTGTGACCTGAATCTGTGTATCATATGTTTTAAACGTGTTGGTAGAAAGAAACTAAAAACATTTTAGATGGTTGTGCTTAAGTTTACTGGCTAAACAAACTACACCATGTTAGATATTTAAGAGGTGTTTTCAAATACATGATTCTTAAAATTTATAGAAGGCATTGGACCTTCTGGTAAATGTTTTCTTAAGTTGTTATCTAATGGTTGAAACTGTTTGCTAAGTATTCATGTGATATTGCTATTGTCAGCAAGCGATCTAGGACTTGCTCCCTCATTTCTCTATTCTAAGCCCAACTTGTTGTTTCATTTCTCTATTCTCTTCAAGGTAGGAAACTAATTCTATTATGAAGGAATCTGTAGGACACACAATTTAATCTTTAGACCTTATAGAAGAGATGGCTAACATTTTTCTGTAATAGCATAGCCAAAATAAGAACTTTAATAATCTCATAGCTAGATTCACTTCGCCATCAGCGACGTAAACAGTAAGTAGAAAAACCTCCCTTTCAGACCAAAGGGAAAGACAGTTTTAAAGTGAGAATATAATTTTCCTCATGGGCATTGTCTACCTTAGAAAAACTACTACAGAACATGCCTGTGACTATAGACTTGTAGTTCAGGCCACCGAAGATTAGAGATGGGACACGGGCACTCCCTTGACTTGCATCCTCTGGTCTGCTTTAACACAAACCAGGAGGAAAAGAAAGCTCGGCCATCAGAAGCAATGGGTGGCAGGCCTATTCATGGCTGATCTGTACAGTGATCTTCCCTCAAGGAGACCCAACAGGCCAGTCCACTGCAGTGGCTTTCAATGTGGTAAGCCTGGGCTTCAGCAGAAGTCAGCTTGTGAAGAGCCCTGGCAGCTCTGCCAAGAGTTGGATCACTGGAAATGGACCTGCCCTGGAGTCGAAGGATGCCCAGGTCAGAGCCACAGATCTTATTGGCTCTAAGCTGAAAAGCCCTTCACTCAGCCCAACTTCCAAAGTGACCACTGCAGCTGAGGGCACGGCCAAGCAGGGTCAGCAACATTGCAGGCAGAACTGTAAATTTCTTGTTAGAGATGCCACCTGCCTTGACCTGGCCAGCTCTCCTCCCAGGCCAGCTAAGTAATGAAAGTCAACAGAGTGCCTTCCCCTAGGAGGTTCACACCTCCCATAGGATATACCCCATGTGAAGAGATAGATAGGTCTGGGCCTCTTCACTTACAAGGCCTAAAGCCCACCAGATTATTATCAAGCCCCTTCTATCAGGTTCTATTTGCATCTCAATCAGAAAACTTAATTGTAGCTTAGACAGCACCTTTCTTAGCTCCTCTAATAATGACCCTGTCCTTTGTTCTAGACCCTGTCTAGCGTACTTGGGCCTCATTCCTTTGTAATCATAACCTCTACTCTACCACCAATGGCTCTACTCCCAACCTGTGTGTACTGATGGTCCTCTTCCCCACTTAATGCTGTATAATTGTTCAGACCTGGTTAATGCCACTCTTAGGATCATTGGTTACTATCCTCACTCTGTCTTTTATGACCTTGTCTAAATACGATCAGAGTCGGCGAACTTGGAAGGCTTCCATGGCCTTGGCAACTCATGACGACAGCCTAGGGTGGTTACTGGTGCCATAAACTAGAGTGTCAATTTGTTGGGTCAACAACAGGAGCCACTGTGCACTTGCTCCTCATGTGGGATCTCTATCCTTAATGTGCTGTACATTTTGTTTAATTCTATAACTAGTACTCAAACAGTATGTTTCACTTTGTGTTTCTATGTGCGTGCAAACTATTGAAATCTTTATACTAAATTGATCTTCTGTATATAAAGAGAATTGAAAATGAACCTTGATGCAAATGCAAGAGGAGAGGGAGCGGGAGAGGGGAGGGTTGCGGGTGGGAGGGAAGTTATGGGAGGGGGAAGCCATTGTAATCCATAAGCTGTACACTGGAAATTTATATTCATTAAATGAAAGTTAAAAAAATACAGTGATTTTATCATTAGCTTGCTGAGGATGCCCTGATAATACAACAAAACGCAAAGTGTCCAGGGTGCAATTCTTACAGATATTTAATTATTTACAGTAGTATTGCCAATGTGCCTGATATACTTGATTAAAATGGATAGAAATCACATTAAGTTTTATCACCTGTATAGAACTACATGAATGATTCACATCACATTGTTTTAATTATGTTTAACCATTTGGTAGAACATGTCCTCCCTATTTTTTAAAGCAATTTAAAATGTAACTTTATTTTATTGAATTCTCAATAGTTTTAAATTAATGAAACAAAATTTGGGAAGGAGTCTTACCTGTTCCACACCCAAATTCCCCTTAACATATTAGTGTGATATATTTGTCACAGTTAATGAGCTACACCATGATTCCCCTATTTTTAAAAACTCCAAACTCCCTCTTTGCTTCCTACCCTTCTCTACCTCAATTCATTATCATTCTGTGTTTAGATTGATTTTTTTCTATTCAGCCCTCATGTATGAAAGAGAACATGTGGTATTTGCTTTTCTGCATCTGACTTATTTCACTTAAAATGAGGTCCTCCCATTCCATCCATTTTGCTGCAAAACACAGGATGTTATTAATTTTAATGGCTGACCAGTATTTCATTGTATAAATGTGTATGTGTGATATTGCATTTCTTTATCCTCTCATCTGAGCATTGACACATTGGTTTATTCATATCTTTGCTAATGCAAGCAGTGCTATCATACACAGTGCAGCAGATGTATCTTTAATACAATGATTTCATGTATTTTGGAGATATACCTAGAAGTTGGGTTGCTAGTCACATAGCAGTCCATTTCCAGTTTTTAAAGAACTATCTGTACTGTTTTCCATAATGTCCATGCTGTGCTCAGTGGGACCCCTGCCTGCGGAACTTCCAGGCTCTTCTCTCTGTGCATGAATGAATTCAAGGTTGAGGCATAAAAATATACAGTAAAGCAGGATTTATTCAAAGGTAAAGAGGTAGTGCATACTCAAGTAATAAGAGAAAAGAAGGTTAACAGAGAAAATGAACAAAAAGACAAACCACCAGAAATGGACTCATCAATAAGGTTTAGATCATGTTTTATACTATTAGCAGGTGGTGGGGGTGGTTTCTGGTGGTGTCTGGTGGGGTGAAACTTAGTTGAATATTTAAATGTGGGTGAAATTTTGGGGAGGACTTGGACCACTAGTTTCCATACCCTTTTATAGAAACACAAGAAAAGTCATGGCATCAGGTGTTTAATGAGACTGGGAAATTTCCTCATGGTAATTTCCTTATAATAATTATTAGGACCTAAAGGTCATCATATGGACACATCCTGCAGTCATATTTGATATTTTCAGCTGACACTGCTTCTACGTTTGCAACAATGTAGATTGTGAAATTTCCACTGCATAGAAAAGGTGTGTGTTGGGTGGGTGGGGGGACACACAGAGGTGGGTTTGGGCTGTACACATAAAGGAAGCTTGGTTCCCAGAACAAGGAATTGGGTGATATGGATAGGGCTATCCGGTAGGCTGGGCAGGGTTGTTGCACGTGGGTCAGCTGTGGCTGCTGCATGGGCTGTCTAGAGCTGTCCTGTGGTAGGTCAGCTATGCTTGTTATATGGCAGATCATAGTCCTTTTGCTAAAGCTACCTATCTGCCATATCATTTTTCCCATCAGGAATTGTAATCCTTTATTCTTAGTAGGAGTTTCAGGGAGGAAGGTTTGTCTTCTGTAACATCTTAATGCAGTATCAGGGCATTCTTCCAGGGACAGAATATCCCTGGCTGAATGATCTAAAATGTTTGAGAAGGTAGAAGTCTGCAGTCAGTTGTTGGCAATGCCTGGAATCCCTGTGTGACCATTGTTTTGGCATGTAATTGTTGAATTATGGAAGAGACAAACTTGACAATGAAGAAGATTGCAGTTGGGTAAAAAAAAACCAAAGAATGTCACAACCATGTCCGAGAAGGGGATATGCATAAAGCTTATTCCCATATTTTGTGAGTTGGTGGACTTCTTTTGCCAAAATCATAGAACCTATGGCTTGTTTAGAAGTCCTTTTGACATCCCTTTCCATGAGCCCACTGTTATTAATGTAAATGTAGCAGGTTTGATTGTTCACTGGACCTATCCTGCCTTGTCCTACCAGTAGGTATTCTAGGGGTAGTTGTTTGTCCGTAACGCTTCAGTTAGGGAATTCTAAAAATAATATAGTTGCTCTTGAGCCTGACCAGTAGTTGCTGCTGAGTTTTCCAAGGGAGCAGACAGATTTCTTAAAGCAACTTCATGAGATATACCAAGATTCCCATGTTTTAGGGTAGAAAATCTTACCAGGGACTTTTTTCTGTCAATAGTGGTGTCCCAGGATAAATAAGAAAAGAAGGAACAGCATGTCAGCTGAGAGTTGCCGTCATGGGAGTCTTAATATACGTCTCTTTAAGAAATGCACAATAAGAGAAATTTTACTTATATTTTTACTTTTTGACGATAAACTTAAGGTTCTCAGTTGGTTCAAAAGAATAGGAAGAAATACACTCTAGATATGCCTGTGAAGACTGAAGTGGTCGAGTTAGGGGTTTTATTTTCTAAATTTTAAGTGCAGTAGGTGTGGTAAGCAGAAGGTAGGGTCCCTTCCACTTAGGCTATCACTGATCAGAAGGTCCCCTCTCATTAAGATTTTATTAGGACTCGATCTCCTGGGAGAGTGATTGCTCATGAATTTTGGAATCTGGCATGATAGGAATCCCTTTTGCCATATTGTGTCATAGCCTTCTATTCCTGTACCTGGCCAAAGTTGATAACATATTTTGTATGATCTTGGGTATCTGAATAAAAAAAGATGCCATTGTTGAGGAAGGGCCTCTGATTTCACATTGCAAAAGGTCTAAGGTAGCCTTGTTGCCATCCTCATCCTAAGGAGGGCAATAGGCAATAACTAGTGTAAGATTATCGCTGACCATTTTAACATTGCCTAAATATTGGAGTCCACAAAGGCAAGGGGGTGGGAATTGATTCTTGAATCTTCTGTGTTACTTTAGAGACAAAGGAGAGGCTGTTATCAGTTTGGAGCAAGACCAAATATAGGGTTATTTCCTTTAGTAGTATTTTGAACTTTGTGTGCTTTTCCTGTTTAGGTTGGAAATGCCTCTTTCCATCAGATGCAAGTATCATTGAAGACTAGTCAATGTCTGTGACAATTTTCTGGTTTCATGCTAGTAAAGTCTATCTGCCAGTCTTAACCAGGGTAGGTTCCTCTCCTCTGCACAGACATGAGTAGGAGAAGTGGTTTGGTGTTGCCAGCAGGGTTATTTTGTAGATAGAGGTCCAGGATGAAGTAACCCTCCCTCCCTTATAACAGTATATAGTCTTTTCCCTCCAAAGACATAAGAGACTATATGCAGTAGGGGCCTTTTCCTGATACTTAGTCATGCATTTCTTTGAAATTTTCCATTAAGAGGCTATTGGTAGCATGACCTTATGATTTAAAGTTCACCACCTATTGCTAAATCTTTAGTTTAACCTCAGTGCTGGCCCCCTTCTATCTCTGGCATGGTACAGTAGGGATTTCAAGCTGCCTCTAGAGGTAGAGGTATTTCAGTCATTTCTATGGCTTTCTGAGTGGCAGCCTCCATTGCTATCTAATCTCCCAGTTTATTTCGTTTTGTGATATGGCTGATCCATTTTCGGTGTCCTTTGCAATGGAAAACAGCCACTTTCAGAGCTTCCACAACTACCTAACGGTAACTATAATCTCTTGCCATGTTAATGGGAGAATTTCTTTCTTTTTTTGCATTCAGTATAGCCCTTATTGTTCAAATTGCTATGTATTTGAAAAAGAGCAGGTGCCAGTTTGGACATATGTAAAGTGGCACCCACAATCAGCCAAGCAGAAAAACCTGATTCTGGGGGGGGGGTGAAATAACTGGAGGTTAGTACCTAGTGAATGTGTGGAGCTAATGAACTGAAACTGTGAAAAAAGAGATGGTGGGTGAGAGAACTCATGCAGTTCACTTGAGTACTCTCCTGAGACACAACAATTCGGTAACCTTGGCAACCCAGTGAGAGACTGCAGGGGAATTTGAGCCCACACTGAGGGCAGCACAGATTCTTTGTGTGTCCTTGGGAAAGAGCAGACAAATGTTTTACCCACAGGAGCCAGAGATTGGAAATGGTCTACCTTCAGTTCCACTCAGCTGTGTGAAATTACTTCCCTTCTGAATCAAAGAGAGAGAGAGAGAGAGAGAGAGAGAGAGAGAGAGAGAGAGAGAAATTATGCCTAACCTGGATGTGTCACCTTTGAGACACTCTTAACCCTGAAGAACCAAACAGAGCTCTCTGGCCATACCATTCTCAAGCCTCTAAGGCTACTTCAAAAGCAGACAGTCCACTTAATACAGTCATAGTATAACAAGAGAAAACACCACAGCGAGGAAAGAAGAATCCAAAGAAAATCTCCACAAAGCCAAACAACAACTGAGGAAACAAGAACAAGGAAGACATTCTGACGTCCCCAAATGAACAAGACACACCAAGCCAAGATTATGAAGATGATGAGATAGAAGAAATGCAAGATACTGGTTTCAAAAAATCTATGATAAGAACATTTAGAAGTTTTCAGAAACAAATTATTGAACTACAGAAATCCTTACTGGACAGGATATAAAATCTCTCTCATGAAAATGAAATCTTAAACAGGAATCAAAATGAAATGCAGCAACTAGTAGAACAGGAAAGTGTGATAGTGAAGAGAAATCAAAATGAAATGAAGAACTCAATAGATCAAATAACAAACACATTAGAGAGTCTTAAAAACAGTGAAGCAGAAGAGAATATTGGACTGAGAAGACAGAGCACAGGAAAGTATACAGTCAAACCAAAGAAAAGAAGAGGAAATTAGAAATCTAAAAAAACATGGTTGGAGATCTTCAGGATACTATTAAAAAAAACAAAAAACAAAAAACCAACATTCAGGTTCTAGGAGTTCCTGAAGGAATGGAGAGAGAAAAAGGAATAGAATGCCTTTTTAGTGAGATACTAGCAGAAAACTTCCCAGGTTTGGAGAAGGACAGAGACAACCTAGTACAGGAAGCTCATAGAAACCATAGTAAACATGACCAAAAGAGATCCTCCCCACGACACATTGTAAACAAACTCACCACAGTCAAACAAAAAGATACTAAAATGTGCAAGAGAGAAACGTCAGATTACTCTCAGAGGATCTCCAATTAGACTCACAGCAGACTTCTCATCAGAAACCCTACAGGCTAGGAGGGAATGGCGAGACATAGCCCAGGTACGAAGAGAGAAAAACTGCCAGCCCAGAATATTATATCCTGCAAAGGTCTCATTTTTGAATGAAGGTGAAATAAAGACCTTTCATAGCAAACAAAAATTGAATTTGTCACCACTCGTCCAGCTCTACAAAAGATGCTTAAAGATGTGTTACACACAGAAACACAGAAACATGGTCATCATTGTGAAAGAAGGTTAAGGAAGGAAACCTCACAGCAGAAGATCACAGGAAGTTCAAAGCGTATACAAGAAAATATCTTTGGGTAAATGGCAGGGCAAAGTCACTACTTTTCAATAGTCACATTGAACATTAATGGCCACAGCTCTCCAATTAAAAGACAGAGATTGGCTATATGGGTTAAGGAACAAAACCCATCCATTTGCTGCTTACAAAAAACACATCTTTCCAACAAACATGCATTCAGACTGAAAGTGAAAGGCTGGAAAAAGATATTCCATGCCAACAGAAAGGAAAAAAAGAGCGGGCGTAGCCATCTTAATATCAGACAAAATAAACTTTAACACAGAAACTGTTAAGAGAAAAAAAAAGGGGCACTGTATGATCATTAAGGGAACAATTTAACAGGAAGATATAATGATTATCAGTGTAAATGCACATAATTACAGGGCATCAGTTTGTTTAAAAAATATGTTAAGGGGCTTGAAGGTAGACTTGGACTCCAATACAATAGTACTGGGGGACTTCAATACTCCACTCTCAGAGATAGACAGATCAACAGGACAGAAGATCAACAAGGAGACAGTAGGACTTGCTCCCTCATTTCTCTATTCTAAGCCCAACTTGTTCTTTCCTTTCTCTATTCTCTTCAAGGTAGGAAACTAATTCTATTATGAAGGAATCGGTAGGACGCACAATTTAATCTTTAGACCTTATAAAAGAGATGGATAACATTTTTCTGTAATAGCACATCCAAAATAAGAACTTAAATAATAATCTCATAGCTAGATTTACTTCGCCATCAGCAAAGTATACAGTAAGTAGAAAAAACCTCCCTTTCAGACCAAAGGGAAAGACAGTTTTAAAGTGAGAATATAATTTTCCTCATGGGCATTGTCTACCTTAGAAAAACTACTACAGAACATGCCTGTGACTATAGACTTGTAGTTCAGGCCACCGAAGATTAGAGATGGGACACGGGCACTCCCTTGACTTGCATCCTCTGTCTGCTTTAACAAAACCAGGAGGAAAAGAAAGCTAGGCATCAAAAGCAATGGGTGGCAGGCCTATTAATGGCTGATCTGTACAGTGATCTGCCCTCAAGGAGACCCAACAGGCCAGTCCACTGCAGTGGCTTTCAATGTGGTAAGCCTGGGCTTCAGCAGAAGTCAGCTTGTGAAGAGCCCTGGCAGCTCTGCCAAGAGTTGGATCACTGGAAATGGACCTGCCCTGGAGTCGAAGGATGCCCAGGTCAGAGCCACAGATCTTATTGGCTCTAAGCTGAAAAGCCCTTCACTCAGCCCAACTTCCAAAGTGACCACTGCAGCTGAGGGCACGGCCAAGCAGGGTCAGCAACATTGCAGGCAGAACTGTAAATTTCTTGTTAGAGATGCCACCTGCCTTGACCTGGCCAGCTCTCCTCCCAGGCCAGCCAAGTAATGAAAGTCAACAGAGTGCCTTCCCCTAGGAGGTTCACACCTCCCTTAGGATATACCCCATGTGAAGAGATAGATAGGTCTGGGCCTCTTCACTTACAAGGCCTAAAGCCCACCAGATTATTATCAAGCCCCTTCTATCAGGTCCTATTTGCCTCTCAATCAGAAAACTTAATTGTAGCTTAGACAGCACCTTTCTTAGCTCCTCTAATAATGACCCTGTCCTTTGTTCTAGACCCTGTCTAGCGTACTTGGGCCTCATTCCTTTGTAATCATAACCTCTACTCTACCACCAATGGCTCTACTCCCAACCTGTGTGTACTGATGGTCCTCTTCCCCACTTAATGCTGTATAATTGTTCAAACCTGGTAAATGCCACTCTTAGGATCATTGGTTACTATCCTCACTCTGTCTTTTATGACCTTGTCTAAATACGATCAGAGTCGGCAAACTTGGAAGACTTCCATAGCCTTGGCAACTCATGACGAGAGCCTAAGGTGGTTACTGGTGCCATAAACTAGAGTGTCAATTTGTTGGGTCAACAACAGGAGCCACTGTGCACTTGCTCCTCATGTGGGATCTCTGTCCTTAATGTGCTGTACATTTTGATTTAATGCTATAACTAGTACTCAAACAGTATGTTTCACTTTGTGTTTCTATGTGCGTGCAAACTGTTGAAATCTTTATACTAAATTGATCTTCTGTATATAAAGAGAATTGAAAATGAACCTTGATGCCAATGGAAGGGGAGAGGGAGCGGGAGAGGGGAGGGTTGCGGTGGGAGGGAAGTTATGGGAGGGGGAAACCATTGTAATCCATAAGCTGTACACTGGAAATTTATATTCATTAAATAAAAGTTTAAAAAAATAAAAAAAAAAGATTTAAAAAACACTATAGCCCAAATGAATCTAACAGATATCCACAGAACTTTTCATCCTACACTTAAAGAATTTACGTTCTTCTCAGCAGTACATGGAACACAATCTAGGATTGATCACTACTAGGCCATAAAGCAAGTCTCAGCAAATTCAAAAGATTTGGAATATAACCATGCAGCTTCTCAGACAACACTGGAATGTAGCTGCAAATTAGCAACTCTGGAATCCCTAGAGCTTATGCAAACACATGGAGACTGAACAACATGCTCCTGAATGAACACTGGGTCATCCAAGAAATCAAAAACTTTCTGGAAGTAAATGAGGATAACAACACAACATATCAAAACATATGGGATACAGCAAAAGCAGAGTTAAAAGAAAAGTTTATAGCAATAGGTGCCTACATCAGGAAATGGGTAAGGCACCAAATAAATGAGCTTTCAATGCATCTCAAGGATCTAGAAAAACTGCAGCAAACCAGACCCAAATCTAGTAGGAGAAGAGAAATAATTAAAATCAGAGAAGAAATCAATAGGTTTGAATCCAAAAAAAAAATTACAAAAAATCAGCCAAACGAGGAGATGGTTTTTTGAAAAAATAAACAAAATTGACACTCCATTGGCCCAACTAACTAAAAAAGAAGATAAAAGACCCAAATCAATAAAATCAGAAATGAGAAAGGAAAGGTAACAACAGACACCACAGAAATAAAAAGAATCATCAGAAATTACTACAAGGACATGTATGCAGGCAAACAGGGAAATCTATCAGAAATGGATAGATTCATGGACACATGCAACCTACCTAAATTGAACCAGGTAGACACAGAAAACCTAAACAGACCCATAAGTGAGACAGAAATTGAAACAGTAATAAAGGCACTCCCAACAAAAAAGCCCAGGACCAGATGGATTCACTGCTGAATTCTACCAGACATTTAAAGAAGAACTAACTCCAATTCTCTTCAACCTATTGGGAACAAACGAAAAAGAGGGAATCCTCCCCAATTCTTTCTATGAAGCCAGCATCACCTTAATTCCTAAGCTGGAAAAAGATGCAGCACTGAAAAGGAATTACAGACCAATATCCCTGATGAACATAGATGCAAAAATCCTCAATAAAATTCTGGCCAATAGAATGCAAAAACACATCAGAAAGAGCATCCACGCAGACCAAGTGGGATTTATCCCTGGTATGCAGGGATGGTTCAATGTTCGCAAAACAATCAATGTGATACACCACATTAACAGACTGCAGAAGAAAAACTGTATGTTTATCTCAATAGACGCAGAGAAAGCATTTGATAAAATACAACACCCTTTCATGATGAAAACTCTAAGCAAACTGGGTATGGAAGGAACATTCCTCAATACAATCAAAGCAATTTATGAAAAACCCACGGCCAACATCCTATTGAATGGGGAAAAGTGGAAGCATTTCCACTGAGATCTGGTACCAGACAGGGATGCCTACTCTCACCACTGCTATTCAATGTAGTTCTGGAAGTTTTAACCAGAGCCATTAGGCAAGAAAAAGAAATTAAAGGGATACAAATTGGGAAGGAAGAACTCAAACTATCCCTCTTTGCAGATGATATGATTCTTTATTTAGGGGACCCAAAGAACTCTACAAAGAGACTATTGGAACTCATAGAAGAGTTTGGCAAAGTAGCAGGATATAAATCAATGCACAAATATCAACAACCTTTGTACACACTGACAATGCCATGGCTGAGAAAGAACTTCTAAGATCAATCCCATTCACAATAGCCACAAAAACATTCAAATATCTTGCGATAAACTTAACCAAGGATGTTAAAGATCTCTACAATGAGAATTATAAAATATTAAACAAATAGAAGAAGATGCCAAAAAATTAGAAAATCTTCCATGCTCATGGACTGGAAGAATCAATATCATCAAAATGTCTATTCTCCCAAAAGCAATTTATACATTCAATGTGATACCAATCAAAATACCAAAGACATTCTTCTCAGATCTGGAAAAAATGATGCTGAAATTCATATGGAGACACATGCGACCTCGAATCGCTAAAGCAACCTTGTACAACAAAACAAAGCCGGAAGCATCGCAAGACAAGATTTCAGGACATACTACAGGACAGTTGTTATCAAAACAGCATGGTACTGTTACAGAAACAGATGGATAGACCAATGGAACAGAATAGAAACACCAGAAATCAATCCAAACATCTACAGCCAACTTATATTTGATCAAGGATCTAAAACCAATCCCTGGAGTAAGGACAGTCTATTCAATAAATGGTGCTGGGAAAATTGGATTTCTAGGTGCAGAAGCATGAATCAAGACCCCTACCTTTCACCTCACACAAAAATCCACTCAACATGGATTAAAGACCTAAATCTACGACCTGACACCATCAAATTATTAGAGAACATTGGAGAAACCCTGCAAGATATAGCCATAGCCAATGACTTCTTGGAAAAGACCCCGGAGGCAGAGGCAGTCAAACTATAATCAACATTTGGGATTGCATCAAACTGAGAAGTTTCTGTACTGCAAAAGAAACAGGAAAGTGACGAGGCGACTGACAGAATGGGAAAAAATATTTGCAAACTATGCTACAGATAAAGGGTTAATAACCACAATCTACAAAGAGATCAAGAACTCCACAACAGCAAAACAAACAACCCACTCAAGAGATGTGGCAAGGATCTCAATAGACATTTTTCAAAATACGAAGTCCAAATGGCCAACAGATACATGAAAAAATGTTCAGTTCACTAGCAATCAGGGAAATGCAAATACGAACCACAATGAGGTTTCACCTCACCCCGGTCAGATTGGCTCACGTACAGAAATCTACCAAGAACAGATGCTGGCGAGGATGTGGGGAAAAAGGAACACTATCTCACTGTTGGTGGTAATGAAAACTGGTGAAGCCACTGTGGAATTCAGTCTGGAGATTCCTCAGAAGGCAGAGAGAGAAAGAGTTCTTCCATCTGCTGGTTCACTCCCCATTTGCTGAAACCACCAGAGCTGTGCCAATCCGAAGCTAGGAGCCAGGAGCTTCTTCTGGGACTCCCCCGTGGCCCAAGGACTTGGGCCATCCTGCACTGCTTTCCCAGGACATAGCAGAGAGCTGGATAGAAAGTGGAGTAGCCGGGTCTTGATCCAGAGCACATATGGGATGCTGGCACTTCAGGCGTTAACCTGCTGCGCCACAGCACTGGCCCCAACATAATGAACTTTTTGGTCCCTTTGTATCCTCACCAAAATTTGATGCTGTCACCCTGTGGTGTTTTGTGTTTGTACATTATGGAGTTACTAAACAAGCTAACTAATTCATCACCTCACACACATCATTTCTGTGTTTAAAGCATCGGTAAAATCCATTGTGTAATCAATTTGAAGTATATGAAGTTATTTCAAAGGTGCATGGAAAACTAGGGAATTATCAACCTCATCTAAATTTTTTTTGTTGATAGGCAGAGTTAGACAGTGAGAGAGAGACAGAGAGAAAGGTCTTCCTTTTTCCATTGGTTCACCCCCCGAGTGGCCACTACAACCAGCGCATTGCAGCCGGTACGCTGCGCTGATCTGAAGCCAGAGCCAGGTGCTTCCTACTGTCTCCCGTGTGGGTGCAGGGCCCAAGGACCTGGGACAACCTAACCTCCACTGCCTTCCCGGGCCACAGCAGAGAGCTGGACTTGAAGAGTAGCAACCAGGACAGAATTCAGTGCCCCGACCAGGACTAGAACACAGAGTGCTGGTGCAGCAGGCAGAGTCTTAGCCTAGTGAGCTGCGGTGCCGGCCCTGACTCTCGTTTGATACCCATTATTGAAACTCTATCCTCACCTTTCCCTCCCAGCCTCTAATATAATCACCAGTGTGTGTTCAGAAAGCATAGTTGGGTGACTATAGTTCAAAATAACTTATTATATATTTTGTGAATAGTGTAGAAGAGTTCCATGCTTCCAATGATAAAGTAATGTCAAAGAATGGAAATATATATTATAATGATTTGATCAATTGCACATTGTGTACTTGTTTGAAATATCACAGTAAATATCAATAATTATTAATATTTTTCAAAGAGAAAACATGGATGTGTGTTCTGAAAATGCTATACATGAATTTCAAAAAAATTTGCACCAAAATAAAGTTATCTCTTCATTACATTCATCACCATCCTGTGTTAGTGATCACTAAAGGTTATTTGTTCTAGCTGAAGCTTTGTACTCTTTAATCAACATCTCTCCTTGCTCCATTTACTGCCCTTTCTCAGCCTCTGGTAATCTCCATTTTAGTCTCTACTTCCACATATAAGTGAGATCATGTAGTATTCATTTTATATGCCTAGATTATTTCATGTAGTATAATGTCCTCTAGATTTGTCTATGTGGTTGAAAATGACAGGATTACCCCCTTTTTAAAAAAACCTGAATACTGTCTCACTGCATATGTGTATGTGTCTGTATGTGTATGTGTATATATATATATATATATATATATATATATATATATCACAATTTTTATCTACTTGTTTGATACCTTGCTTGCTTCCATATGAGCTATTATGATAAGGCTGCAATGATCATTACACAAGAGGGATGATATCTCTTTAACATACTAGCTCCTTTGGATTTATGTCCCAAAGTGGGATAGATGGGTCATATGATAATATATTTTTAATTTTTGTGGAAATTACATGCTAGTCTCCCAAAAGGCTGTTATTAATTTACATTCCAACTAACAGTTAACAACTGTCTCCCTTTTTACTACATCCTCACCAATATTCGTTATCTTTTAAAAAGTATTCAATTTTTACTATTTCCAAATTTAGAAAAGTTTTAGCAACAATTACTTCTGATACTTTTTTGCCTCCAACCACCTACAATACCCAGCTTCTGCCCCAGTTTTGAAACTCCAATTGCACACAGATTAGACTGCTTTATACTGTCTTTTTATACCTCTTTTTTGGCATATTATCTGCCTTTACTTCTGTTGAAATAGACTTTAGTCACTGTTTCTTCAGGTTTACATAAGTTTTTCTTCAAGGTCTAGGATAACTTCAAACCCATGAATTGTTGACCAGTATGCAGAATTCTGAACTTCTTTCTTTTAGTAGCTCACTGTTCAACAGTATTCCATCAAAGAGCCATTTTTGTCTTTTTAAGTCAATGAAATTATCACAGGCTCCTTCAGAAATTTCCTGCAGGTGGTAGGCTGGTAACTTAGGGCTTATTACATTTGTTTTTGTTCTCTAAAGACAATTGCCTATTGTCTACCTTCTGGAAAATGAATACTTCATATATCTTCCTCAGTTCTCTAGTAGGATAAGAAGGTAAGTAGGGTATCAGTTACTTCATATGACTTGATATAAATGACTTACATTAATATTTTAAATATAGAGAGATGCTAAAATATATCAACGATAGCAATATTCATCTTTCCCCAAACTCAAAAGTTATGCCCAACAAATATAGTCCATATTAAAGTTTGTATTATTGTAATGATGTATTTTCACTTGTACATTGTATTCCTTAACAGCAATGTGGGCCTGAAAATTGTTGTGATCATCAAACTTGTAGGCTGAAGGCAGGACTAGATTGCTTTGAAGGACCCTGTTGCCAAAATTGCCGTGTAAGATTTATAGATGTGAACATTTTCTGTGTGTATATTAATTATGTGTGGGATACTTTAGAAAACTTATAATTAAGCTATAAGTCAAAATAAGTGTTTTTAAATAATTATACTTAATAAATATAGGACCAGATTTCTGATTTTGTGAACTTTTGTTGGTTGTTAGGGCCCCTTCCTTCCTTCCTTCCTTCCTTCCTTCCTTCCTTCCTTCCTTCCTTCCTTCCTTCCTTCCTTCCTTTCTTTCTTTCTTTCTTTCTTTCTTTCTTTCTTTCTTTCTTTCTGACAGGCAGAGTTAGACAGTGAGAGAGAGAGACAGAGAGAAAGGTCTTTTTTCTGTTGGTTCACCCCCCAAATGGCTGCTACGGCTGGTGCCCTGCGCCAATATGAATCCAGGAGTCAGGTGCATCCTCCTGGTCTCCCATGCAAGTTCAGGGCCCAAGAACTTTGGCCATCCTCCACTGCCTTCCCAGGACACAGCAGAGAGCTGGACTGGAAGAGAAGCAACCAGGACAGAACCGGCACCCCAACCGGGACTAGAACCCGGTGTGCCGGCGCCACACATGGAGGATTAGCCTAGCGAGCTGTGTCTCTGGCCAGGGCCTCTTTCTAATATCAATATTTTCAGTAGCTTTTTTTAAGTCTTGATTTATTAACATTATAGAACTCCTTATTACTGAAGGTCTTCACTTAAAGGGAGAGTTGTTCATTCCTCCATGTATTACGTTTTTATAACTAAAAATATTTTATAAATAAAACAGTTATTGATTATGATAAATATCTATAAATATGATTTTGAGAAATGTAGAAAATTTCTAAAAATATATACGGAGTGAAAATTACTGGATACAGTATTTTAGAAATAGTATCTGTAGCAAAAATTTAAGCTATGAACATTTTATTTAAAGATTGTTTTTACTGAAGGATTTCAGTGGAGTTTGTATGGTGAACAGCTTGACTTCTGTTCCCTGTTTGCCTTTTCAGCCCTCTCATTGTATTCATAACAGATTCATCTTTTGAGAAAACCACTTTTAAACTACTTACCATGGGTTCTATGTGACTGACTGTCCTTGACTAACACAACTTTTCTTATTATACAAGTACATTCTTACTTCTGTAATGTTTCATATAAATTAGACATAATTTAATAAATATGAGATATGTTCTCTTTAAAATTCTTTATATAAATTTTATGAATTCTATTTAAAAGGAGTTATTTAACTAGAATACATCTAGGAGGATTACCAGTAGGTTCTTTCTTCTTCAAAAATGTCTGTAATTGAACATATTTTTCCCTCTGCTCTTTCTATTATTCGTGTCTCACGTTTGTCATGAAATTTGGAAGTATTTTATCCTTCCAAATTGTAGTTTGATAGGTTTATTTTATTGTAAATTGACTAGATTACACTATTTTTACCCAAAAGGAATAATTTTCAAAGCTATATTTGATCTTTCCTCCCTTGTACTGAAAAAACAAATAAACATTTTGACTTTGATGTCACATTTGTGATATACTGTTTCTGGTTCTTTTGTCTTCTGATTTTAGTTGATAACATTCATCAGCTTCTGATTATTCAGTAAATTGAAAGCGTGCCATTGCCAAAATCAAAGTAGGGAAGGAAAGAGAGAGCATGTTAGTTAGGGAGGAGGTTGGGAAGTATCATGTTCTTAAAACTGCATATATGATGCACACAAATCTGCCCCCTTTATAAAACTAAATAAAAACTGCAAAACTTTCATTTTTAAATTATTACAATATTGATATACAAGAAGATATTGATAGGTGTTACTGAATAAAAGGTACAGGGTGGAAATTATTGATGTAACTTTAAAATAATTATTGACAAACACAACAATACGTGAATAATTTCTTTTTATATTTTGTCATTAGTTTAAGCCCGTGAATACTGTATGCAGGAGACTTAAACATCCTGAATGTGATTTCACTGAGTATTGTAGTGGAAGATCAGCAGAATGTGCTGTGGAGAAGGTCATACTCAACGGTGGACCATGCAAAAATGACGCATTTATATGTTTTGATGGATACTGCCCAGATATTAATGAACGTTGTCGTTCCTTGTTTGGCCCAAGTAATACATTTTTTTAAATCTAAATAGTTGGCTCTCTCTGAAAAAGAAAAAAATTTATGTTTTTAGATGTATAACTTGATGTTTTTGTATACATGTATGTTGCAAAATAGTCACTGCAATGAAGCTAATTAAAATACTCATCATCTGACATAGTTACCATTTTTGTTTTAAAATTTTGTTTTAATATTTTAGATTTCTTAGGAAATTTCATATATTCAATACAGTATATATCGTATACTGTAGTCACACTGCTGTATTTTAATGTCAATTTATTCATTTTGTTGAACTAACAGATTGTACAGGTTGACCAACATCCCAATTTGCACATTGCTCTAGACTCTGGAAAGCACCTTTCTATTTTCTGTTTCTATGAGTTGGCAATTTTAGATTCTACATCGAAGTATTTTAATTTCCTTCTATATCCAGCTGGATCGTTTTCCTTAAGATAATGTCCTCCAACTTCACCCATGTTTTCACAAACAGCAACATGTTCTTTTTTTGACATTGAGAACTTTATTTGACATTATTGCTTGTATTATATATATATATATATATATATATATATATATAGCAACTTGTTGAGTATTCACATCTCTATGGGTTAGGTACTATTATTCTTCCCATTAAATATATGTGTATTAAAGAAACTGAGTAATCAACTCAGGGTAATACAACTATTTATAGTCAGAGATGAGATTCAACCCAAGGCACTCTAACTGCAGTCTTTGCACTTCCCCAGTACACAGTCTTGCCTATTTTAACTAACAAAAACTACAATAATCACTAATATCGGTACTTCCTTCTCTTTTTTCCTTTTTTCCACAAAAACCTTTTATTTAATAAATAAAAACAATACATTTCAAAAATAAAACTATTCTTCCCACCATGCCTACCCTCCTACCCACACTCTCACTTCTCTTTCTACTCACTCTCCTATTTCCATTCTTATTTTTATTAAGATATGTTTTCAAATAACTTTATGTAGATGTGATTAACTCTATACTACATAAAGAGTTCAAGAAATAGTATGAAAAAAGAAACTGTTCTTCAATAGTTGAGACAAGGGCTGTTCAAAGGCATTGCATTTCGAAGTGTCAACGTCACTTCTATAGATTACCTTTGGGTGCTCTATTAGTTATCACAGTCCAGGCAGAGCTTAAGGTATTTGTCCTTTTGGGTGGCTTATTTCACTAAGTATGATGTTTTCCAGTTTCATCCAGTTTGTTGCAAATGACAGGATTTCACTTTTTAAAAAAAAAAAAACTATAGTATTCCATGGTGTCCATATCCAGTAATTTCTTTATCCAGTCTTAAGTTGACAGACATTTGGGTTGATTCCTTATGTTATCTATTGTGAATTGAGCTGCAATCAACATGGAGGTACAGATAACACTGTCATATGTTGTTTTCATTTCCCTTGGGAAAGGGATGCCTGGGTCATATGGTATATATGTATTCAGATTTCTGATGTATCTCCATACTATCTTCCAAAGTGGCTGTACCAGTTTACATTCCCAACCAATAATGGTTTAAGGTACCTTTCTACCCACATCCTTGCCATCTTTTATTGTTTGTTGATTTCTGTATGAAGTCCATTCTAATGGGGGTGAAGTGAAACCTCATTGTAGTTTTGATTTTCATTTCCCTAACGTCTGGTGATCCTGAACATTTTTTCATGTGTCTATTGGCCTTTTGGATTTCCTCTTTTGAGAAATGCCTGTTTAACTGCTTTGCCCAGTTCTTCACTGGGTTGTTTGTTTTGTTGTTGTTGAATTTCTTGAGCTCTTTATAAATTCTGGTTATTAATCCTTTATTAGTTCTATAGTTTGCAAATAATTTCTCCATTCTCAAATATTTCTCCCACTTTGCTGACTTTTTCTTTTGCAGTGCAGAAGTTTCTTAGTTTAATGTATTCTCCATTGTCAATTTTGGATTTGATTGCCTGTGCCTCTGGGCCCTTTTCCGAGAAGCCTGTGCCCATGCCAATGTCTTTCAGGATTTCCCGAATGTTCTCTAATAGTTTGATGTTATCAGTTCATAGCTTTAGGTGTTTGATCCATTTTCATTGGATTTTTGTATAAGGTGTAAGGTAGGGATTTTGCTTCACACTTCTGTATGTGGAGATCCAGTTTTCCCAGCACCGTTTGTTGAAGAAACTGTCTTTGCTCCAGGGATTGGTTTTAGCACCTTGTCAAAGATTAGCTAGTTGTAGATGTGTGGATTGTCTTCTGGAGTTTCTGTTCTATTCCATTGGCCTATCCATCTGTTTTGTACCAGTACAAGGCTGTTTTGATTGGGAGTATGTCTTGAAATCTGGTATTGTGGTACCTCTGGCTTTGCTTTTTCTTGCATAAGATTGCTGTAGCTATTTGGGGTCTCCTATTTTTGCATACAAATTTTCAGCATCATTTTCTATATCTGAGAAGAATATCCTTGGTATTTTGATTGGTATTGCATTGAATCTGTAAGTTTCTTTTGGTAGTATGGACATTTTGAGGATATTGATTCTTCTAATCCATGAACATGGAAGATTTTTGTTTGTTTGTTTTCTTCTATTTCTTTCTTTAATGTTTTATAAATCTCACCATAGAGATCTTAGACATCCTTGGACAAATTTATTCCAATGTATTTGATTTTTTGTAGCTATTGCGAATGGGTTGGCTCTTAGAAGTTCTTTCTCAGCCATGGCATTGTCTGTGTATGCAAAGGCTGTTGATTTTTGTGTGTTGATTTTATATCCTGCCACTTTACCAAACTTTTCTGTGAGTTCTAATGGTGTCTTAGTGGAGTCTTCCAAATCCTCTACATATAAAATCATGCCATCTGCAAATAGGGATAGTTTGACCTCCTCCTTCCCAATTTGTATCATTTTGATTTCTACTTCTTGCCAAATGGCTTGGTCTAAAATTTCAAGGTGTATAATGACTAGCAGTGGTGAAAGTGGGTATACTTGTCTGGTTCCAGATCTTAGTGGGAATGATTCCAATCTTTCTCTATTCAACAGGATACTGGCCATGAGTTTGTCATGAATTGGGTTGAGGAATGATCCTTCTATAGCCTATTTGCTTGAAGTTTTCATCATTAAAAGGAGTTGTATTTTATCAAATGCTTTCTCTGCCTCTATTGAGATAACCATATTGCTATTGTTCTTCAATTTGTTAATCTGATGTATCACATTTATTGATTTTCGAATGCTGAGCCATCCCTGCATATGAGGAATAAATCCCACTTGGTCCAGTGAATGATCATTCTGTTGTGTTGCTGGATTTGATTGGCTAGTATTTTGCAGAGGGTTTTTGCATCTATGTTCTTCAGGGAAATTGGTCTGTAGTCCTCTTTCTCTGTTTTTTGGAATTAAGTTGGTACCGGCTTTATAGAAAGTGTTTCAATTTTTTTTAATAGATTGGAAGATTTGAAGTTAGTTATGCTTTAAATTTCTGGTAGAATTCAGCAGTGAAGCCATCGGGTCCTGGACTTTTCTTTGCTGGGATGGTATTTATTACTGATTCAACTTCTAGCTTGGCAATTGGTCAATTTAGGTGTTCTGTGTCTTTATGGCTCAATTTAACTAGGCTGTATGTTTCCAAGAATCTATCCTTTTCTTCTAGGATTCCTTATTGGTTGGCATACAGCTCTTTGTAGTAATTTCTGATGATTCTTTTTTATTTATGTGGTATCTGTAATCACCTTTACTTCTTCACCTCTAATTTTATTGATTTGGGTCTTCCCCATCTTTTCTTGTTTAGTTGGGTCAGTGCTTTGTCAATTTTGTTTCAAAAAACCAGTCTTCATTTTTTTAATCTTTTGTATTATTTTTGTTTCAATTTTATTTCTTCTCTAATTTTTATTATTTTTTTTCTACTACTAGTTTTGGGGTAGGATTGCTGTTGTTATTATACATCTTTGATATACATTGATAGCCCATATACTTTAGTACCTTTCCAGTTTTTTGATGTAGCCACCAGTAGCTATAAGCTTTCCTCTTAACACTGCTTTTGCTTTATCCCATACATTTTGATAGGTTGTATTGTCAATCTTCATTCATTTTGAGAAAATTTTTTGATTTTTCTTCTGATTACTTCAATCACCTACTGTTCATTCAGGACCATGTTGTTCAGTCTCCATGTGTTTACATGTGTTCTAGAGATTCTTGAGTTGTTGACTTCCAGCTTCATTCCGTTATAGTCAGAGAGGATGCATGGTATGATTTAGAATTTTTTGAATTTGCTGAGACTTGCTAGATGGCCTACCCTGTGGTTTGTTGAGAGAAAGTTCCATGCACTAGTGAGAAGAATGTGTATTCTACAACTGTAGGATGAAAGCTCTGTAAATATCTTTTAGACCCATTTAGTCCACAGTGTTGATTAACTCTGTTGTTTCCTTGCTGATTTCCTGTCTGGTTGATTTGTCCATTGCTGAAAGTGGGGTATTGAAGTCCCCAATTACTATTGTATTGTAGTGTGTGTTTCCATTTAGATCCATTAATACTTCTTTTAAATCAATGTTTTCCTGTAATTAGGTGCAGATATGTTTATTATAGTCACATCTTCCTGTTGAATTGATCCATTAATCATTACATAGTGTCCTTCTTTGTCTCTTTTAACAGTTTTTGTGTTAAAGTCTACTTTATCTGACATTAGGATTGCTACACCAGCTGATGTTTGGTTTCTGTTAACATCGAATATCTTTTTCTATCCTTTCACTTTCAGTCTGTGTGTGCATTCTTGTTGGTGAGATGTGTTTCTTGTAGGCAGCAAAGAGATGTTTTTCTTTTTTAAAGATTTTATTTATTTATTTGAAAGGTAGTGTTACAGAAAGTGAGCAGGAGAGTCAGAGAGAAAGGTCTTCCTTCCGTTGGTTCCCTCCCCAATTGGTTGCAACGGCCGGAACTGCGCTGATCAGGAGCCAGGAGCTTCTTCCAGGTCTTCCACGCGGGTGCAGGGGCCCAAGGACTTGGGCCGTTCTCTACTGCTTTCCCAGGCCACAGCAGAGAGCTGGATCAGAAGTGAAGCAGATGGGACTCAAACTGGCACCCATATGGGATTGTGGTGCTTCAGGCCAGGGCTTTTATCCGTTGTGCCACAGCACCTGTGTTTTGTTTTTTAATGCATTTAGCTAGTCTGTATCTTTTAACTGGAGAGTTGAGGCTATTGACATTCAAGGTGACTATTGATAAGTAATGACTTGACCCTGCTGTTTTTCCATAACTATTCCTATCATTTACTTTGCATTTCCTTTTAATGGGAGATTTTCTGCCTTCACCTTCTTTCATAATGATGACCACGTTATTTTTCTTCTGAGGCTGAATATTATTTCATGTATGTATTGTTTTTATGTGTGTGTATCTATATCTCTATCTATCTATATCTATATATCTATCTCTTTCTCTATATAGTATATATTTATGTATGTATGTATGTATGTATATATAGCATGTTTTTGTCCATTCATTCATTGACAGAAATTTAGATTGTTTTCAAATCCTGGATATTGTGAATAATAAAACAGTAAGCATGGTAGTATACATATTTCTTTTACTTACTGACTTCATTTCTTCTGAATGTATAATGTAGTAGTATATTAATTTCATTTTAGGATGTTTCATATAATTTTCCATAGTAGCATGGGTTTTATTCTTACCAGCATAGCAGTGTACACAGGTTCATCTTTTCCATATTCTTACTCATACTTAACAACCTTTTGTCTTTTTGATAATAGTAATTACAACAGTTATGAAGTGATATCTCACTATAGTTTTGTTTTGCATTTTCCTGATGAGTATTGATGTTGGGTATTTTCTCATATTCCTTTTTGTGATTTTTATATCTTACTTGAAGAAATTTTTTAGTTCTTTCCTTATTTAAAAATGTTTTTTATATGTTTTTGCTATGAATAGTATGAGGTTTGATATATATAAATATATAATATATATAAGTATATATATATATACTTGTATACATATACATGAAATTATGAAATTAACCCCTTATCAAATCAATGACCAGATAATATTTTCTCCTATTTATATATATATATATTTATATATATTATATATATTATATACATATTTTATCTACAAAGGACAATAGCCTTGGGAGTTTTACAAGACACATTTAAGAGCCTCCAATGCAGCAATAAAGGCGAAAACTCTGCAGATAGAATTGCCGAGTAGAGCAATATATAAGATTTCTGGAGATGGCTAGGAATATAGTTTCAGGAAAAGTGCTATAACGTCATCTACTCACCAGATGTCACTGTGATCTCCAGTAGTCAGATCTACAGAGAACAATGGTATTTTCCACAGAAATAACCAACAGCTGAAGGAGACAGCCATGCTCCACACTTATCCCTACAAGTGTGACAAGAGTCACAATGTGGCCTTGCCATGAAGTTAGAGCTGCCACTATTCTCAACCCTGTATGTGCTCCTTATCCCAGAGCCATGACTGTTCCACCCACACTCACTTTCCAGATCCCATCTCTGCGACCTACTCCATGCTTGCTAGTGTTGCAGACTCTCTATGGCCTAAATGTATTCCTATGAAACACCAGAGCTACTATAGCTAAGGACTAATGCTGTCCTGGACTCTGACATTTTTGGATTACAGATACCAGTTATACAGCTAGTCTGAGTGTCCACATCTTGATCATTTGAGCCACAATCACAGACACTTCTAATTCCTAGCGTTTCTCTGGTTTTACACTCCATAATCTGGTTTCTTATATATATTGCTTGTATACATACCTGAGACTCAGAAAAACTGCCATTTCCCTATTCATACCTGAAATTCAGACTCCCACCCTCTGACTATTACACTAATACTCAGCTCTTACACATCATTACCATTTGAAAATGGGGACACCATTTTCTACTGTACCAGTGCCACCACTCTTTAGGACCTTAGAGTGTTGGTTGCTCCCCATGTGCTGGTGCTTCAGACCCTGGCTGAGTGGCCAACTGACTGTGTGCAATACACATCAGTGAACACATCAGTGAAATCACTCTCGGGCTTGACCTAGTTCCAAGAAAAATCTCCAAGGTGTATTACTTTCCCAATGGGAGAAAAAGTAAGCATGATTACCCCAGAATTCATTGCCCTCAAAACAACCCTGTTTTAGATACAATAGGTTTAGCTTCTGATGACCCAGGACTCTTTTCTATTGAACTCAGGTTATAGAGCTTCAAAGAGACTACACTGGTTTACTCTCATTAGAACAGAACTAACCCACACAACCCAGCAGACAACCTTGAATTTGCACCTCGGTGAAGGTTTTTCCCCACTATAAGCAATCTATAAATCATGGAAGAACTGCATACTTTTATTTTTAAAGATTTTATTATTTATTTGACAGGTAGAGTTACAGATAGTGAGAGAGACAGACGGAGAGAAAGGTCTTCCTTCCATTGGTTCACTCCCCAAATGGGCAGAACAGCTGGAGCTGCGCCAATCCGAAGCCAGGTGCCAGGTGCTTCTTCCTGGTCTCACATGCGGGTGCAGGGGCCCAAGCACCTGGGCCATCCTCTACTGCTTTCCTAGGTCATAGCAGAGAGCTATATTACACTCAAGCTGTCAAAGTTCAATGAGAATTAATTTTGGAAATAGCCTTTGTATGAAAATTTATACAATGGAAGAGAAATGGGGCCATCAGCATACTACTTGCAGGAAACATTGCAGGTGACTAGACTGGGATGATATTCTGCTACTGCTGAAAGAAAAAATGCTAATGAAGAATACTGGATTTGAAAAAACTGCCCTTCAGAGATAAAGATAAAACCTTCTAAGACAAAGTCTCACCAAATGTCCTACAGGATATTCTGATGGGATTTATTCAAATGGAAGCAATTGGGCCCTATCTAGTAATAGGCAAAAAACTCACTGGAAAAATAAGTATATAATATAATTCAGAATATCAAATACTGAAATTGTGATTTGAAAGTTACTTGTCTCTAAGATGAAAGGTAAAAGTAAAGGTATTATAGTAATTAGTATTGTAAGTACAGTAATGTAAATAGTTACAGAAATAAAAATATGAAATTTAAGACATTAAAATGTGAGGAGGGGGGAATATGTGTTTTTTATATATAAACAAAGCTATGTTGGTTTTTTATTTTTATTTTTTGAAAGGCAGAGTTAGACAGTGAGAGAGTGAGAGACAGTGAGAAAGGTCTTCCTTTTTCCATTGGTTCACCCCCCAAATTGCTGCTAAGGCCAGTGTGCTGTGCCAATCCGAAGCCAGGAGCCAGGTGCTTCCTCCTGGTCTCCCATGCAGGTGCAGGGCCCAAGGACCTGGGCCATCCTCCACTGCCCTCCCAGGCCACAGCAGAGAGCTTGACTGGAAGAGGAACAACCGGCACAGAATCTGGCGCCCCAACTGGGACTAGAACCCGGGTGCCGGTACTGCAGGGGGCGGATTAGCTTAGTGAGCCATGGCGCCGGCAGCTATGTTGTTATAATTTCCATTTAATTTGTAATATCTCTGAGACATTTTCTGTAAGCCCCATGTTAACCAGAAATACAAAAAGAGAGAGAAAAGAATCAAGAATTACACTACAGAAAATCATCTAACCACAAAGAAATACAATAGGAGAAAAAGAAAAGAAAAAAAAAAATCTAAGAAACATCTGGAGAAAAATAGCAAGTTTACATCCTACCTATCAATGTGCACTGCACCCCATAAGTATGTCTATTGCTAAAAATATGATGCTAAAAGATAAATGGCCATTGCTCATTTCTTTACAGGATTGTTTTGTTATTGAGTTTCTACAAGTCCTTATAAATTCTGGATTCTAATAATGATATTGGATACATAATTTGCAAATATTTACTGTCATTCTGTCAATTGCCTCTTCAGTTTGTTGACTGTTCCTTTGCTGTGCAGAGACTTCTTGATGCAATGCATTAGTCTATGTTTCCTTTAATTGCCTGTGATTCTGGGGTCTTATCCAATACATTTTGCCTATACCACTCTCTTGCATTGTATCCCTATGTTTTCCTCTCATAATTTGATGGTTTTAAGTCTTAGGATTAGAGCCATGATGCATTGTGGGTTAATTTTTGTATAGTATGTGAGTTAAGGATTTAATTTCATATTTCTGAATGTAAAGATCCAATTTTCCCAGCACCATTTTTTTCCGAGAGTTTACTTTCTCCAAAGAGTGGTGTTACCTCACTATCAATGATTAGCTTATTGTAGATATATGGATTAACTTCTGGGTTTCTAATCTATTCTGCTATTTCCCATGTCTGTTTTTGTGCCAATATCAGGTTATTTTGATTATAACAGATCTGTAATATGTGTTTAAATCTGTTACTGTGCTGGCTCGGGCTTTGTTTTTATTGTTTAATTTTTTTTGTTATTTGGTGTCTTTTTTTTTAACTTTTATTTAATGAATATAAATTTCTGAAGTACAGCTTATGGATTACAATGGCTTCCCCCCTCCCATAACTTCCCTCCCGCCCACAACCCTCCCCTTTCTCACTCCCTTTCCCCTTCCATTCACATCAAGATTCATTTTCAATTCTTTTTATATACAGAAGATCAGTTTAGTATATATTAAGTAAAGTTTTCAACAGTTTGCCCCAACACAAAGTGAAAAAATACTGTTGGAGTACTAGTTATAGCATTAAATCACGATGTACAGCACATTAAGAACAGAGATCCTACATGATATTTTTTTATAAATTGATTAATTTTCTATGCAATTTCCAATTTAAAACCAAGTTTTTTTTTCATTTTCAATTATCTTTACATGCAGAAGATCGATTCAGTATATACTAAGTAAAGATTTCCTCAGTTTGCACCCACACATAAACACCAAGTGTAAAAATACTGTTTCAGTACTAGTTATTGCATTACTTCACATTAGACAACACATTAAGGACAGATCCCACAGTGACACCTGTTGTTTATTTAACAATTTAACACTCTTGTTTATGGCTTCAGTAATCTCCCTAGGCTCTAGTCATGAGTTGCAGAGGCTATGGAAGCCTTTAGGGTTTGCCGACTTTGATCTTATTCCGATAGGGTTATAGTCAAAGTGGAAGTTCTCTTCTCCCTTCAGAGAAAGGTACCTCCTTCTTTGATGGCCCCGTTCTTCCCACTGGGATCTCACTCACAGAGATCTTTCATTTAGTTCTTCTTCTTTTTTTTCCAGAGTGTCTTGGCTTCCCATGCCTACAATATTCTTATGATCTCTTGAGCCAGATCCGAATGCCTCAAGGGCTGGTTCTGAGGCCAGAGTGCTATTTAGGACATCTGCCATTCTATGAGTCTGCTGTGTATCCCGCTTCCCATGTTGGATTGTTCTTTCCCATTTGGATTCTATCAGTTAGTATTAGCAGACACTAGTCTTGTTTGTGTGATCCCTTTGACTCTTAGACCTAACAGAGTGCTCAATTGTGAACTAAAATTGATCACTTGGACTAGTGAGATGGCATTGGTACATGCTACCTTGATGGGATTGAATTGGAATCCCCTGGCACATTTCTAATCCACCATTTGGGGCAAGTCTGATTGAGCATGTCCCAAATTGTACATCTACTCCCTCTCTTTTTCCCACTCTTATATTTAACAGGACTCACTTTTCAGTTAAAATTTAAATACCTAAGAATAATTGTGTGTTAATTACAGAGATCAACCACTAGTACTAGAACAAAAAAAAATACTAAAAAGGATAAAGTATTACATTGTACATCAACAGTCAGGACAAGAGCTGATCAGGTCACTGTTTCTTATAGTGTCCATTTCACTTAACAGGTTTCCCCTTTGGTGCTCATTAGTCGGCAATCAGGGAAAACAAATGATCTTTGTCTCTTTGGGACTGGCTTAATTCACTCAGCATGATATTTTCCAGATTCCTCCATCTTGTTGCAAATGACCAGGTTTCATTATTTTTGACTGCTGTATAGTATTCTATAGAGTACATGTCCCATAATTTCGTTATCCAGTCTGCTGTTGATGGGCATTTGGGTTGGTTCCAGGTCTTAGCTATTGTGAATTGAGCTGCAAGAAAGATTAATGTGCAGATGGCTTTTTGCTTGCCAAATTAATTTCCTTTGGGTAAATTGCAAGGAGTGGGATGGCTGGGTTGTATGGTAGGGTTATATTCTGGTTTCTGAGGAATCTCCAGACTGACTTCCAGAGTGGCTTTACCAGTTTGCATTCCCACCAACAGTGGATTACTGTCCCTTTCTCCCCACATCCTCTCCAGCATCTATTGTTGGTAGATTTCTGAATGTGAGCCATTCTCACCGGGGTGAGGTGAAACCTCATTGTGGTTTTGATTTGCATTTCCCTGATTGCCAGTGATCCTGAACATTTTTTCATGTGTCTGTTGGCCATTTGGATTTCCTCTTTTGAAAAATATCTATTGAGGTCCTTGGCCCATCTCTTAAATTGGTTATTTGTTTTGTTGTTGTGGAGTTTCTTGATCTCTTTGTAGATTCTGGTTATTAATCTCTATCAGTAGTATAGTTTGCAAATATTTTTTCCCATTCTGTCGGTTGCCTCTTCACTTTCCTGTTTCTTTTGCAGTACAGAAACTTCTCAATTTAATGCAATCCCAATTGTTAATTTTGGCTTTGATTGCCTGTGGCTCTGGGGTCCTTTCCAAGAAGTCTTTGCACAAGCAAAGACTTGTCTTCTATCACCTATTTCACTCCCGCAACTGGCTGCAAGGGCCAGGGCCTTGCCGATCTGAAGCCAGGAGTCAGGAGCTTCTTCTGAGTCTCCCACATAGGGTACAGGAGCCTAAGTATTTGGGCCATCCTCTACTACCTTCCCAGGCCATAGCATGGAGCTGGATCCGAAGAGGAGCAGTCAGGACTAGAACTGGCATCCATATGAGATGTTGGCACTTCAGGCCAGGGCTTTAACCTTCTGCACCACAGCGCTGGCCCCAATTGTATTTGTTTTTGAGAGAAACAGCTTTACACCAAGAGCCACAGAATTCATCCTACTTCTGGAAAGTGTTTTCAGACCAAATGCAGAAATGTCCTACAGGCCCACCAGGTACAAGAATTAAAATGGTCAGTGTGCTTTCTTTGAAAAGAGTGACCTCAGGGATATTATTGAAGTCATTGATAATACCATTGTCCTCATTACAGATGATCCTTCCTATTGACAAGTCACTGAGTGCATTATTTATTTATTTATTTATTTTTTATTTCATAAATGTGAATTTACAAAGTGCAACTTTTGTATTGTTGTGGCTTCCGCCCCCAACCTCCCTCCCTCCCGTGGCCCTGCCCTCTCCCTCTCCCTCTCCCATCCCGCCCTTTATCGAGTTTCATTTTCAATTACCTTCATATACTGAAGATCAACTTAGTATATACTAAGCAAGGATTTCAACAGGCTGCATTCACACAACCACACAAGGTATAGGGTATTGTTTGACTAGTAGTGTTTTTAAGTTTCATAGTAAAACACATTAAGGACAGAGATCCTATGTGGGGAGCATGCACCCAGTGACTCCCGTTGTTGATTTAACAATTGGCACTCTTATTTATGACGTCAGCAATCACCCGAGACTCTTGCTATGAGCTGTCTAGGCTATGGAAGTCCCTTGAGTTCACCGACTCTGAACTTGTTTAGTCAAGGCCATGTCACAGTGGAGGTTCCTTTACTTGGAAGTTGCTATTGCTATGTCTCCATGGGCACTATTTTCTTCATTATGTACATTCTGTGAAATTTTAATTTGTTGGATATTAGTTCATTCTGTGGGTTCCACAGGCCACAATTATTTAATCTGTGTGTTTCATGGTCTATTTTTATAATTTAAATTTGTTATTTTCTTGTTTTCTTTTAAATCTTGAAATACGTTTTGTAAATATACCTTTTCATTTAGATTAATTATAACAATAATTTTGGAATTTTTTGTAATGACAAAATTTTTGCCTAACATTCAGATTTTCTTGTCTTATTGACTGAATGCTGTATATTATATTGGTTGAATCCTTCATTTTCCTGAAGAGTTTTCAGCTTTTGTTTTTAGGCAGGCATTGTAACTGGTGTATCATCTTCACTGTTTCAAAGATTATACTTAAGATGTATTAACACTGCTTTAGAGGAGCCTTGACTGTAAGACTAGTGTGCTCTTCTTCCTTGGAAGTCATGTTGAATAATCATTTTTATGTGTTGTTGGATTGGATTTGCTTGTATTTTTGAGAATTTTTATGTGTCCATGTTGGAAATTGGCCTTTTCTTTTGTTGCTCTATCTTTGTATGATTTTGGAATCAAGATAATGCTGGCTTTATAGAAGGAGATGAGAAGAGTTCTATTTCATTAAAAAAAACAGATTGAAATGCCTTGGAACTAGCTCTTGCTTATAAAGTGTTTTTTTAAAATTCAGCAGAGAAGCCATCCAGTCCTGAACTCTTCTTTACCAGGAATCCTTTTCTTGCTTATTTGATCTCATTACTTGTTTTTCATTTGATAGTTTCATTGTCAGTTTCTATGTCTTCATGGTTCAATCTTGAAGATATGATTAAGCGCCATAGTCAGTAAACCCGGAGTTAATCAGAAGGAATGTCATCCTGAGTGTGCATATACTAATCATATGTGCACTATTTTAATCATCTTATTTTAATTATACATTTTTACGGAGCATGTTGTTATAATACAACACATGTATTTGACAGGAATTTCAAGTCAACTTGTTAGCATCTCCATCTCTTTAAGCCTGTGAGCTGTCTAGAGGTCAGAAATGTTAGGAAGGTACTGGCTTGGAAGAAGTAAGCTGCCATGATTTGAGAGACATGTGACCATATCCTGAGGGGAATTTTTAAAAGCCAAGAACAAGCCCTGGAAGACATCTGGCAAGAAAATAAAAGCTTCAAATCTGAAATCAGCCAAAACTTTACTCTATCAATAACCATTGAGCCCTGAAGAAGACTATAATTTTTTATGAAATGGCATCTCCAGCCAATACCTTGATTTCCTCCTAGTAAAACCCAGAGGAAAGAAGCCGTTAGCACTGGCCTTCCAGTCCACAGAATTTGTGACATAGTAAGTAGGTATTATTTTTAAGCCACCAAGTCTTTGCTTTTGATTTTTTAAACACAGAAATAAAAATAGCGATGTAGTGTTGAAAGTAAAATAGGGAAATATTGGTCCCTTGAGTTGAGACTACTTAAAGATACAAAGAAGTAATATCTTATGAAAAAAATCTCGTATTGATTTTGTTATAGACATGTTTTCACAGGTTCTCACTCAGAATCTAGAATAAGTCTAGTTTTTCTATTCTTTTTCTTTCCCATCTTGTCCAGAGCCTTTGCTTAGTTTATATTACTCTGTCCTCTCCTGTATTATTTTAAAGATGTAAATGACTGTAAAAGTGAGGAATAAAGAGCAATAACCATGAACACTGCCTTTCACTTTACTTCTTTATTTTTCCTTAGAACCGTCCTAGGGAAATTTAGTTATATAATGGAGAAAGAATCAAAAGAAACATATCCCAAATCATAATCATATCAAAGGAATAAGTTTCTTGTGTTACACAGCATAGTGAAGTGACTGTGGTTCACAATATCCTATTCTTTTATGAGCAAATAGAAGGAACTCCAATCAGAAAACAGTGTAGAGAAGGGAAAATGGTGATTTCCCTGGCTTGATGAGTAAATATTATATACATGCACTGAAATGTCACAGTGTAGACCATAAAAATATACTATTATTGTTAACAAGTGACTTTCAAAGATAGCATATTGCATATGAGTAAATTGATGAAAATAAAAAACCAGATATATGTTTAAATACAAGTATATTTTCAACTTTGACAGATTCACAAAATGCTCCATTTGAATGCTATGAAGAAATACAATCTCAAATGGATAGATATGGGAACTGCGGTAAACATGAAGGCAAATATAGGACCTGTGCACGGAGGTATGTTATAAAAATGTTAACACTTTTTCTTTTCCTTTTATTTTTTAACACTTTATTTCAGAATAGTTTTAAATTTACAAAATAGAAATTGTGAAGTATTATAAAGAATTCCCACATACCTCACAACCACTCTCCCCTGTATTTATTACAGTTAGTGAACCATAGAAGGTTTCTTTATTTTTCTCAGAATCCTTCTAAACTTCATTCCTTCAGAGTCTAGAAATCAACATTCTGTGTTCAGATTGAAATTAGTTTTAACTCCCACTTGTGAGAGACACATGTGGTATTTATCTTTCTCTGTCTTACTTATTTCATTCAACATAATGTCCTCTAGTTACAAATGGCAGTTTTGTTATTTTTCATGACTGAATAATATTCCACTTTGTATAAATGTCACCTTTTTTTTTTCATCCGTTCATCTGATGATTGACACCTTTGGTGGTTCCATATCTTGGCCATTGTGAACAGCACTGCATTTAGCATGGTGGAGTAGGTATCTCTTTGATACAATCATATCATGGCTTGTATGTATATCCAGTAGTGGAATTGTTGAATCATATGGCAAATATATTTCCAGTTTTTACATAAATCTCTAAACTGTTTTCCATGGTTGTTACACCAATTTAAATTCCCAAATTAACATGCACAATGCATGTGTTCCCTTCTCCACATCCTTGCCAGCATTTGTTCCTCTCTGTATTTTGGATAGTAGTCATCCTGACAGGTATGAGCTAATAATTTCATTTTGGTTTTCATTTACATTTCCTTTATGGCTAGTTAAATTGTCCATTTTATCAGATATTTGCTGACCATTTGTATTTCTTCTTTTGAGTATTTACTATGAAGGTTACTTCACTATTGTTAACCAGGTTGGTTGATTTTAATCTATTTTATTAAAAATCATTAGTGAAAACACAGTATGTGTCATTCGACTGTTGTCTATATACTTTGTGTCTTTTATGTTTTGGTTTGGTTTGTGTTTCTAAGATCTAATACTGTCTTCTTTTCTTGTTATTTTTATTTTTAAACATTTGTATAAAGAAGAGACTTCATGTACTTCACATATACAATTTTAAGCACATGTTGATACTTTCTACTGTTCTTGCTTTCCCCAAGCCTCAATGCCTCTTTAACTTTTTTCCTGTTACTTTTTTTGATAATATAATTTCAATTTACTTTATAATCACAAGCTTAATCCTCCACTGTATAGTGAATTCTTCTAATAAAAAGTAGAAGGAAAATTATTCTGTTAGAGTACAGACAAAAGCTATAATTAATTACTCACAAGATGTGAATTTCACTCATGCATTATGCTGTTTGTGCTCTATGTATTAGCTGTCACAAACCAGAGAACACACATGAACACACATGAACACACATGTCTTTTGGGGCCTGCTTTATTTCACACATGTCTTTGGGGGTCTGCTTTATTTCACTAAGCACATAGTTTCCGTTGACATCCATTGTGTTGGAGATAAGAATTTATTCTTTTTTATGGCTGAGTAGTATTCTGTCTTAATTATATTCTGCATTTGCTTTATCTAGCCTTCTGTTGATGGACATCTGGGTTGAAACCATATCTTAGCTATTGTGAATTGCGCTGCTAGAAACCTAGAACTGGTGATTTCTCTTTCACATGATGATTTCATTTCATTTGGGTATATTCCCAAGAGTGGGATGCTATTCATATGGTAGTTCTATTTCAGATTTCTGAGGAATCTCCATACAGTTTTCCATCAGGGTTGTAATACTTTGCATTCCCACCAAAAATATATTGGGATTTTTTTATTCACATACTCACAAGTAAGGGGAGATTTTATTGTGATTTTTATTTGCATTTCCCTGGTGGCTAATAACACTAAGCATTTTTTTGTGTGCTGTTGGCTGTTTGTATTTTGTCATTTGAAAAATTCCAGGTTATGTCCTTTGTCAGTTTCTTCATGGGATTGTTTGTTTTGTTGTTACTGAGTTTCTTGAACTCCTTATGTATTTTGGGTATTATTTGTCAGATGTGTTGTTCAGTTTGTTGAGTGTGTCCTTTGCTGTGTAAAAACTGAGCTTAATGTAGTCTTTGTTATTTTGCCTTTATTGCCTTGCTTCTGGGATCTTACCCAAGAAACTTCTGCCTATGCCAATGTCTTGTAATGTTTCCCCTGTGTTTTCGTCTAGTAATTTGATGGTTTCAGGGCTTAGATTTAGATCGTGGATCCACTGTGAGTTGATTTTTGTATAGCAAGTCAGGAAGGGTTTTCTTTTTTTAATACTGCATGCAGAGATCCATGAAGTATTCCCAACACCATTTGTTGAAGAGACTGTCTTTTCTCCAGGAAGGGATTTAAACTAATTTACCAAAGAATAGCTGGTTGAAGATGTGTGGATTAATTTCTAGGGTTTCTAACATATTCCACACCTAGCTGTTACGATTATAACTGCCCTATAATATGTTTTGAAATATGTTATTGCAATTCCTCTAGGCTCACTTTTATTGTTTAAGATTGCTTTAGCCTGTATTTCCTTGTGAGTTTTTTTCTTCAAGATTTGAAGAATTTTCTTGGCATTTTTTAGTGGAATTTCATTGACTCTGTTCATTGCTTGGGGAGTATGGATGTTTCTCTCATTAGTATTTTGTAATTTTCATTGTAGTACTCTTTCACATCCTTGGTTAAATTTATTCCAAGATATTTGAATTTTTTGTAGCTACTGTGAATTATATTGATCTAGAAGTTCTTTCTCTGACATGGCATTGTGTATAAAATGCTATTGATTTTTCTTTGTTGACTTTGTATTCTGCAAATTTGCCAAACGTTTTTGAGTTCAATGATACCTTTTAATTTCATTTTTAATTGTTATTTTGATTAACATTTAACTGATTCAATATGATTTGTAGAACTAGTCTAAGAATATAATGATATTCCCTTCCCCTCTCCCTCCCTCTTCACATCCTTCTTTTTTCTAACTTTCTTTCTTTTCTCTCTCTCTCTCTTTCTCTCTCAATTTTTGAGATAACATTTTAAATTCACATTATAATAAAAAGGCTTAATATTTCACTGAATAAGAAGTTTAACAAGGGAAACAATTTTATGGCGTAGTGGGTAATGCTACCACATATAGCATCGACAACACATATGGGAACTGCTCCACTTCTGATCTGGGTCCTTGCTAATGCACCTGGGAAAGAAGTGGAGGATTGCCCAAGTACTTGAGCCCCTGCATCCAGGCAGAGGAACTGGAAGAAGCTCCTGGCTCCTGGCTTTGGATCAGCCCAGCTCTAGCCATTGTGGGCATTTGGGGAATGAACCAGCAGTTGGAAGAGCTCTCTCTATGTCTCTATTCTAGATAAATTTCCTTGCACTGATGTAAGGAATGTGTATTCTGCAAATGTAGGATGAAATGCTTTGAAGATTTCAATTGGATACTTTTGTTCAATAATGTAGATTAGCTCTGTTGTTTCTTTGTTAATTTTTGTTTAATTGATCTGACCATTGATGAAAGTGGGTGTTGAAATCTCCGTTATCATTGATTTGGAGCATATATCTCTGTTTAGATCCACTAACATTTGTTTGAAATTGCCATATGCCTTAGCACTGGGTGCACATACATTTGCTATCATCATATCTTCCTGTTCACTTGCTCTCTTAATCATTACATAAAGTCATTCTTTGTCTCTTTGAATAGTTTTTGTCTTAAATTCTATTTTGCCTTAAAATAGACTGTCTACTCCTGCTCATTTGACATTTCAATTTGAATGGAATATCTTTTTCCATCCTTTCACTTTCAGTCTGTGTATATCTTAGTTGGTAAGTTGTGTTTCTTTTAGGCAGTATGTGCTGGGGCTTTGTGTTTTAATTCATTCAGCTTGTCATAATACTTTTCTTCTTTCCTGTTTTTTTTTCTTTTTTCACATTTCTTTCCCTCTGTGAAGCATGTCATTCATTCTGGTGGTTTTTGAAGAATCACCTTTGAATGAAAAGTGAAACTCAAATCAAAATTTCCAGGCCTGACATATTTCTTTCAAAGATTTTATTTATTTATTTGAGAGACAGAGTAACAGAGAAAGGGAGAGGCAGAAAGAATGCTCCTCCACCTGCTAGTTCACTTCCCAAATGGCTGCAATGGCTGGACATGAGCCAATCGAAAGCCAGAAACCAGGTGCTTCCCCTGGGCCTCCCGTGTGGATAGGGACACAAGCAGTTGAACCATCTTCCACTGCTTTACCAGGCCATAAGCAGAGAGCTGCATCCGAAGAAGAGCAGCTGAGACTAGAACGGGTGCCCTTATGGGATGCCAGCATGGCAGATGGAGACTCATCCTACTATGCCACATTTCTGGCCTCAGTCCTGACACCTATACAATGTCATTTCATTTTAAATTATTAATTAGTGCATAATCACTAGGTTTTTATGCCAATGAAAAATGGAAGTTGATAATACTCACTGTTGGCAATCCCTAAAATACTAATTGTGTTGGGGCCTCAAGCTGATCTTATTCCAGGTTCTTCCTTCAAATGTAATGAATGAAAATTGAATGATAAATGTGAAAGGAAGCAGAATTAATTTAAAAAGATAGTACACAGTCAGTCATGCATGTGGACAGCTTCTATTCAAGAGGAAGAACTGCTGCTCCCTCCAAAGTTGGGTTCATCCTTTTATAGGCTAGGAGGGCAGTGGTCTAATTGAATATTCAAATGAGGCCGAATTCGTATTGGGCATCATTTTGCTCACCACTGTGTCTCCGTTTTTTGGGAATCTTGAAGGTGTCATGGTGTCTCTAAGTGGGCTACAGCATACATGTGGTCAAATGATATCTCTTACATGATGGTTTAGTGAGGCTCAGGTGCATGATGGAGAATGCATTTGCAGAGCCCGCAGTGAGGTTGGATGGGTACAGAAAGGTGTAGGTTTTTTCTGGTGCGGAGCTGTGGCACAGATGCTCCTGGCAGTCTCCAGGCTCCTCGTTGCTCACTGGCTCAATGCCTGCCCAAATCAGCTGCAACTTTCCTGTCCAAATGTGTTAATATGTGGAGAGCACAAAATTGGTGTGGGTATAATATCCTCTGGTTTATATTTATGAGTATTTATTCAGTGAGTCTTACTGTTTATATGGCAATATACCCTTCTTTTCCACATGTTTTGAACATTATCATGAATCTGTCACTTCTAATATTGTCTCTGCTTTCAATAAATAGTACATATGTGTATTCATATAATATGGAGTGAATGTGACAAAATGTTAAAACTGTTGAATTTAGAACTAAAATGTAAACCTATAAAAAGTAAAAATAAAAGTCCTATTAGTATAACTGAAAGTAGGATGCTTAAATGGATTCATATATATTTGCCTTTTACTTTAAATGCTAGTGTTAAAACATTCCATTTATCCAATAGTGTAGTGACACAAGGGGAGGGTATTTTCTATCTTAAGCAATGAAAGCAAGTCCAAATCATTTCTTTTTTTTTTGTTATAGCATTAAATCAAAATGTACAGCACATTAAGGACAGAGATCCCACATGAGGAGCAAGTGCACAGTGACTCCTGTTGTTGATCTAACAAATTGACAATCTAGTTGATGGCACCAGTAACCACCCTAGGCTCTCGTCATGAGTTGCCAAGGCTATGGAATCCTTCCAAGTTTGCCGACTCTGATCGTATTTAGACAAGGTCATAAAAGACAGAGTGAGGATAGTAACCAATGATCCTAAGAGTGGCATTTACCAGGTTTGAACAATTATACAGCATTAAGTGGGGAAGAGGACCATCAGTACACACAGGTTGGGAGTAGAGCCATTGGTGGTAGAGTAGAGGTTATGATTACAAAAGAATGAGGCCCAAGTGCGCTAGACAGGGTCTAGAACAAAGGACAGAGTCATTATTAGAGGAGCTAAGAAAGGTGCTGTCTAAGCTACAATTAAGTTTTCTGATTGAGAGGCAAATAGAACCTGACAGAAGGGGCTTGATAATAATCTGGTGGGCTTTAGGCCTTGTAAGTTAAGAGGCCCAGACCTATCTATCTCTTCACATGGGGTATATCCTAAGGGAGGTGTGAACCTCCTAGGGGAAGGCACTCTGTTGACTTTCATTACTTGCCTGGCCTGGGAGGAGAGCTGGCCAGGTCAAGGCAGGTGGCATCTCTAACAAGAAATTTACAGTTCTGCCTGCAATGTTGCTGACCATACTTGACCATCCCCTCAGCTGCAGTGGTCACTTTGGAAGTTGGGCTGAGTGAAGGGCTTTTCAGCTTAGAGCCAATAAGATCTGTGGCTCTGACCTGGGCATCCTTCGACTCCAGGGCAGGTCCATTTCCAGTGATCCAACTCTTGGCAGAGCTGCCAGGGCTCTTCACAAGCTGACTTCTGCTGAAGCCCAGGCTTACCACATTGAAAGCCACTGCAGTGGACTGGCCTGTTGGGTCTCCTTGAGGGCAGATCACTGTACAGATCAGCCATTAATAGGCCTGCCACCCATTGTTTCTGATGCCTAGCTTTCTTTTCCTCCTGGTTTGTGTTAAAGAAGACCAGAGGATGCAAGTCAAGGGAGTGCCCAAGTCCCATCTCTAATCTTCGGTGGCCTGATCTACAAGTCTATAGTCACAGGCATGTTCTGTAGTAGTTTTTCTAAGGTAGACAGTGCCCATGAGGAAAATTATATTCTCACTTTAAAACTTTGTTTCCCTTTGGTCTGAAAGGGAGGTTTTTTCTACTTACTGTATACTTTGCTGATGGCGAAGTTGAATCTAGCTATGTGATTATTATTTAAGTTCTTATTTTGGCTATGCTATTACAGAAAAATGTTCGCCATCTCTTTTATAAGGTCTAAAGATTAAATTGTGCGTCCTACAGATTCCTTCATAATAGAATTAGTTTCCTACCTTGAAGAGAATAGAGAAATGAAACAACAAGTTGGGCTTAGAATAGAGAAATGAGGGAGCAAGTCCTAGATCGCTTGCTGACAATAGCAATATCACATGAATACTTAGCAAACAGTTTCAACCATTAGATAACAACTTAAGAAAACATTTACCAGAAGGTCCAATGCCTTCTATAAATTTTAAGAATCATGTATTTGAAAACACCTCTTAAATACCTAACATGGTGTAGTTTGTTTATCCTGTAAACTTAAGCACAACCATCTAAAATGTTTTTAGTTTCTTTCTACCAACAAGTATAAAACATATGATACAGAGATTCAGGTCACACCAATTAAAATGTATCTTTGATTGATTTTAGCAGCTTAAATTTATGGACAATCTTATCTATAAGCCATTTAAAATAAAACTCTTAATAAAATTTCCCCATGTGGACATACAATATGTACACACATATAACATAGCATAGTAGACCAATATAGCAATTTTAATAATAGCTTTTAAAATCTTTAACTCTTTTTGTATATTGCCAATTGATTTGAATTGCTTTTTGTTTTTAGTAACCTCAGTTAACCATACTTTCTCTCAGTTGGTACTGTTAATACATTATTGGCTTCATCTGTTTACAGAGCCATCCCAAAGTACTGAATACAATAGAAGTGGCTGGAAAAAGTCCATAGGAACCTATAGGAGGACAGCTAAACACAGAACCAACAACGCTTTAGTTTTATGAGCAGCAAATCATATCTAACTGTGGATGACAAAAGACTTTAAGTCGCCATGTTTAAAATTATAAACTCATCAACCAACAAGTCCAAATCATTTCTAATAGTGCTTAATGCATAATATATTTACCTGTATTTTTTGTTGTTGTTTGCAGAGATCTCGCATGTGGACGATTAGTTTGTACCTTTCCAACTACAATTCCTTACAACAGAAGAGGCCCCGGTATAACTTATGCTCTTGTAAAAAATAAACTATGTGTGACTTTAGACTACAAATTTAACGAGTCAGAAGCAGATCCAATGGATATCCAAAACGGCTCTGCCTGTGAAACAGAGAAGGTAAATGTTTTAAAATCTACTTTTAAGATATGGCATTATAGGCCGGCGCCATGGCACAATAGGCTAATCCTCCGCCTGCAGCGCCAGCACACCAGGTTCTAGTCCAAGTTGGGGCGCCAAATTCTGTCCCAGTTGCTCCTCTTCCAGTCCACCTCTCTGCTGTGGCCTGGGAGTGCAGTGGAGGATGGCCCAAGTGCTTGGGCCCTGCACTCGCATGGGAAACCAGGAGAAGCACCTGGCTCCTGGCTTCGGATCAGCATGGTGCAATGGCCACAGCGGCCATTGGAGGGTGAACCAACGGAAAAAGGAAGACCTTTCTCTCTCTCTCTCTCTCTCACTGTCCACTCCGCCTGTCAAAAAAAAAAAAGATATGGCATTATAATCACTGATTTAATAAACATTTAAATGTATGTATCAAATTTTAATTCACTTCTGGTAGCATCTGGTAGCATACTTGGTATATAAAGTGAATATATTTAATGAATCTCCAGATAGTAAGAGTATAATCGAAATGTCTTCCAAAATTGCAGTGTTAAGGGCAAGAAAACTCCAAGTATTTCAGGAATGTAGTGGGGAGAGATGAGATCATGGCAATATATTGAGGTTAAGTACTTCATGGCATGGAATGTCATAATTTATTTCAGAGAAGAGAGTGGTAATCCTGTTGTCTTTTACAAGTTCATCTCTTTCGAGCTCAATTTGTAAGAGCCTGCCTTCTATTAGGCAGCTTAGAATCAACTCTCACTTCTTATTGGTTGAGATTAACCAGATTGTCATATTTCAACACTATGTAAATTGGAGGTGATAATAGCAATTACTGTATAGCTCATAGAAATGGCTAAATACAATCCAGTTTTTTTTTTTCAGGCAGAGTAGACAGTGAGAGAGAGAGAGACAGAGAGAAAGGTCTTCCTTTTGCCATTGGTTCACCTTCCAATGGCTGCCGCGGCCTGTGCGCTGCGGCCGGCACACTGCAGTGATCTGAAGGCAGGAGCCAGGTGCTTCTCCTGGTCTCCCATGGGGTGCAGGGCCCAAGCACTTGGGCCATCCTCCACTGCACTCCCGGGCCACAGCAGAGAGCTGACCCAGAAGAGGGGCAACTGGGACAGAATCCGGTGCCCCAACCAGGACTAGAACTCAGTGTGCTGGTGCTGCAAGGTGGAGGATTAGCCAATTGAGCCACAGCTCCGGCCCAGTTTTATTATTGATTGTTATCAGTATAATTTTTGTATCTGAAATCAGTGAAAAACCAGAGGGTATGAATTCACATAAAAAGCCTCCTATTTATTCATGAGGAAATATAATATAAAATATATAGCTATAATATGAATAGTATAATTATTATATAAACTTTAAGTTTTAAAAATACTATCAGCATTTCTGGTGATTCTACAAAAGAATGCCTCAACTTAACTTTTTTGTCTTCTTTTTTTAAAAAAATTCAACTTTGGCCGGCGCCGCGGCTCACTAGGCTAATCCTCCGCCTTGCGGCGCCGGCACACCGGGTTCTAGTCCCGGTCGGGGCACCGATCCTGTCCCGGTTGCCCCTCTTCCAGGCCAGCTCTCTGCTGTGGCCAGGGAGTGCAGTGGAGGATGGCCCAAGTCCTTGGGCCCTGCACCCCATGGGAGACCAGGAGAAGCACCTGGCTCCTGCCATCGGATCAGCGCGGTGCGCCGGCCGCAGCGCGCTACCGCGGCGGCCATTGGAGGGTGAACCAACGGCAAAAGGAAGACCTTTCTCTCTGTCTCTCACTATCCACTCTGCCTGTCAAAAATTAAAAAAAATTCAACTTTATTTTTAAAGGAGAGTTGCAGAGAAAGGAAGCAGAGAGAGAGAGAGAGAGAGAGAGAGAGAGAGAACTTCATCATCTGGTTCACTCTCTAAATGGCTGCAATGGCTGGGGTGGAACCAAGCCAAAGCCAGGAGACTGAAGCTTCTTCCAGGTCCCCCATGTGGGAGTTGGGGCCCAAGGATTTGGGCCATCTTCTGCTGCATTCCCAGGAGCATTAGCAGGGAGCTGAATCAAAAATTGCTCAGGCGCATCTCGAACAAATAGGATGTTGGCATCACAGGTGGAGGATAAACCACCTGTGCCACCATGCCAGCCCCAAACATTAAGTTTTAAAGACAGATGCACATAGGTTTGAATTCTGAATCTGGCACTTGACAGATTATCTTCAACATATTATGCCATTTGGTTAAGCTTTAGTATCTTAATATATACATATGCATATGTTACTGGATAAACTTCTAGTGGTTTTACAGTTTAAACACAGTTTACTAGAAGGAAAGCATGTAATCTACTTGATACTGGTTTCATTTTTTTATGTCTAGGAGTAATACATCCGTTCTTGAAGGAAGTTTAGGCTGGAAAGCTCAGTAGATATATTTATGTTATGAAGCCAAAACAATAAAAAAAACGCAAAATTGCCAACAGACTGAAATTATTCAGTTGGTAATTTATTTTTTTCTTGTCTTTTCTTTTTTCCCATCTTTTTTTGAAACTTTTATTTGATAGATATAAATTTCCAAAGTACAGCTTATGTACACTGGCTTTTGCCCCCCATAACCTCCCTCCCACCCGCAACCCTCTTATCTCCCACTCCCTCTCCCATCCCACTCACATCAAGATTCATTTTCAATTCTCTTTATATACAGAAAATCAATTTAGTATATACTAAGTAAAGATTTCAACAGTTTGCACCCACACAGAAACACAAAGTGTAAAGTACTGAATGAGTATTAGTTATAGCATTAATTCACATTGACCAACACATTAAGGACAGAGATCCTACATGAGGAGTAAGTACACAGTGACTCCTATGTTGATTTAACAATTGACACACTTGTTTATGACGTCAGTATACACCTGAAGCTCTTGTCATGAGTTGCCAAGGCTATGGAAGCCTTTTGAGTTTGCCAACTCTGATCTTACTTAGACAAGGTCATAGTTCTCTCCTCCCTTTAGAAGAGGAAGTTCTCTCCTCCCGTCAGAGAAAGGTACCTCCTTCTTTGATGGCCCCGTTCTTCCCACTGGGATCTCACTCACAGAGATCTTTCATTTAGGTCTTTTTTTTTTTTTTGCCAGAGAGTCTTGGCTTTCCATGCCTGAAATGCTCTCATGGGCGCTTCAGCCAGATCCAAATGCCTTAAGGGCTGATTCTGAGGCCAGAGTCTTGTTTAGGACATCTGCCATTCTAAGAGTCTGCTGTGTATCCCGCTTCCAATGTTGGATCGTTCTCTTATTTTTAAATCTGTCAGTTAGTGTTAGCAGACACTAGTCTTGTTTATGTGATTGCTTTGACACTTAATACTATCATTATGGCCAATTATAAACTGAAACTGATCATTTGACTACTGAAATGACAGTGGTAGCTTCCACCTTGATGGGATTGAATTGGAATCCCCTGGCACATTTCTAACTCTACCATTTGGGGCAAGTCCGATTGAGCTTGTGCCAAACTGTACATCTCCTCCCTCTCTTATTCCCACTCTTATATTTAACAGGGATCATGTTTCAGTTAAATTTAAAACCTAAGAATAATTGTGTGTTAAGTACAGAGTACAACCAATAGTATTAAGTAGAACAAAAAAAAATACTAAAAGGGGTGATAGCACAAGGGCTGATCAAGTCATTGTTTCTCATAGTTTCCATTTCACTTGATAAGTTATCCTTTTTGGTGCTCAGTTAGTTGTCCCTGAATAGGGAGAACATATGATAATTTTCCCTTTGGCTCTGGCTTAATTCACTCAACATGATTTTTTTCCAGATTCCTCCATTTTGTTGCAAATGAGCAGATTTCATATTTTTACTACTGTATAGTGTTCTATAGTGTACATATCCCATAATTTCTTTTTCCAGTCTAATGTTGATGGACATTTTGGTTGATTCCAGGTCTTAATATTGTGATTTCTGCTGCAATGAACATTCAGGTGGAGACAGGTCTTTTATTTGCCAATTTAATTTCCTTTGGGTAAATTCCAAGAAGTGGGATGGCTGCGTTTGTTAGGGTTATTTCAGGCTTCTGAGGAATCTCCAGACTGACTTCCATAGTGGCTTTACCAGTTTGCATTCCCACCAACAGTGGGTTAGTGTCCCTTTTCCTCCACATCCTTGCCAGCAATGGTTCTTGGTAGATTTCTGAATGTGAGCCATTCTGTCCGGGGTGAGGTGAAACTTCATTGTGGTTTTGATTTGCATTTCCCTGATTGCCAGTGATCCTGAACATTTTTTCATGTGTCTGTCGGCCATTTGGATTTCCTCTTTTGAAAAATATCTATTGAAGTCCTTGGCCCATCTCTTAAATTCGTTATTTGTTTTGTTGTTGTGGAGTTTCTTGATCTCTTTGTAGATTCTGTTTATTAATCCTCCATTGGTTGCATAGTTTGCAAATATTTTTTCCCATTCTATTGGTTGCCTCTTCACTTTCCTGACTGTTTCTTTTGCAGTACAGAAACTTCTCAATTTGATGTAATCCCAATAGTTAATGTTGGCTTTGACTGCCTGTGCCTCTGGGGTCTTTTCCAAGAAGTCTCTGCCTATGCCTATATCTTGCAGGGTTTCTCCAATGTTCTCCAATAATTGATGGTGTCAGGCCATCGATTTACATCTTTGTTCCATATTGAGTGGATTTTTGCAGAAGGTGTAAGGTAGCCATCTTGCTTCATGGTTCTGCATGTGGAAATCTAGTTTTCCCAGCACCATTTGTTTAATAGACTGTCCTTGCTTCAAGAATTGGTTTTAGATCCTTGATCAAATATAAGTTGGCTGTAGATATTGGGATTAATTTCTGGTGTTTTTCTATTCTGTTCCATTGGTCTACCCATCTGTTTGTACCAGTACCATGCTGTTTTGAGTATAACTTCCCTGTAATATGTCCTGAAATCTGATCTTGTGATGCCTCCAGCTTTGTTTTTGTTGTACAAGATTGCTTTAGCTATTCGAGGTCTCCTGTGCCTCCATATGAATTTCAGCATCATTTTTGCCAGATCTGAGAAGAATGTCTATGGTATTTTGATTGGTATCTCATTGAATCTATAAATTGCTTTTGGGAGAATAGACATTTTGATGATATTGATTCTTCCAGTCCATGAGCATGGAAGATTTTCTAATTTTTTGGTATCTTCTTCTATTTCTTTCTTTAAGATTTTATAATTCTCATCGTAGAGATCTTTGTCATCCTTGGTTAAGTTTATTCCAAGGTATTTGATTGTTTTTGTAGCTAGTTTGAATGAGATTGATCTTAAAAGTTGTTCTCAGCTATGGTGTTGCCTGTGTATACAAAGGCTGTTGATATTTGTGCATTGATTTTATGTCCTGCTATTTGCCAAACTCTTCTATGAGTTCCAATAGTCTCTTAGAGTTCTTTGGATCCCCTAAATAATCACATCTTCTGCAAAGAGAGATAGTTTGACTTCTTCCTTCCCAATTTGTATCCCTTTCTCTTTCTTGCCTAAGACTTCCAGAACTATGTTGAATAGTAGTGGTAAGAATGGGCATCCCTTCACTGGAAATGGACCTGCCCTGGAGTCGAAGGATGCCCAGGTCAGAGCCACAGATCTTATTGGCTCTAAGCTGAAAAGCCCTTCACTCAGCCCAACTTCAAAAGTGACCACTGCAGCTGAGGGTATGGTCAAGTAGGGTCAGCAACATTGCAGGCAGAACTGTAAATTTCTTGTTAGAGATGCCACCTGCCTTGACCTGGCCAGCTCTCCTCCCAGGCCAGCCAAGTAATGAAAGTCAACAGAGTGCCTTCCCCTAGGAGGTTCACACCTCCCTTAGGATATACCCCATGTGAAGAGATAGATAGGTCTGGGCCTCTTAACTTACAAGGCCTAAAACCCACCAGATTATTATCAAGCCCCTTCTATCAGGTCCTATTTGCCTCTCAATCAGAAAAATTACTTGTAGCTTAGACAGCACCTTTCTTAGCTCCTCTAATAATGACTCTGTCCTTTGTTCTAGGCCCTGTCTAGTGCACTTGGGCCTCATTCCTTTGTAATCATAACCTCTACTCTACCACCAATGGCTCTACTCCCAACCTGTGTGTACTGATGGTCCTCTTCCCCACTTAATGCTGTATAATTGTTCAAACCTGGTAAATGCCACTCTTAGGATCATTGGTTACTATCCTCACTCTGTCTTTTATGACCTTGTCTAAATATGATCAGAGTCGGCAAACTTGGAAGGCTTCCATAGCCTTGGCAACTCATGACGACAGCCTAGGGTGGTTACTGGCGCCATAAACTAGAGTGTCAATTTGTTGGGTCAACAACAGGAGCCACTGTGCACTTGCTCCTCATGTGGGATCTCTGTCCTTAATGTGCTGTACATTTTGATTTAATGCTATAACTAGTACTCAAATAGTATGTTTCACCTTGTGTTTCTATGTGGGTGCAAACTGTTGAAATCTTTATACTAAATTGATCTTCTGTATATAAAGAGAATTGAAAATGAATCTTGATGCAAATGGAAGTGGAGAGGGAGTGGGAGAGGGGACGGTTGCGGGTGGGAGGGAAGTTATGGGAGGGGGAAGCCATTGTAATCCATAAGCTGTGCACTGGAAATTTATATTCATTAAATAAAAGTTTAAAAAAAAAAGAATGGGCATCCCTGTATGGTACCAGATCTCAGTGGAAATGTTTCCAACTTTTCCCCAGTCAATATGATGCTGGTTGTGAGTTTTTCATCAATTGTTTTGATTGTATTGAGGAATGTTCCTTCTATTTTATCAAATGCTTTCTCTGCATCTATTGAGATAATCATATGGTTTTAAACTGCAGTCTGTTAATGTGGTGTATCACATTGATTGATTTGCGAACATTGCACCATCTCTGCATACTAGGGAAAAATCCCACTTGGTCTGCGTGGATGATCTTTCTGACGTTATGGTGCATTCTATTGGCCAGAATTTTATTGAGGATTTTTGTGTCCTTGTTCATCAGGGATATTGGTCTATAATTTATATCAATGTTGCATCTTTTCCAGCTTAAGAATTAAGGTGATGCTGGCTTCATAGAATGAATTGGGGAGGATTCCCTCCTTTTTAATTGTTTTGAATAGTTTGAGAAGAAATGGAGTTAGTTCTTCTTTCAATGTCTTGTAGAATTCAGCAGTGAATCCATTTTGTCCTGGCCTTTTCTTTGCTGGGAGGGACTTTATTACTGTTTCAATTTCTGTCTCAGTTATGGGTCTCTTTAGGTTTTCTATGTCTTCCTGGTTCAATTTAGGTAGGGTGCATGTATCCAGGAAGGTATCCATTTCTGATGGATTTCCCTGTTTGCTGTCATACAAGTCCTTGCAGTGATTTCTCATGACTGTATATCTGTGGTGTCTTTTTTTACATTCCCTTTTTCATCTCTGATTTTATTGATTTGAGTCTCTTCTTTTTTTAGTGTGTTGGGCCAATGAGTGTCAATTTTATTTATTTTTTCAAAAAACCAGCTCTTCATGTGGCTGATCTTTTGTAATGTTATTTTGGATTCATTTCTGTTGATTTCTCCTCTAATTTTAATTATTTCTCTTCTCCTACTAGTTTTGGGTCTGGTTTGCTGCATTTTTTCTAGATTCTTGAGAAGCATTGAAAGCTCATTTATTTGGTGCCTTTCCAAATTCTTGGTGTAGGCACCCATTGCTATAAACTCTAGGGATTCCAGAGTTGCTAATTTCCAGCTTCATTCCACTGTTGTCTGAGAAGCTGCATGGTATGATTCCAAATCTTTTGAATTTGCTGAGACTTGCTTTATGGCCTAGTATGTGGTCAATCCTAGAGTAAGTTCCATGTACTGCTGAGAAGAATGTAAATGCTTTCAGTGTAGGATGAAACGTTCTGTAGATATCTGTTAGGTTCATTTGGGCTATAGTGTCAATTAAATCTGCTGTTCCCCTGTTGATCTTCTGTCCTGTTGATCTGTCTATCTCTGAGAGTGGAGTATTGAAGTCCCCCAGTACTATTGTATTGGGGTCTAAGTCTCCCTTTAAGTCCCTAAACAAGTCTTTTAAATAAGCTGGTGCCCTGTAATTAGGTGCATATACATTGATAATTGTTATATCTTCCTGTTGAATTGATCCCTTAATCATTATATAGTGCCCCTCTTTGTCTCTCTTAACAGTTTTTTTGTTAAAATTTATTTTGTCTGATGTTAAGATGGCTACGCCACCTCTTTTTTGTTTTCTGTTGGCATGGAATACCTTTTTCCAGCCTTTACTTTCATTCTGCATGCATCTTTGTTGGAAAGATGTGTTTCTTGTAAGCAGCAAATAGATAGGTTTTTTTCCTTAATCCATTCAACCAGTCTGTGTCTTTTAACTGGACAGTTGAGGCCATTAATGTTCAAAGTGACTATTGATAAGTAGTAACTTTGCCTTTCCATTTTCCCAAAATATTTCTAATATACGCTTTGAACTTCCTGTGATCTTTTGCTGTGAGGTGTCCTTTCATTACCTTATTTCATATTGATGGCCGTATTTCTGTGTTTCTGTGTGTAACACATCTTTAAGCATCTTTTGCAGGTCTGGACGAGTGGTGACAAATTATTTAAATTTCTGTTTGCTGTAAAAGTTTTTTCTTTCACCTTCACTCACAACTGAGAGTTTTGCAGGATATAATATTCTTTCCTGGCAGTTCTTTCTCTTAGTACTTGGCTATGTCTCGCCATTCCCTCCTAGCCTGTAGGGTTTCTGATGAGAAGTCTGCTGTGAGTCTAATTGGAGATCCTCTGAGAGTAATTTGACATTTCTCTCTTGCACAATTTAGAATCTTTTCTTTATGTTTCACTAGGAGAGTTTGATTACAATGTGTCGTGATGAGGATCTCTTTTGATCATGTTTATTCGGGGTCCTATGTGCTTCCTGTACTAGGATGCCTCTGTCCTTCTCCAAATCCGGGAAGTTTTCTGCTAGTATCTCGGTAAAAAGTCCTTCTAATCCTTCTCTCTCTCCATGCCTTCAGGAACTCCTAGAACCCAAATGTTGGTTTTTTTGATAGTATCCTTTATATTCTCAACAATATTTTTAGATTTGTAATTTCCTCTTCTTTTCTTTGGTTTGACTGTATACTTTCCTATGTTCTGTCTTCTAAGTCTGATATTCTCTCTTCTATCTCACTGATTCTGTTTTTCTGGCTCTCAAATGCGTTTGTCATTTGTTTCATTGAATTCTTAATTTCATTTTGATTTCTCTTCAATATCACAATTTCATGTTCTACTAAATTCCTCATTTCATTTTGATTCCTCCTTCAGATTTCATTTTCACCAGATAGATTTTCTGTCCTGTCCAGTTTGGATTTCTGTTCATGAATTTGTTTTTGAGAACTTCTAAATGTTCTTGTCATAAATTTTTTGAAATCCATATTTTACACTTGTTCTATTTCATCATCTTCATAATCTTGTATTGGGGTGTCATGTTCATTTGGGTGCATTATAATGTCTTCCTTGTTCTTATTTCCTCGGTTTCTGCATTTGTTGTTTGGCATTGTGGATATATTCTTAGGTTTCTTCTTTTTTTTTTTTTCCTCTCTGTGGTGGCTTTTCTCATTATACTGTGACTCTAAATTAAGTGGACTGTCTGCTTTTGGTGAATCTCCAAGGGCTTGTGGTGGGTGTGGCCAGAGATCTCTGTTCTTTTCTTCAGGGTTAAGGGTGTGCCAAAGGTGACACACCCAGGTTTGGCGTGGTAAATATTTCTCTCTCTCTCTCTCTCTCTCTCTCTTGTTTAATTCAGAAGGGAAGTAATTTGCTCAGCTGAGCTCTTCTCCTTGACGACAGTCAGTGCCTGAGTGCTAGTCCCTGTGAGTATAATATTCGTCTTGTCTGTCTTAAGGACCACACAAAGGATCTGTGCAGTCCTCAGTGTAAGCTCAGATTCCCCTGGAATGTCACCCACCAGGTAGCCAAGGTTACTGAGTTTGTGGCATCTCCTACTGAGAATACTCACTCATGTCTCAGGCTCACCATGAGTTCTCCCACACACCCTCATTTTTCTTTTCACAGTCCCAATTCATAAGCTCCACACATTCACTAGGTCTTAACCTCCTGTTATTTCTCCCCACCAGAGTCGGGTTTTTCTGCTTGGCTGAAGGTGGGGCACAGCTCTGGGATGGCGCAGCTGTTACATACTTCCAAAATGGGACCTGCTGTATTGTTTTCCCCACCTTTTTAAGGTGCGTGGAGAGAGAGAACCGTGTCCATATCATCCTTTTTTTTTATCTCTCTCTAGTTAGGCTAGTGACTTTCCTGCACGGAGCTTCAAGCCTCGTTCCCTCTCGGCTCTTCCTGACACTATTCCTCCAGTGTCTCAGGCTACTGTGGTTTTACCTCACCTCCTTTTCCAGCACTGGTGCATAGACTTGGCGGCTGGGGTCCCGAGCCATGGGTGCCTGTGTCCTCCACGTCCCACTAGTTCTGGAAGAGTTTCCTCTGCAGTTTTTTCCCTAACTCTTCCCTGAGACTACAGTATCTCCAGTTTTATTAAACTATCTTTTCCCAGACTCCCTCCCTATTCTGCCATCTTCTCAGTTGGTAATTTAATAATAATAGCAGTGTTTTATAGCATGGAATATTCTGTTAGCTATTGTGTGAAAACAAATTTTCTCAGTTTTTTATGGTATTATAAGTTACATACAATGAAATATTCTTGACAATTTTGTTTTTCTAAGTCAGCATTCTTATATAGTAGGGCTCTTATCCCAATTTCAACTCTGCCAGGGATACAGAAGTGGTTGTTAAATGCACACCACTGCCAATTTTCAGTGAGAAGTGTTTAAAAAGGTTAAATTGAGTGTTCTAAAAGATTAAATTGGAGGCAGCATTGTACTGCAGTGGGTTAAGCACTACTTGAGATGCTGGCACGCCAAGGTGGAGCAATTGTTCCAGTTCCTGCTACTCTGTTTCTAATCTAGCTGCCTGCTACATGCCTGGGAAAGCAATGGGCGGTGGCCCAAAATCTGGGGGCTTGTTAATCATGTGGGTGGGCCATACTCCTGGCTTTCGCCTAGCCCATCCATGTCCTCTCTGTAAATCTGCCTTTCAAGTAAATAAACTAAGTCATTTTAAAAAAGGTTAGATCAAAGTCAGCGAACTCTAAAGGCTTCCATAGCCCTGGCAACTCATGACTAGAGCCTAGGGAGATTACTGACGCCATGAATAGGAGTGTCAAATTGTTAAATCAGCAACAGGAGTCACTGTGTACTTACACCCCATGTGGGATCTGTCCCTAATGTGTCGTCTAAAGCCAAGTGATGCTATAACTAGTACTGAAACAGTATTTTTATACTTTGCGTTTCTGTGTGGGCACAAACTGATGAGGTCTCTACTAATTATATACTGAAGTGATCTTCTGTATATAAAGAGAATTGGAAATGAAAAAAAAAAAACAACCTGGTGTTAAATTGGAAATGGCATAGAAAATTAATTAATTTGAAAAAAAATTATGTAGGGTATCTGTCTTTAATGTGCTGTACATTGCTATTTAATGCTATAATTAGTAATCCAATGGTAGTTTTTTCACTTTATGTTGCTATATGGGCAAAATGTTGAAATCTTTACCTAATATATACTAAACTGATCTTCTGTATACAAAGAGAATTGAAAATGAATCTTTACATGAATGGAAGGGGAAAGGGAGCGGGAAAGGGGAGGGTTGCGGGCGGGAGGGAAGTTATGGGAGGGGGGAAGCCATTGTAACCCATAAGCTATACTTTGGAAATTTATATTCATTAAATAAAAGTTTAATAAAAAAAAGAAAAAAAAAAAGGTTAGATTCGGTTTATAAAGCTTTTGTGATTCCATTTCTTTGAACACAGCTGTCCTCTGTTTTAATGTTTGTAAGGAGGCACTCTCTTGTTCATTATCTCATTTTAACTTAGAAACAACAAATGTTATTTACTTTTTAAAAATAACATTTTTTAGAAAAAAAAGGATTCTTTTACTCATGTGAGAAAACTGCAGTCTAGGGAATTTGAGATTGCTGGTATTGATGGAGTTAGGAATATATCCTTAGTAGTCGACTAATACACTTTATTTTTGAAATTAAAACTTTTTTTGACAGAGAAAGAGAGACAGAGAAGCATGGCATACTGAGACAGTGAGAGAACCCTTACCCACTGGTTCTCTCCAGAAAAGCCAGGAAACTTAGGGCATGCTTTCACTTTAGGTGGCAGTGATTCTATCCCTTGAGGCATCATTTGTGGTCTACCACAGTGCAAATTAGGAGGAATTCAGAATCAAGAGTGGAGCTGGGACTCAAACCCAGATATTTTTAATTACTAGATTAAATGCCTACACCTACTTACTTCTTCTTTAAAGTTAAAAGCACCATGTCTGCATTTTTGACATTTCATAATAAAATAATATCATTAGATTTAATAGTTTTTATTATTTTCATTTCAAAGTCTGGGGGAGGAAGGCAGAGATAAGGAAGGTAAGGGGGGGGGGAGAGAGAGAGAGAGAGAGAGAGAAATCTGCAGCCACACCAAAGCTGGATTACTGAACTCAGTCTTGGTCTTCCACATGGATGAGAGTGACCCAAGAACTTGAAATGTCTGCTGCATCCTAGAGCAATAGGAACAAGCTGAATCAGAAGTAAAGTAGCTGGAACGTGAAATAGTGACTTAACATTTGAATCAAGTACTAGTCCTATTATATTTTAACAAAAATTCTATTATCTATGTTAAATACTTAGGCGATTCTATTAATACCTCATAATTTATGGAAACATGTGCCATGATATATTAAATTGATTTTCTTTCTATGCAAAATTTTTGCATACAATGAATGCAAGACATTCATTATTTCTCTGCTCAAGAATAGTTTTGTTAGATTCCATGGTATTATAATGAAGAGTGGTTCTTTGTTTATGTTTTTTTTTCCATGATAGCCAATCTACTTTCATTAATATTCACCATGTTCTATCCTCACCTTTTCTTTCTTTATTTTTTTTTTGACAGGCAGAGTGGATAGTGATAGACAGACAGAGAGAAAGGTCTTTGCCATTGGTTCACCCTCCAATGGCCACTGTGGCCAGCGCGCTGTGGCCGGCACACTGTGCTGATCCAAAGGCAGGAGCCAGGTGCTTCTCCTGGTCTCCCATAGGGTGCAGGACCCTAGCACTTGGGCCATCCTCCACTGCCTTCCCGGGCCATAGCAGAGAGCTGGCCTGGAAGAGAGGTAAGCAGGACAAAATCCGATGCCCTGACCGGGACTAGAACCTGGTGTGCAGGCGCCGCAAGGCGGAGGATTAGCCTGTTGAGCCACAGCACCAGCATTATCCTCACCTTTCAAAGAATTATATATTTTAGTTTAGTTTTAGTTTTATAGCTCAGTTGAGTGTATGATACAACAAGTTTCCCAATGTCCCATGCCATCTATATTGCACACAACCCACCCCACTGTCCACAACCAACATCAGGGTAATACTGTTTTTACAATTGGTATGATTATATTGACTCATCATTATCAACCAACATGCATAGTTTACATTAGTGTTACCTGGAACATCCTGAAATCCTTGGAGATTAAATAAAATGCTTTTAAATAATTCTGATTGAAAAAACTGTCACTGAAATTCTATTTTCAACTAAAGGAAAATGAGACTTCTCCAAATTGGTGGAGCACAGCAAATTTGGTGCCTAGAAGGGAAATTTATAGTATTGAATGATTATGATTTTCTGTTATGAATTTTAATGTTATGTTGTCTGAACTCTAAATTAGAAACTTTTTGGTATGTTTTTCTTTAGATTTGTGTAAATAAAAGGTGTGTGGAAGTAAAAGGACTTAAAGCTATGGCAAAAAATTGTAGTGATACATTGTGCAATGGAAATGGAGTAAGTAAACACGTTTCCCTGAATCACATCTCTCTTGGCCTCTAACCATTCATGAGTTTATCAGTGTTTATTGGGTGCCTACTTGTGCTAGGCCCTGTAGTATTCGGCTTAAATGTGGAGCTGAACCGAATTAATAAACTCAGCAGCTATAATACATTTAAATTTAGGCTCTAAAACTTGGGGGAAATTACAGATTTCCTATTTAACTTATTACCCTTTATCTGCCCAACCTGTCACAATTTCAATATCACACACTAGAGTGTTGCATTTGTCAGAGTTGATGACCTCCACTAACACATAAAAGCAACATGCAAAGTCAGTAGTTTACATTGGGTTCACTCTTGATGTTACTCATTCTGTGGATTTTGACAAATACATTATGTAATGTACACTCTACAGAATATGTAGAAATACAGAATATGCCCTAGAATATGTAATCTTATATATCATCCATCTTTATTTTTTTAAAATTTTTATTTAATGTTTGAAAGGCAAAGCAAGAGTGAAAGAGATACAGAAAAGTTGAAAATGTTTGTACACTATGCAACTGATAAAGGATTAATATCCAGGATATATAAAGTGCCCAAGAAACTCAGCAACAGCAAACTAACGATCCAGTTAAGAAATGGGGAAAGGACATAAATGGGCACTTTTTAAATGATGAAACACAAATGGCTAACAGACGAATGGAAAGAGGCTTAGGATCACTAGCAATCAGGGAAATGCAAATAAACACCTAGATGAGGTTTTGCCTTATTCCAGTTTGAATGGCTATCATCCAAAAAATCAATCAATCAATGCTGGTGAGGATGTTGAGAAAATAATACCCCTAATACATCATTGGTTGGAATGTAAAATAGAACAGTCATTATGGAAGACAGTATGGAGATTCCTCAAAAATATGCAAATAAATCTACCAGCCACCTCCTCTTGGGAATTTACCCAAATGAAATGAAATCAGCATATGAAAGACTATCTATATCCCCCATGTTTATAGAAGCTCAATTCACAATAGGTAAGACATGGAATCAATCCTGATGTCCTTCAACTGAGGACTGGATAAAGAAAACGTGGTATATATATAGTATGGAATGCTACTCAACCATAAACAAGAATGAATTCCTGCCTTTTGCAACAAAATGGATTCCATTGGAAACCATTATAGTTAGTGAAATAAGCCCAACCCCAAAAGACAAATATTTGTTTTTTTTCTGATATGTGGTTGTTAATATAAAAATATAAGTATGAAATGGATATCTTATTATGTAATAACTGTTTTTATGCCTTGTTTTTATCCTGTGGAACAGTGTTCCTTCTACTTTTTACTTGTGAAATATTATTATTAGTGGTCCATTAAAACTGTGATTATAAGTAAATGGAAATTATGTCTTTTTTTTCCCAAAGTAAAAGACAAAAAAGAAGAAAGAACAAGGGGGAATTGAGGGAGGGAAGAGGTTGGGATAGATGTGTGATTATCTTCTTAGAATTTTATCTATGAAATACACAAAATCTGCCCTATATATTAAAAGATTTTAAAAAATCAGCAAGAGAGAGCAAAGGAGGACATGCACACACGCACATAATTTTTCATGATGTGGGTCATCTTTCTCTGTTTCTGTTTGCAGTATATTCTGAAATATCATTTATAACACTGGCCACATGATGACAAATCATTTCAATTTTTGTTTGTCTTTGAAGATATTTACCTATATTTATAAATGTGTTTATACTTTAATGAGTATAATATTCTGGGTTGACAATTTTATTTTCTTTAAGAAATTGGACTATGTCTCTTTGCCAACCTAGAGTGTTTTTGCTGAGATATCTGCTGCCTGTCTAATTGGAGATCATTTAAAAGTAATCTGACATTTTCTTCTTGCACATTTTAGAATATTTTTTTTATGTTTTACTTTTGAAAGTTGGAATGTAATATGTTGTGGTGAATGCCTTCTCTGATTATATCTATTTGGGGCTCTGAGTGCTTCCTGTGCTTGGATGTGCATGTCTTTCTCCAGATTAGGGAAAGTTTCTCCTGTTATTTCACCTAATAAGCTTTCTACAGGGCTTTTTTTCACAGGACTATGGTGTAGTGGGTAAAGCCGCCACCTGCAGTGCCGGCATCCCATATGGGTGCCAGTTGGAGTCCAGACTGCTCATCTTCCAATCAAGCTCTCTGCTATGGCCTGGGAAACAATAAAAGACAGCCCAACTCCTTGGGCCTCTGCACTCACGTGGGAGACCTGGAAGAAGCTCCAGGCTCCTGGTTTTAGATCGGCACAGCTCCAGCCATTGTGGCCAACTGGGGAATGAAGCAGTGGATAGAAGACCTCTCTCTCTCTCTCTCTCTCTCTCTCTCTCTCAATCTCTCTCTCTCTCTGGCTCTCCTTCTCTCTCTGTGTAACTCTCTCAAGTAAATAAGTCATTCTTAAAAAAAGTTTCCTAGCCAATCTGTTTCCATTCCTTCAGGACATCTAAGACATATATTAGGTTATTTGATGATATCCAATAAATATGGAATACTGCTTTTGGGTGTTTGAAACTTTTGTCTATATTTTTTTACTCATCTATAATGGATTTCAAATGCAGATATCAAAAACATTGAATGGATAAGGAATAACCTCCTCAATGAATGTTGGTGGGAAAATGAATATTGATATGTAGGAGAATGAATCTAGACACCTCCACCCAGTTCTCACTAAAATGCTAGAAACCAACTCAAAATTTTGAAAGCCAGGGTTGTCAGGTGTGAAACCTTGAATGCACGAGACAAAAACCCAGAAAACATTTCATTCAGTTGGTTGATTTCAGAAGCAAAAACTATAACTTTCTATCAAATCAAAGCAAACAATCAAAAGAGGGAAGATACCACCCCCAGAATTAGAGAAAATATTTGAAAATCCTTCACCCAGTAAGGTATTAGTGTTGAGAATATATATAGAAGTAAAAGAAAAAAAGCAAAGAACCACCAAATAACCCAGCTAAAAATAGGCAAAGGATCTCAATATATGTCTCTTAGAAGAAGACATACAAATGGCCAATAAGTATATGCAAGAGATGCTCAATAGCACTTATATCAGAAAAGTGAAAATCAAAAGCTTAAACAATTAATTCATCCCAATGAGAATGGCTATTTTTATTTATAAATTAAAAAATACCAAATATTGATGAGGATGTGGAGTAAGAGGAACTCTTAGACTCTCTGAGTGGAAATGTAAATTAATATAATCATTATAAAATATATGTGGTATTGTAAAGCTAAAAAATATATAGTTTCTTATAACTAAAAAAAATACCATGTGATTCAGCTATCTCACTGCTGGGTATATGTAAAAGAAAACAAATCAGTTTATTAAAGGGACATATACACTCCCATGTTTATTACAACACTATAATAGCTTAGCGATAAAATTAAGAACATGTCCATTGGTGGACTAATGGACAAAGAAAACATTGTGTATATGTGTATATATAATGGAACATTCATCAAAACATTTAGCCCTGTTATTTGCAACAAAGTTGATGAAAAGCGAGGATTTTATATCATGTGAAATATGGTAGAGACAGAAAGATAGTACCACATGTTCTAATTCTTTTCTGAAAATTTAAAAGGCTAATTTTATTAAAGTAGTATAATTTGTAGAATAGAGTATAATGGTGATTATTGCAGGCTGGAAAAGGTTTGAGAGAAGGGGTAGATAGAATCGTTAAATTACTGATACAAACATGCAGTTATATAGGAGGAATAAGTTCTGGTGTTCTACAGCATAATAGAAGACTTCCCACCTCCTGAATGATGTATGGAAATCCAGATACAAGAAGCTCAAAAGGTTCCTAACCAGATTTACCCCAAGAAAAAGTCATTCTGCAAGGCATATTATAATCACATTGTCAAAATTTAAAGACAAGAAGAGAATCATAGAGACAGAGAAAAGTTGTCAAGTTACGCATAAACAAAAGCCTGTGAAGCTAACAACAGACTTCTCAGCAGAAATCCTATGATCAAAAAATTATGGGATCATTTATCTGAGGTCTTGAAAGAAAAAACAAAACTAATGAATAATATATCCAGCAAAACTCTCCTTTAGAAAGTGAGGGAGATATAAAATCGTTCCCAGCATTCAACAGCTAAGGGAATTCATGACAACCAGAGGAGCTCTACAAAATCCTGGATCTCAACATTGAAAGTACAAGGATAATAACAGCCATTATGAATACATACTACAGTACAGAATGTATTAACAGAGTAGATATGCAAAAGAGAAAGAGAATAGAATCCTACCTTATCATAACAAAAAGCCACCAAAACATGAAAATAAGTTAAGAAGAATGGCAGAATGAAACAGAATATAGAAAACAATCCATTAGCAACCCACATGGATTTGTGCATTGAGTGACGTATTTATTTCCATACTACAATGTGCTCCAAGCCCAGGTTAGAGATGAGTCTCATGATGTCTCTTTGCTGGTTCAGTGACCCATATGGATGAGTATCATAAGAGATCCATAAAACACCCAAGCTTTCAAGTCTGGACAACCTGGGACCATGATTCTCACAACATAGTGCAATTAAACAGCCTGGCTGGTGTAATATTTGATGCAGGGAAGATTATTTGGAAATAGCAAAGGAATTTTGTGAAGCTATGGAAATGTTCCATTTCATGATAATGGTATAGGATACATAGTTTTATTTGTAGAACTCATTGAGTTGTATCTCTATAATCTGCTTGTTTTTTTCCATACATACCTTTTAGCTCAAAGTGAAAAATAGAACAAGAATTAATCATTGAACTATAATTATTAAATTTGTGCTGTTGTGGTATTATAAACAATTAAGGAATTTTAATTAGCATGTTTTAAACTTGAGCTAATAATTTAATGTACTAAGCATCATGGAGACAATATTTCTTACTCTTTGAGACAGTAGTTTTAAATATGGAAAATTAGAAGTTTAGAAATTATCCTGTGATATTATGTTGGATTTTGACAACTTTTCTCATTTTTATGTTTGATATATAGAAATAAATATAAATATGTATATATTTGTGTATAAATTTAGGGATAGACACAGAAGAATACATACATGCCCACATGCATAGGTTTTTCTTTTTATTTTAAACTTTCATTTAATAAATATAAATTTCAAAAGCACAACTTTTGGATTATAGCAGCTTTTCCGCCCATAACCTCCCTCCCACTTGAAACCATCCCATCTCCCACTCCCTCTCCCATCCCGTTCTTCATCAAGATTCATTTTCAATTATCTTTATATGCAGAGATCAATTTTGTATATACTAAATAAAGATTTCAACAGTTTGCACCCACACAGAAACACAAAGTATAAAGTATGTTTGAGTACTAGTTATACCGTTAATTCACATAGTACAACACATTAAGGACAGAGATCCTACATGGGGAGTAAGTGCACAGTGACTCCTGTTGTTGATTTAACAATTGACACTCTTGTTTATGGTGTTAGTAATCACCCGAGGCTCTTGTCATGAGCTGCCAAGGCTATGGAAGCCTCTTGAGTTCGCCTACTCCGATCTTATTTAGACAAGGCCATAGTCAAAATGCAAGTTCTCTCCTCTCTTCAGAGAAAGGTACCTCCTCCTTTGATGGCCTATTCTTTCCGCTGGGATCTCACTCACAGAGATCTTTTATTTAAGTCATTTATTTTTTTTTTTGCCACGTTGTCTTAGCTTTCCATGCCTGAGAAACTCTCATGGGCTGTTTAGCCAGATCCCAATGCCTTACAGGCTGATTGTGAGGCCCAAGATGCATAGTTTCTCAAGATTTAATTTTCAGACTCCCTAGAGTTAATGACATGTAAGTAGTAATGTGAAAATTAACCCCCTGGACTTTCATGTCCCTTTTTTTAAACAAATAAATTGCCTATTTTTGTTAATATTTTTTAAAAGGAAGAGAGAAACAGCAAGAGAGCAAGCAATCTCATCTGCTGTCTTACTCTCCAAATGCCCACTACAACTGAGGATGAGCCTGTTCAAAGCCAGGAACTCAAGATCAATCTGTATCTCCAGGTTTTCAGCAAGGACACAAGTACTTGACCCATCACTTGCTGTCCTCAGGGACACACATTAGCAGGAAGTTGGGAAGAAGAGCAGAGCTGGGACTCTACCGTAGTCATGCTATGTGATGCAGGCATGCCCTGCAGCAGCTTAACTTCTATGCCAAAATACCACACCCTAACTGCTATTTCTAAGACTGATTCAAGGACTGGGGCATGAAAAATACCATAGCTACGATCTTGTTTCACCAGAAAGTAAGATAATGTTCAAAGAATGTTGGAATTCAGGCACAGAGAGGCAACTACCACGTGGCCCCACTTATATGTGAAATCTGAAATAGGTGATCTCACAGAAATGCAGAGTATAATACTTGTTACTGGGAATGGGATGGGGAGAAGGTGGTCAACAGGTAACTGAGTTATATTTAGAAGGAAGTAAGTGCTGGTCTTCTGTGGGACAGTACGGTGATAGTTAACAGTAATGCATTGTTTATTTTAAAGTGGTTAGAAGAGGACTTTTAATGTATTCATCATAAATTGATAATAAAAGATTAAGGAGATTTATATTCTAATTTCCTGAATTGAACCTTAGTCAGTGTATACATGAATCAAAACATCAATTGTACCTCATACATATGTATAAATGTTATATAAAATTAATTTAGAATAATGTTGCTGGTATCATAAAGATAAAATTCAGTTTGATAGGGCTTCTACCAACCAAACATGAGGGAAATTATTCATCTATATAAATAATGATAATAATTAGTTGTGGCACATTGAGTAAAGTAATACCTTTTATTTTAATAAATGGTAAATAATAATTTGGGTAAATGAAAATATTGCATATTTATAACATAATTTACTTTATTAATATACCAATAAAGAATTTGTTTTTTTTGAATGAGGGAAACTATTCCTAATGTTATAATCAGTATTGAAGGAGTTATCAGTGGATTCTAACTAGTGTAAAAAAGTTTTTAAAGATGAAATTAGGCAGAAAAAGAGAAAGGAAGTAACAGAGAGCCCACCTATCCTTTTGTTTACTCCACAAGTGACTGCAACCCAATCCAGGATCACAATCCAAGTCCCCACATGGTGACAGGAACCCAATTACTTGAATAATCTTCACTGCCTTTACTGATCTGCATTAGAAGGAAGTTGCAATTAGGAATCCATGCTGGCAGTGAAAACAATATTCCAGTTTTGGACCTTGGTATCTTAACTGCTAGGTCCAATGCCCACTTCTGGGCAACTGTTTTGTGAGATATTTATACAATTTGAAAATATCTCCCTAAAATGGCATATTAATTGCAAATGACTACTAAAACTGTGTAGTAGGAAATCTTGGAAAATAGTATATTGCAAAAAATTCAAAGTAACAGTGACAGTATTTTGTGACAAATTTGACATCATGTGTCTCCTGAGAAGTTTTTAATGTAGTTCAGGGATACAATATTCATGATATTACATTGAGACTAAGATCCAACTAAGACCAAGAAGTTGAGAGATGCTTTATTTCATTTTGAAAGAGAGCCCAACATAGTCAAGAGCGTAGACTGTGAAACCAGATTCCGTGGGTTTAAATTCTGGTTCTATCACTGACTAGTACTTCTGGCGAGTCAAATACATATGCCTTAGTTTCTTCATTTTTAAAGAGCAGATAATAGGCCAGTGCCATGGCTCACTAGGCTAATCCTCCGCCTAGCGGCGCCGGCACACTGGGTTCTTGTCCCGGTCAGGGCGCCGGATTCTGTCCTGGTTGCCCCTCTTCCAGGCCAGCTCTCTGCTGTGGCCCGGGAGTGCAGTGGAGGATGGCCCAAGTGCTTAGGCACTGGACCCCATGGGAGACCAGGAGAAGCACCTGGTTCCTGCCTTTGGGTCAGTGCGGTGGGCCGGCCGCAGTGTGCTGGCCGCGGCGGCCATTGGAAGGTGAACCAATGTCAAAAAGGAAGACCTTTCTCTCTGTCTCTCTCTCTCACTGTCCACTCTGCCTGTCAAAAATAAAAAAAAAGTTAAAAAATTTAAAAGAAGAGCAGATAATAATAGCCTTTACATCACAGGGCTATGGGGAAGGTTTAATGAGTAAATCAATACAAAGTACTCAGAATAGGCTCACAGTCACTGCGATACACCTACTCACTATTGATTAATTCACACCTATTTACTATTGATTAATTCACACCTATTTACTATTGATTAATTCACACCTATCGACTATTGATTAGTTTAATTTTGGATTCCCCAGAAACTATTGGTTCCTGATGTTATGCGGGATCTAAGTATTTCTTGTCCCTTTGAAATACAAAATATTTTGACTTTACACATCAAATAGGGTGTAGCAATTCAGAATTTTCCTGGGATTCTTGCATTTCATAATATGGTGCCTAGATTTCAATACTGGCTCTGTTATTATTTCTTGCTTTCTGCTGATGTGCATCCTGGAAGGCAGCAGGTGAAGGTCTCAAATAGTTGGGTCCCCACCATCTACATGGGAGATCCAGACTGAGTTCCTGGTTCCTAGATTAGCCTGACCCAGTCCCAGCTGTTGTGAGAATCTGAGGAGTGAAACAGCAGATGAGAGAACTATCATCTCTTTTTCTATCTCTGTCTCTATCTCTCTAGATCACTATATCTCTGTATATATCTATATACTTATCAACTGTATTTCTCTCTATATTTCAAATAAAATATCTGTATACATGATTTTTCAATCTTGATTAAGGGTGATTAGTATTTAACCACCAGCCTGGGGAATGGTACAGTTCTCTGTGCGGGCAGAATATGTCAAAGTGCCAACATGGACTCACTGAACATGGAGAAGAGAAGAGCTATTCACAGTTAGCTCTGAGAGCTGGTACAAGATCTCTCAAGCACCTCACTGGAAGGGTCACACAGTTTCATTCAAAATGTAAATGCACATTAAATTTAGTGGTAGACATTTGAAGGTTTTAAACTTCCTTAATGTGAATACTGTGAACTTCATTTTATAGATCATTTTATTCCTATTTCTGTTTGTTTTGTTTTAAATTTTATTTTTTAAAAATTCCATGTATTTCATGTATACAGATTTAGGAACATAGTGGTACTTCCCACTTTATCCTCTCTCCCACTCATGCTCAACATTCATCCTCTTCCCTCTTCCTGTTCCCACTCTTCATTTTTACAAAAATCTATTTTCAGTATACTTTATACTCATAAGTTTAACCCTACACCAAGTAAATAGTTCAACAAATAGTATGAATAAGAAATACTGTTCATCAACAGTAGAGATACGGGCTGTAAATAATCATCAAAACTCAAATGTGAATTTCACTCAAATACATTACATTTGAGGTACTCTATTAGTTACCACAGATCAGGGAAATCATAAAAATGCATTTTTGTGTAGGATACCAAGTATTTAATTTGAATATTATTTGATAAATAAATTACATAAATGAAATCACATTAGTTGAAAACACAAAACTAAGCATGTTGACCATATGATAGTTTCACTTTCTATGAAAAAACACTTTACTAATTTAGATTTTTAAAAATTATCCTAGAGGTGCACAAACTTGGGGACATGCTTTTGTAAATCAGGCTTCTATGGATCAAGTTGCCAAGTGAAATTACGAGGAGCATTGCCTGGGAAAATTGGTAAATATCTATCTCTTTAGACAGCCATTTAATGTAATTCTGACTTCTTTCACCCCAGGTTTGCAACTAAGAAAAGAGACTAATATTTGAAGTGAACAGGTAATTATACTTCTTTCAAGGAATGTAAACAAAGCACATCTTCTTAGACTTACTCTTTTCTAATATTAAAATACAATGATTGAAGCAGACTTATTTTAAAATTTCTCTTTGATGATATTACTGACATTCTTATTTAGAATATTTTCAACTTTCCCCTCCATCTTTACGATTCACCCTAGAAAAGCTTTTAATATGTGTCTAGTAGTTTTACTGCATTCCTGTTATACTGGTAGAAAAATTATGAAATTATTTTACTTCAAAGATTTTATAAATTAAACTTGAAAAATCTATAATTTACTGCTTAACAGATGACTCAAAGGACACTAGTATAGTGTTCTGTCTGTTTAACACAGGTTTATTTTCTTTCTTTCATTCCATTATTGATTTAGCAGATATTTATCAAGCTCTTAATATATGCCAGCTGATAGTCTAGGCACTCGGGATGTATAGTAAGTAAAGTAAATACATTAATCCTAATGAGCATGTAGGTCTGCCAACATTATCTTAAGGGGAAAAAAAACAGAGCATTGACAGTCTATTGGAAATGCTTTGGTAATCTAATCCTTTGAAAAACTATAACTATGCACATTTGGACAACATTGTATCATTCAGGTTTCTTGGCCACTTGTTGTGTTACACTGAGAATTTGCTATATCAGTTGTATAATGTAGTATACTTTGGAATTTTCTGGGGCGTGACTTCCATGTTTTTAAAATGAAAAAATTATAGAAATAGTTTCAAATGTTGTTATTCTAGATTAATTTTGCTATGTTCTTCGAATAACAGGAATATTGTAATTTATTCCAACTTGAAAGTAAAGTAGAATACTTTATTTTGTAATTTGATTTTTTTTTTAGATTTAAAGAAAGGCAAACCTTCTAGGAAGGCTGAAAAACATTGGTTTCTAGGTTTGTATATTGGTCTGCCTATTCTCTTCATAGCCACTGCAATAATCACAGCATGGGATAGGTTGAAAAAACGTTCTGTCAAGGAAGAGGAATCAATAAGTAACGAGTAAGTTGAATTTGGGTTCTGGGGTTATCTTTAGCAGCATTTGACGCTAGTAATGTGTGAGACAATATCATGAACAGCAACAATACATTTTCCTGAGATTTTGAGTACTATCAGTGTTTAATTTTGTGAGAGTTGTCAATCCTAGAGAAAAGTTCCATGTACTGTAATGTACTCTGTGGCTGTAGGGTGGAAGGCTCTGTACAGTTAAGCTGCTAGGTCTATTTGGTCTATAGTGTAGATTAAACAGTTTCCTTGTTTTTTTGGGGTTTTTTTTTTTAAGATTATTTTTATTTTACTTGAAAGTGAGAGTTAATAGAAAGAGAAGGAGGCAGAGAGAGAAGGAGAGAGAGAGAGAGAGAGAGAGGTCTTCCATCCACTGGTTCACTCCCCAGTTGGCCGCAAAGGCCTGAGCTGAGCCGATCTGAAGCCAGGAGCCAGGAGCCTCCTCCAGGTCTCCCACGTGGGTGCAGGGGCCCAAGGTCTTGCACCATCTTCCATTGCTTTCCCAGGCCATAGAAGAGAGCTGGATAGGAAGTGGAGCCGCTGGGACTGGAACTGGTACCCATATGGGATGCTGGCACAGCAGGCGGTGGCTTTACCTGCTATACCACAGTGCCAGCACTTAGAGTTTCCTTGTTGATTTTCTGTCCCATTGATCTGTCCATTGCTGAAAATGGTGTATTGAAGTACCCCCATTACTATTGTATTTGAGTCTATATCTCTCTTTAAATCCCTTAACATTTATTTTTACTAGCCAAGTGCTATGTAAGTAGTACATATACATTTATAATAGTCACATATTCCTGTTGAATAGATCCTTCAATCACTATATAGTTTCCTTCTTTGTCTCTTTTAATAGTTTTTGTGTTAAAGTCTATTTAGTCTGATATTAAGATGGCAACACCAGCTCTTTTTTTGGTTTCTGTTAGCATGGATTAGCTTTTTCCAGCCTTTCACTTTCTGTCTGAGTGCATCTTTGTTGGTAATATGTGTTTCTTGTAGGCAGCAAATAGATGGGTTTTCTTTTTTAATCCATCCAGCCAGTCTGTTTCTTTTAACTGTGGAGTTTAGACCATTTACATTCAGTGTGATTATTGTTAAGTACCGAGTTTGCCCTGCCAAGTTTCCATGAATAGTTCTGTTTATGTATTTTGGATTTTATTTGTTCTTTTTCTGGGTAAATGTCTGTGTTCATTTCCTTTTTTAGTGATGTTCCTGTTTCTATGTGTAGCACATCCTTGAGCATTTTGTAGGCTGGAGAGTAGTTATAAATTCTTTCAATTTCTGTTTGTTGTTAAGATCCTATTTCTCCTTTATTCATAAATGAGAGTTTTGCAGGGCACACTATTCTGGGTTGACATTTTTTTCTGTTAGGAACTTGGAGTATGTCCTGCCATTCTCTCCTTGCCTGTGGGGTTTGTGATGTAAAGTCCTGAGTGAGTCTAATTGGGTTTTCTCTGAATGTAACTTATTGTTTCTCTCATACACATTTTAAGATCTTTTCTTTATATATTACTGAGGAGAGCTTGGCTATAATATGCCCAGGTGAAGATCCTTTCTGGTCGTGTCTACTGGGAGATCTGTGTACTTTCTCTGTCCTGGATGTCTCTTTCTTTCGCCAGATTGGGGAAGTTCTCTGCTGTTATTTCATTAAGAAGGCCTTCTACTCCTTTCTTTCTTTCCATGCCTTCTGGAATTCCTAGGATCCATATGTTGGGTCATTTGATAGAATCTTGTGGCTCTCCAAACGTTATCTCCAAATTTATTAATTTCTTCTCATGTTTTGTTTGACTGTATTATTTCCAGAAATTCGTCTTCTGGTTCTAATATTCTTTCTTCTGTCTCACTTATTCTATTGTTCAGGCTTTCCACTGCATTTTTTATTTGATCTATTGAATTCTTCATTTCTAATACTTCATTCTGACTTCCCTTTAATATCTAAATTTCTTGGTAACACTTTTCATTTAGATCATGAATTTGTTTCTGATTGCTTCTAAGTAATCTGATGCTTAATTTTCTGAATTCTGTTTCTGACATATCCTTGATCGCATCTTCTTCAGCTTCTATTGTTGATGAAGAATTGTAGTGTCCCTTTGAGGGGCTCATACTGTCTTCCTTATTCTTACTAGGGTTTTTTCTTTTGTTTTGTTTTTTGTGTTTTTTTTTTTTTGCATTTCTGGTTGCTTTTCTCTTTAACATATGTCTTGGTGCTAGTGGTGCGATTTCACTCTGCTATGAGCTGCTATGTGTCTGTGTGTTGCAAGTGTAAGTGCACAGCCCTGTCTCCAGAAGTCCTGCTCACTTCTCAAGAGTGATAGAGAGCTTTGGTGCACTAAACCCCACCTATTGGGGCTGGCCTCACTTCTCACTGGTGTGTGAAACAAGCTCAACATTTTGATATTCAAGACTTCTCCTTGTTGTACAGCTTGCGTGGAGGTGGTGGAAATTACTCTGAAATGTAGTGATCCTCATTCCTGGGTGGAGGGTGCTGTGAAGTGGCCCCCACAATTGATGGATGTATGCATGGCAGGTAGATGTGGTAGCTTTCTGCTTACATTCAAAGATGTAAACAAACAATATGGCTTTTCCCAGGTGGCTGCAGGTCCACCTGGGGGTAGGGGGAAGACATAGATGGACAGAGGCATGCCCGACCTCTCCATTTGTTCCCCTATTCTTCCCATTTGGAACTTCAAACAGTTCACTAGGCTCCAATGCCCACTGCTCTCCACAGCTCCATGGACTCTCAACCACGTATCTCACCTCATTCAACCTGAGAGTTCTCCACTGCACCTCCACTGTGCCTCCACCACTTTTTGCTCCCTCGTGGTGGACCAGCTCAGTCCCTGTTGGACTCCTGGGCTTCTCTGTGTGAAATTCTCACGGATCTGTCGCCGTATTAACTCTCTATGCTGCCCCATGTGACTCGGAACATCCTGTTGCTATACTGCCATCTTGGCCCACTGAATTTCTTTCACTCATGAATTTGCCACTCATCGCTTCTGAGTAATCTTATGATTGTTCATTTGAATTCCTTTTCAGGCATTTCATCAATTTCTTTGTCTTCTTTTTCTAATATTGAATTGTTGTGTTCCTTTGGGGAATATTGTTGCTTCCTTGTTCTTCTTTCTTACACTTCTGTGTTTATCAATAGGCATTTGTGGAAACACATGGTTGTCTCCACTAATGGTTATATCTTTGTATTATGCCTTTGTGTCTTAGTGGTATTCTAAGTCATATTGTCCTTCAGTGAATACCCAGAGTTGTGTCCTGGGTGGAGCCAAGGAGCTCTGGTGAGTACTCAAGCATGGAATGTGAGTCTATGGTAACACCCAATTTGAGTGTCATATAACTCCTCCAGTGCCAGCTCTGGGGAGTATATGATCATTCATATTGGCATAATGAGAACCTCACTTCCTCTCTTCCAAGTGTTAGCGCACAATGGGTACAATCCTCACCCATGCTGGTGCAGCAAACACACAAAGGATCTCTGCAGTCCTCAGTGTGAGCCTAGAACCCTCTACAATGACCCACCACAGGGAGAAAGAGAGCTCTAAGTCTCTGACACCTGACCCAGTGATTGATCAGAGATTCAGCTAAACCCCACAACCTTTCGTGTTCTCACTGGATTCCCACAGTCACTGTGTATAAGGCTCTCACAGTTACAGGATCCAGAGGATTCCCTCTTTGCCCCACAAGCTTGCCTGGTCGATGGAAAAAGAATAGTCATTTCCAGAGCCAGCTGCTTGTGGGTGCTTCACACAGTTTGAGCCCAGAGCCTGCAGTATGTTGAGAGGATGGGGTACCACATAATGCTAAATGCGTGCCCAGCCCCCTGTCAACCCTCCTAGCAGAATCAAATTCATTGGGAAATGCAGGTTTTTCCCTCTGGTAAAATCTCCTGATTGTGCATATGGGAGTGTCTGTAGCCTCTAATAGTATCAAGATGGCATAGGTTTCCAGGCTCCCATACTGGGAGATGGGGAGAAAGAAATACACTTTTCCTTAGCTAGATTAGGTGAGTAACTTGCCTTCTGCTAGTACTTCAGGACAGACTCAAAGTCAGTGTGGTAAACAAAGGTTTCCCTCGTGCAATATCTCCAGTGGTGTGGGCTGCTGTAGTCTGCCCCCACCTTGCTCTCAGAAGCTGGTGTCACCTCCAGCCCCCAGCTGTGGGAGACACGTGTGGCATCCCCGCTCACTGCCACAAGTAAACACTTTCCACTCTGCTCCACCACACTACTTTTCTTTGTGTAGAATTTCTACTACAAACTTCTTTCCAACTCTCCTCTGGTAGTACACTTTCTCTGCTTTTCTTCCACTACCTCCCCCTGGTCAGATTCAGCATAGCTTGTCCCTATTCAGACATCTTGGAATCAGATCTTTTTCTCATTGGTTAGGAAATAAACCATTGTTTTATAGGCCAAAATTTCCTTCTGTATGACTCCTCACCTTTCCTGCTGCAGAGCACAGTATCACACTGAGAGTTGTGTTTGTTGCCTAGTTTTACAATATGTGACTGCATCCATTTGGCATTTCTAGTATTGTTTTAGATGTAATTTCAAATAGCTTTACTTTGTAGATGCATTCCAATTATTAATTCTAGTTTATGTGGTATCTCTCTTTTTTCTTTTACATGAAAAGCCATCTTAGAGGTATTTATATTTTATTAATAATTTGAGGTTTTGGGTTTTGTTGATATTTCTGTATACCTTTGTTTTTGATATTGAGTTTTGATTTTTACCTCTTTTTCATTATTTCCCTTTGCTCTGCTTTCTAATATAAACTATAAAGCTGAAACTTCATTTCTGTATGTTATTTTCTCTACAATCTCCAGTTCAAAAAGTATAATTAGTGTTCAGTAATGAATTAGCACATTCTGACATGGGTGTTTGTCACAACAGTGAAACTGTCACTTTGGGATACACTCATCCTTTGTCAAAGTTTAGAGTCCTGTCTCCCCTTCCCATTCTAGCTTAGTACTGATGTGCACCCTAGAAGGCCACAGCTAAGTGCTGAGTAATATGGTTCCTGCCACCCATTTGAGACATCCAGACTGAGTTCTGGGCTCCTGGATTTGCGAATGCCCTGCCTGAGCTATAGCAGGTCATTTGAGGAGTGAACCAGTATAGGGAAGTTCTATCTGTATCTCTCTGCCTTTCAAATACATAAAAAATAAGAAAGGGAATTCCAGTATTATTTCTCATTTAAATCACGAAAGAATGTTTTCAGTATTGCCCAATTGTATGACTTGTTTTCATTATTTTAGAATCATTTTCTGATTTTATTGATGAGAGACCTGTCGGTGTGATTTAGATTATTCAATGTTGGAACTAGAAATGTAAATGTTTATAGGTGTATGCTTCATATGTATGCTCCAATGTTTTTATTTTTCAACTTTTTAAATATTTATTTATATATTTGAAAGGCAGAGTTATGGAGAGACAGGGAAAGACAGAGAGAGAGCGCGCGCGAGAGAGAGAGAGAGAGCTATCTTCCATCTATTGACTCACTCACAAGAAGGCTGCAATGGCTGGGGCTCAGGCAGGACAAAGCCAGGAGCCTGGAACTCCATCTGGATCTGCCGTGTGGGTGGCAGGGACCCAAGCACTTGGGGCGTCTTCTGCTGCTTTCCCAGATATATTAGCAGTAAGCTGCATCAGGATTAGAACAGCCAATACCTGAACTGGTGTTTACTAGGAATCATGATATCACAGGTGGTAACTTAATCCTTTGTACCACCATGCTAACCTCTGTTCCAGTATTTTTAGAATAGTTTTAAATTGTGTTGTTTCAAAATATCATTATACTTTCTGATTTTTAATTGTGTATTTAACAATTTAGTTTCCATGAGTGGTGCACTAACACTTTCAACCCATGAATTTTTTTCTTTTTTGGAAGGCAGAGTTAGTGAGAGAGAGAGACAGAGAGAAAGGTCTTCCTTCCATTGATTCACTCCCCAAATGGCTGCCCCAATCCGAAGCCAGGAGCCTAGAGCTCCCTCCTGGTCTCCCATGCGGGTGCAGGGCCCAAGCACCTGGGCCATCCTCCTCTGCCTTCCTGGGCCACAGCAGAGAGCTGGACTGGAAGAGGAGCAACCAGGAAAGAACCGACACCCCAACCGGGACTAGAACCCAGAGTACCGCTGCTACAGGCAGTGGATTAGCTTAGTGAGCTGCAGCACTGGCCCCTATGAATTAACGTTGACTATTGAAAATTTTTTTATGTTCAAAAACATATTTTAATGCAATTATTAAGTGTATAATGTTGATTTTAGCTATATTTTCCTCATGTATTTTCTTTTTCTTCAATAATATTTTCACTGTTTTGGGTATCTATGCCAAATTTCCCTTTTAAAACTGGATTTTTCTGGTGCATCTTTTTCTTATATCCTTATTCTCAGGGAGAGACAGAGAGGTCTTCCATCCGCCTGTTCACACCCCAAATGGCCACAATGGCTAGAGCTGAGCTGATTGGAAGCCAGGATCTAGGAGCTTCTTCTCTGTCTCTCCCACATAGGTTTCAGTGGCCCAAGGACTTGGGCTGTCTTCTGCTGCTTTCCCACATGCATTAGCAGGGACCTGCATTGGAAGTGGAGCAGCAGGGACTTGAACCGTTGCCCATGTAGGATGCTGGTGCTGAAGGCAGCAGCTTTACCCAGTATTCCACAGAGCTGGTCCCTATTTATTTCCTAAGGATTTATAGTTGAGCCCTTGTCCAGAGACACTGGGTGTAGAAGAGTCAGAAAACCAAGGTGGTAGATGATAGTTTTGTAATGTTGGGTCTCTGTCCTGACATTACTTGCTCCAGTTAAGAAACTGATAAGATCGATAAACAAAACTATCAAAATGGTAGAAAGAATAGAATTTTTGAAAATTAGTTATACTTGTCAAAACCAGTTGTGGGGCCGGCGCCGAGGCTCACGTGGTTAATCCTCCGCCTGTGGCAGCAGCATCCCATATGGGCACTGAGTTCTAGTCCCAGTTGCTCCTCTTCTATTCCAGCTCTCTGATGTGACCCAGGAAGGCAGTGGAGGGTGGCCCAAATGCTTGGGCCCCTGCACACATATGGGAGACCTGGAAGAAGAACCTGGCTCCTGGCTTCAAATTGGTGTAGCTCCGGCCATAGCGGCTATTGGGGGGGTGAACCAACGGAAAGAAGACCTTTCTCTCTGTCTCTCTCTCTCACTGTCTGTCTGTTTAAAAAAAATCAGCAGTTGTATCCATCTAGAATATCATACTTGTGACAGAAATCAAATTCTAAGAATTAACTTACCAAGGATCTAAATATGGAAATAAATATTATAACTATATGAAAGGTTATGGTAATGGAGAAGACCTGGAGAGATTTTCAATGTTGTTGCTTTGGAAGGTTTAATAATGTAAAGATATTAAGAGATATTTATTTTGCTAGCATGAATGCACTATTATATTCAATACAATCTCGATCCATATACCAGCTGTGATGGAAAAGTTCCAAGATATTACTTCATTATATATATGGTACATGGTTCACAAACATTCAAGTTAAACTCTTGGAATGTAGTTTCTTTTTTTAAATATTTATTTATTTACTTGAGAGGCAGAATTACAGAGAGAGAGAGGGAGAGACAGAGAAAGGTCTTCCATCTGCTGTTTCATTCCCCTAATAGCCACAATGGCCAGAGCTGGGGCAATTCAAAACCTGGTGCCAGGAGCTTCTTCTGGGTCTCTCACATGCGTGTAGGGACCAAAGTTTTTAGGTCATCTTCCACTGCGTTCCTAGGCCATTGGCAGGGAGGTGGATTGGAAAAAGAGCAGCCAGAACATGAACTGGCACCCATATGGGGTGCCACTGCTGCAAGAGAAGACCTAACCTGTTATGCCACAGAGCCAGCCCCAGTTGCATGTGTTTTGAAAAATAACTTGAAACCAAAATTGTGATTCTTCCTTGTTTGTTTTTATTTCTCAAGATTCTATTAGTGATTCCAAGTTCTATACAAATTTTAGTGTTGCTTTTTCTATATCTATGAAAACTATTACTGAGATTTTGATAGGGATTCCAATGACTATGGGATATCTTATTTGTACCTTACTGTCCTTATCTCTTTTCAGAGTTCTAATGTGTAGATTTTTCTCCTCCTTGGTTAAACTTATTCCTAAGTATTTTGTTCTTACTGAGGTAATTGTAAATGACATTGCTTTCTTAGAATCTTTATGAGATAATTTTCTGTTAATAGATGTAAATGCAAGTGATTTTTTATATTCATTTTGTATACTGAAACTAATGCATTTGGGTTTTTTTGGTTTTATAGTTTGTGGAGTTTTGAAAGATATTTTATATATAAGATATTATCTATAGAAAGATAATTTCACTTTTTTGTAATTTATATTCCTTGAGTTATTTTTTCTCTTTCCTTTAGTTCTAGTACTATGTTGAATTGAGGATAGTGGGCATCCTTGTCTTTATCTTAGTGAAGAAACTGAAAGCATTTTACTTTTTTTGTGATGTAGCTGTGTGCATGTCACATATCACCTTTATCCTATAAGGTACATTCCTTCTATACCTAATATTGAAAATTTCATCATGAATGCATGTTGACTTTTCTCCAATACTTTTCCTTCATCTATTTGGATGATCACATGATTTCAAAAATTATATCCATTTACTTACTTTATTCAAAAAGTAGATAGAAAGGGACGGGGAAAGAAAGGGAGATTGATCTCCAGCCAGATGGTCACTCTCCACATGCCCATAAAAGTTAGGGCTGGGCTAGACCAGAGTCAGGATATGGGAAGTCAGTATTATTCTCCCCCTGCAGGTGTCAGGGCCTTAACTACATGAGCTATCACCTGGTACCTCCCAGGGTGCACATTCGTAGTATTGTAGAATGGAGATCAGAGCCACGCATGGAACCCATGGATTCCAACATGGCACATTCATGTCCCTGTAGTCAGCTTACCTGCTGCACCTAATGCCCACCCCAATCATAAATTTGATCCTTCATTCTGCTAATGTGATGTATCACATTGATTAGTTTGTACACTATGAACTATCTGAATTGTAGGAATAAATCCTACTTGTTCATCATGTATGGTCCCTTTAAAGTTTTGTTGAATTTCATTTATTCAAATTTTGTTGATGATGTTTCCATCTATTTTCATCAGATATATTAGACAGTGGCTTTCTGGTGGGGTCCTCATCTAGTTTTGGCTTACGGGTGATTCTTGCCTTATAAAATGAGTTAAGAAGTGTCCCTCATCCATCAACCTATTGGAATATTTGATCAAGAACTATTGGTTTAAATTCTTTAAAAACTTGTTAGAATATGTTGTTCTGTATTTTTCTTGGTTATAAGAATTAAAAAGTGCTTTTATTAACAATAATGGAACATTTTTTGGATACAATACAACGTTTCAATAACTGTTACTGATATATTACAATATATATGCACATAATGTACACTGATGCATGTTACAATATGTATGAGTATATATATATACATATATATATATATATTCTGATAAAATTGGAGTAGTAAACATTCCCCCTCTTTAACAATTCTTTATTATTGGGACCTTGTAGCTCCTTTCTTCTATTTTCTGATTAAAATATATTAGATTATTGTGAACTACATTCACCTCATTTGGTGGCATAACATTAGGAATTTATTCCTTCTAACTAATTCTGATTTTGTTCCACTGTCCCACCTCCCACTACCTCCTCTGCCCCTCTCAGTCGCTAGTAGTTACTACTGTGTTATTATAGATGTTTTTTTTCTCCCACTATGAAAAACAGTTGGATTATTCCTTTAAAAAAACTAGAAATAGAACTTCCAAATCTTGGGAGATATTTGGTTGAAAGCTTAATCTAATTTTTATTGATTTGTTCAGATTTTTATTTCCTGATGATTCAGTTTTAGTATGTAGTATCTTATGAATTTCTCAGTATCTTATGAATTTATCAGTTTCTTCTGGTTTATACAAATTTTGCATATAACCACTTAATTTTCTTTTTGAATGTTCAGTTTTCTTCTTGAAGGAAGTACATATTTTATCTGATTCATATGCCTGAAATTGACTTTATTACATATCAGTGTTGGGGGGAGAGGAAGAGAGAGAGAGGGAGAAAGAATCATCTATTTGTTGATTTACTCCCCCAATGATTGCAGCTGTCAGAGCTGGGTCAGGTCTCAGGCAGGAGCTAGGAACCCCACATGGAGGGCAGGGGCCCAAGTGATTGAACCATCACCTGCTGCTCACCAGGAGCATTAGCAGGAACCAGAATGGGAAGTAGAAGTGTGACTGGATCGCAGGCAGCCCTACACGGATGCTGGTGTTGCGAACAAGTTTAATTTTTTTTTTTTTTTTGGACAGGCAAAGTGGATAGCGAGAGAGAGACAGAGAGAAAGGTCTTCCTTTTTGCCGTTGGTTCACCCTCCAATGGCCGCTGCGGCCGGCGCATCGTGCTGATCCGAAGCCAGGAGCCAGGTGCCTCTCCTGGTCTCCCATGCGAGTGCAGGGCCCAAGGACTTGGGCCATCCTACACTGCACTCCCTGGCCACAGCAGAGAGCTGGCCTGGAAGAGGGACAACCGGGATAGAATCCGACGCCCTGACCGGGACTAGAACCTGGTGTGCCGGTGCCGCAAGGCGGAGGATTAGCCTGTTGAGCCACGGCGCCGGCCTGCGAACAAGTTTAATGTGCCGTGCCACAACTAGCACAGTATGGTCACTCTTAAAGGCTAGCATTTTATCTGGACAATAATTAATTTTTTAATGAAATACTGTTGAATTCTGATATTTGCTATTGATAAGATAATAATCAAATTAATTAATTTGTACCTGTGTGCATAAACTGTATTTTTTCTCAAAAGTAGGAAATAAAATAGGAAAATCCTCAGTCATAGCTCTTCAATTAAGTTTTTGATACTCGTTCTGTGATTTTTTTTTAATCTCTTGGATTTCCTGTATATTAGGATCCCCATGGTCATGGTGGTGGTGAATATTTTCATTTTCCTGATATTCTTACTTCTTATTTTATTTCTTTTCATTCCTTCCTTTTGGGACTAGAATAGTACTTTTGTACAATTTAATTATAGTGAAATTTGTCATTTTGAGTGTGTAAATTTGACAAGTGTAACAAATACATATAAATACTACTAGCACAAAAAATATAATTACTCTATCACCAGAAAAAGCTATTCTAATCCCAGTTCCAGATCTTGTAACTGGAGATGTGTTTTCTGTGCCTACAAGTTTTTCCTATTTTAGAAGTTTAAAAATGAATGTAATCATACATTATGTACCTTGCTTCTAACATAATGCATCTGAGAGCCATCCCTTGTGTATATATCTATAGTGTGCTTTTTGTAATGTATAGTATTATTGTAGAATAATTTTAGTATATAATTTTATTGTATAATGGACAATTATCTGTATTTTCAGTGTATGAATTGCAATGTTTTGATAATTTGACAAATAACACCCTAGAAACCAATGCAATCAAGATTATGGAGGCATCTGTCACATGCACGAATGTCCTTGGGGCTGGCACTATGGCATAGTTGGCTAAGCCTCTGACTGTGACACCGGCATCTCATATGAGTGTCAGTTTGTGTCCTGACTGCTATTCTTCTGATCAAGCTTTCTGGTAATAGCCTGATAAAGCAATAGCAGATGGCCCAATTGCTTGGGCCCCTGCACCTGCATGGGAGATGTGGGAGAAGTTCGTGACTCTTGGCTTTGGACCAACCTAGCTCTGGCCATTACTGTAATGTGGGGAGTGAACTAATGAATGAAAGACCTTTCTCTCTGTCTGTCTGTCTGTCTGTCTCTTTCTCTCTCTCTGTCAATAAATCTATCTCTCTAATAAATAAATATATTTTTTAAAAATTTCCTTTATTCCTTTTAAAATCTCCCTCTTGTCAGCCCTTCTCCCCCAAATCCTGGCTCGTCCCTAGGATACTAGTTATCTGCTTTCTATCATCACATTTTACATTCCATTTTCTATTCCATTTAATATAAATGTGACATAATATTTATTCTTTTATTTTTGTCTGGTTTATTTCACTCGCTATACTTACTTTTTAAACGTTATTTAATAAATATAAATTTCCAAAGTACAACTTTTGGATTATAGAGGCTTTTCCCCTCATAACCTCCCTCCCACCCGCAACCATCCCATCTCCCACACCCTCTTCCATCCCATTCTTTATCACTATTCATTTTCAATTATCTTTATATACAGAAGATCAACTTAGTATATACTAAGTAAATATTTCAACAGACTGCACCCACAAAAACACACAAAGTATAGAGTACTGTTGTAGTAGTAGTTTTTCCGTTAATTCGCATTGTACAACACATTTAGGACAGAGGTCCTACATGAGAAGCCAGGTGCACAGTGACTCTCATTGTTGATTTAACAATTGACACTCTTATTTATGACATTAGTAATCACCTGAGGCTCTTGTCATGAGCGGCCAAGGCTATGGAAGCCTCTTGAGTTCACAAACCACGACCTTATTTAGACAAGGCCATAGTCAAAGTGGAAGTTCTCTCCTCCTATCCCAGCCTTCTTTGCTGGCCCGTTCTTCATGCTGGGATCTCACTCACAGAGAACTTTCATTTAGGTCATTTTTTTTGCCAGAGTTTCTTGGCTTTCCATGCCTGCGAAACACTCATGGGCTTTTTAAACAGATCCGAATGCCTTAAGGGCTGATTCTGAGGCCAGAGTGCTGTTTAGGACATCAGCCATTCTATGAGCCTGCTGCATATCCTGCTTCCCATGTAGGATCATTCTCTCCTTTTTAATCCTATCAATTATTATTTGCAGACACTGTTCTTATTTATGTAATCCCTTTGACACTTAATCTTATCCTTTTGATCAATAATGAATTTAAGCTTTAACACGTAAGATGGCATTGGTATATGCCACCTTGATATGATTGAATTGGAATCCCCTGGCAAGTTTCTAACTCTACCGTTTGGGGCAAGTCCGATTGAGCATGTGCCGAACTGTACATCTCCTCCCTTTCTTATTACCACTCTTATATTTTAACAGGGATCACTTTTCAGTTAAATTTAAATGACTAAAAGTAATTGTGTGTTAATTAAAGAGATCAACCAATGGTATTAACTAGAACAAAAAAGACTAAAAGGAATAAAATAGTAAGTTGTCCATCAACAGTCAGGAGAAAGGCTGATCAAGTCATTGTTTCTCATAGTGTCCATTTCACTTCAACAGGTTTCCTTTTAGGTGCTCAGTTAGTTGTCACCGTTCATGGAGGACATATGATATTTGTCCCTTTGGGACTGGCTTAATTCACTCAGCATGATGTTTTCCAGATTCCTCCATTTTGTTTCAAATGACCGGATTTCTCTCTCTCTCTCTTTTTTTTTTACTGCTATATAGTATTTTATAGATGCGTATCCCATAATGTCTTTATCCAGTCTTCTGTTGACAGGCATTTAGGTTGATTCCAGGTCTTAGCTATTGTGAATTGAGCTGCAATAAACATTGAGGTGCAGACGGCTCTTTTATTTGCCAATTTAATTTCCTTTGGGTAAATTCCAAGGAGTGGGCTGGCTGGGTTGTATGGTAGGGTTATATTCAGGTTTCTGAGCAATCTCCAAACTGACTTCCATTCACTATACTTATTTCATGATCCATCCATGTTCTTGTGTAGACCAGTGGTTTATTGCTTTGTCCTCCTTAGAATTATTCAGTTTGATTAATACCCTATATTATTTTAAACCATTCATCTGTTGAAAGCTATTTCTAAATTTTAGTTGTTACAAACAGAGCCACTATGGACTTTCAGGAGCAAAGTCTATTTGTGAATATTGTTTTCTCCCTCTTGTTTCAAATCTAGGAGTAGAATGTCTGAATAATATGATACATGTCTGCTTAACATCTAATGGAATGGCCAAACTCTTTTGCAAAGCTGATGTACTTGAACCATTATCTGCGGCCTCACAGGGTACACAATAGCAGGAATATATAGCATTCAATTTCATATATTATTTTTTTAAAATTAAAGCATATTTTATTGACACACGAAAAGAAAGGCATATCAGTGCCAGGAATAGAAAAAGATATATACAGGTATATATCTTTACATATAAATTTAATATTTGATAATGGAAACGGCTCATATTAATGCTGCAGATAATTATTCAGTAATGATGTTGAATTAAGTAAATACTGGGGCTGGCGCTGTGGCATAGTGGGTTAACGCCCTGGCCTGAAGTGCTGGCATGCCATATGTGTGCCGGTTCGAGACCTGGCTGCTCCACTTCAAATCCAGCTCTTTGCTTTGGCCTGGGATAGCAGTGGAAGATGGCCCAAGCCCTTGGGACCCTGCACGCACATGGGAGACCTGGAAGATGCTCCTGGCTCCTGGTTTCGATCGGCACATCTGCGGCCGTGGAAGCCAATTGGGGAGTGAACCAGAGGATGGAAGATCTCTCTCTGCCTTTCCTTCTCTCTCTGTGTAACTCTGAATTTCAGATAAATAAATAAATCTTAAAAAAAGAAATAAGTAAATACTAATACCTGAAGATGAGCCACAACATAACCTAAATCAAATTGCATTTCAGGTGCATCAACTACTTATACATAAGAAATAAATTCTACCTCAGAAGACATCAGAAGAAAATACATACTAGTCATAGAGTTATCAAGGTCTTCTATGAATCTAACAAAATCCAGAGAACATATGTAAACAGATTAATGAATTTGTTCTCTCTATCTTACATTTTGATTTACTCAGATCCCTATTTTATCTCCCAAGTTGTTCCATAAGTTTCTGTTCAGAAATTATGGATTCTGTTCCTGAAAAAACTCTATAGTGGTTATAAATATTGTTACATTAAAGTAGTTTTAAAATAAATTATTTTTGTTCTTGTGTTGACATGAATACTTAGTAGTTTGTAAATGTGTGCTCTATTGTCTTCCCTATGAGTTTTCCCATGAAAATTCTGCATGTACTGTGACATATATATCTATAATATATTTAGTTTTGCTTCTCCTAAAGTAAAAATATATAAAGTATATATACATGGTGTTATAAACTTGGGTTCTGAGATCTTGGTTTTTAGTGACTTGAGATACACTACTCTGGGAGATGCAGCTTTATCTAAGTATACCCATGCTGCATTAGAAGTCTACTGGTTGAAATTTTCATTATTCCTGTTTCAAGGGTGATATGGTCCTTCCTGGGTCCAGGTTAATTAAAGAGTTTATTTACAGCACTTGTCTTTCCACATGCAAATACCAAGGATCCCAACTCATAGTGAGACAGAAATGTTAACTCCCTAGTCCCAAATGTATATCACTGCTTCAGATATTTCTGCAAGTCACTCATCTTTAGGTACCATTTACCATGTGATCTCTTAGTCTTATCATTTTTATTAGTATTAGATGAAGTCTTTCCTTTATTTGAAGCAGCGCACTGAGTTACTCCTCTATGCAAGGAATGAAAGGGAAACTTACTTTGCCAACTCATTCTATTAGATTATATAGAAGTTAGTATAGATTTTAACTTACAAATTGTAATAATTCCTTTAATATGAATAAAAAAATTAGAGTTGAAGTACAAAGGTCAGAATTAGACATCAGGATAAAATGTACCTTTGGTGTTTAGAATTGATAAAGAAATAATGCAATCCTCTGCTTTCTTGATGCTCCCCTCACTTCAGTATTTGAAATTCACATACTTTGATTGAAGTATATGAGCTACCGAAAATTTTATTCATTTGTATCTTTGTTCACTGACCTCTGGATGTTATTTTATTTATCAGTAACATGTCTTATAAGACAAAGTATTGTGTATAAGATATCCTGAGTTTCATTGAGTAAGTTGATTAGCTTTCTTAGTATTAACTATAGACATTATTATTTTCAATTGTTTTTGTAGATCAAGATCAGAAGGTAACACTCAGACACACTCCAGTCAGTAAGTAAATTCAAAAATCTTTTTACTGTACATGTCGAAAATTAAGAATCCACTGGTAATTCATACTTTAATTTTTTTTTAAGATTTGGGGTTTTTTATTTGAAGAGCAGAGTTCCAGAGAGAGAGAGAGAAAGAGAGAGAGGGAATCTGACATTTGCTGATTCACTCCTCAAATAGCCACAAAGATAGGGGCTGCATTAGGCTGAAGCCAAGAGCCAGGAGCTTCATCAAGGTCTCCCACGTGGCTGGCAGGGGCCCATGCTGGTTACCCAGGTGCATTAGCAGGAAGCTGGATTAGAAGTTGAGTGGCTGGTATGTGAACCAGCACTCATATGGGATGCTGGTGTTGCAGGCAGTGGCTTGACCTGCTCTGGTACAATGCTGACCCTCACAATTAATTTCTAAATATTTTCAGTTACCTAAAGTGGGTAAAGCGCCCTAAACCAGACTATTAATATACATAATCTAACAAATTAGCTCTTTCATCATTAATAAATATTTAATGGAATTCTAATCTGAAGAAAAAAATAGCTGATTCTAACAAGAGATAAATTATGTACAATTAGTAAAGAAAAAAAAAAAATAAAGTCCCTAGAAGTTACTCAGCTGGGTTATGCAATTTTAGTGCCTGGGTAAGCAAGCAAATAACTGAAATTTGATAGATAGTGACAGAAATCATGACTCTTGATGTGTAAATCACTCTAATAATTATGGATTGAAATTAACTGTTCTGTTCAAAAAATAATGGTAAGTTGCATTGTGCCCCCATTAATATTTCTTTATTGACATTTAAAAGTGGGGCATTTTTATGAAATATGTTTCTGTATTTAAACATATGTACTCAGTGTAAAGTGGACAAAATACTGATTAATACAATCAACTTTCCATTTCCTTATATCTGATGCTTCCAAACTCATTATGTAATATATAATTGTGAACTAGAGTCACTCCACTGCACTATGGAATATTGGTAATTATGGCTTCCATACAATAGTCTTGGTACCTAGTATCCAACACCTTTCTACATTCTTCCCAGTTTCCAAACATCAATACTGTGAGATCAACATACTTTTAAAAATTTCTATGTGAGAGTGAGAACATGTGGTCATATCTTTCTGTTTCTTGCTAATTTTTTTTATTTGACAGGTAGAGTTACAAACAGTGGGGTAGAGAGGGAGAGAGAGAGAGAGAAAGAGAAAGAGAAAGGTCTTCCTTCTGTTGATTCACTTCCCAAATGGCCACCATGGCTGGCGCAGCACTAATCCAAAGTCAGGATCCAGGTGCTTCTTTCTGGTCTCCCATGTGAGTGCATGGGCCCAAGCACTTGGGCCATCCTCCACTGCCTTCCTTGGCCACAGCAGAGAGCTGACATGGAAGAGGAGCAACTGGGACTAGAACCCAGAGCTCATATGGGGTGCCAGCACAGAGGATTAAACAACTGAGCCACGGCACCGGCCCTATGTTTCTTGCTAATTTCACTTACCATAATTACCCCAAGTTCCATACAAGTTGGTATATTCTTTCCAGTCTCTAATCATCAATATTGTGTGATTAATTTATTTTTAAAAATTCACATGTATGAATGAGAGCATGTGGACTTATCTTTCTGTGTCTTGCTAATTTCACTTCATATATTTACCCCTAGTTCCATTCAATTTGGTGAAAATGGCAGGAAATCATTCTTTTTCAAAGATTGCTTATTATATTCTTGCAACTCTGATTTAGAGTAACAGCCTCATTTCGACAGTGATGGCACTCACAGGAAAGGAGAGATCAAACCCTTCCCTCAGCTGAAGAGAAGACATATTTTCATGGGATATCAGGGAGATGGTTATTTTTCCCAGAGAAGGAGCATATGTTTCACAAGTGCCTCCTTGTGATTATTTTTGTAGTCTTAGTAAAGAGGAAGATCATATTTTCAAACATTTTATTACTTCTTCTGAAAGAGACACTTAAAAGCAATTTCAGCCCTTCAATACAACTTTTGTAAAAAGTAGAATTGGGAAATTTTCCATCAACATGTATGTATTTTACTGATTCAGTATCATGATTTTAAAAAGCATTTTCAAATGAGATTCATATTTATATTTTTAAAAATGTATTTAATGTCTACCAATTACATGTAATTCCCTTATACAGATTCAAAAAGTGACACTTTCCATCCTACCCTCCCTCCTGCCCTTGCTCCCACCATTCTTCCTCATCCCTCTCTTACTCCCATTCTTAGTTTTTACAAAGACCTATTTTCAATTAAATTTGCACTCATAATATTAACCCTACGCTAAGTAAAATGTTCCACAAATAGTAAGAAGAAAAAAACACTTTCCCTCAACAGTTGAGAAAAGTCCTGTTAAAAATAATGAAATTGCTACATGTCAATTTCATTCCTACAGATTACCTTTTAGGTTCTCTACTAGTTATGACGGACCAGAGAACATATCATATTTGTCTTTTGGGAGCTGATTCATTTTAATAGCTATAATGTTTTCCATTTGCAACAATTTTATTGCAAAAGATGGATTTTATTTTTTATCATTGTGTAGTATTCCATAGTGTATGTATACCATAATTTCTTTATCTAGCCTTCAGTTTATGGACATCTTTGTTGATTATATACCTTAGCTTTTGAGGATTGAGATGTAATAAACCTGAGGAAATAGATCACTCAATCATATGATGATTTATTTTCATTTGGGTAAAATACTAAGAGTGGGAATCAGATGAATCACATCATTGGTCTATATTCAGATCTCATATCTCCATACTGTCTTGCACAGTGGCTGCAGCAGTTTACATTCCCACTTACAGTGTATTAGAGTACCTTTTATCTCATAACCTTGCCAGTATTGATTTCTGTATGAGAGCTATTCTAACTGGGGTGAGATGAAACCTCACTGTAGTTTTCATTTGTATTTCCTTAATGGCTAGTGATCCTGGGCATTTTTTCACGGGTCTGTTGGCTATTTGAATTTCCTTTCTTGAAAAATACCTGTTCAAGCCCTTTGTCCAATTATTTACTGGATGGTTTATTGTTGTTGAGTTTCTTGCACTCTTTATAGATTCTGAATATTAACCCTTTATTAGTTGCACAGATTGCAAATATTTTCTGCAATTACTCTGTCAGTTCCACTTCACTTTGCTGAATGTTTCTTTTGCAGTGCAGAAGCTTCTCAGCTTGATGTAATCCCATCTGTCAATGTTGACTTGGAATGCCTGTGCTTCCAGGATATTTCCCAAGTAGTCTTTGCCTATGCTATTGTCTTGCAGAGTGTCCCCAGGGTTCTTTAGTAATTTGATGGTATCAGGTTGTAGATTTAGTTCATTGAACCAATTTGAGTGGATTTTTGTGTAAGGTTTAAGGTAGGAATCTTGTTTCATATTTTTGCATGTGGAGATCCAATTTCCCCAGCACCATTTGTTGAAGAGACTGTCCTTGCTCCATGGATTGATTTTAGTTCCTTTCTCAATGATTTGTGGTTGCAGCTATATGGATTGATTTCTGGAGGCTCTATTCTGTTCCATTGGTCCACAACTCTACTTTTTGCCAGTACCAGGCAGTTTTGATTATAACTGGCCTATAATATGACTTGAAATCTGGTAATTGTGATGCCTCAATCCGTTTTTGTGTAAGATTGCTTTTGCTATCCGGGGTCTCCTTTGTTTTCATACAAATTTTTAGCATTTTTTGGATCTGAGTAGAGTGTCTTTCATATTTTTTAAAGATTTATTTATTTATTTGAGAAGCAGAGTTATAGAGAGGGAGCAACAAAGAGAGAGGTCTTCCATTTGTTGGTGCTCTCCCCAAATGCCCACAATGGCTGGAGCCTGGCAGATCCAAAGCCACAGTGCTGGCCCCTGTCATTGGTAGTTTTATTGCCATCACATTGAATCTGTAAATTGCTTGGTATTATGGACATTCTGATGATATTGATACTTTCAATCCATGAACATGAAAGATTTTTTAATTAATTTATATTTTTGCATCCTCTAAATCTTTTTTTTTCTTTTTTTGGATTTCTTTTTTTTAACTTTTATTTAATGAATATAAATTTCCAAAGTACAGCTTATGGATTACAATGGCTCCCCCACCCCATAACTTCCCTCCCACCCTCCCCTTTCCCGCTCCCTCTCCCCTTCCATTCACACCAAGATTCATTTTCAACTCTCTTTATATACAGAAGATCAGTTTAGTATATATTAAGTAAAGATTTCAACAGTTTGCCCCCACGCATCCTCCATTTCTTTCTATAATGTTTTATAATTTTCATCGTAGAGATCTTTGACATCCTTGCTTATATTTATGCCAAGGTATTTAATATTTACTGTAGCTATTGTGAATAGGATTGATCTTAAAAATTCCTTCTCTGCCGTGGCATTTTCTGGATATTCCAAGACTATTGATTTTTCTGTGTTCATTTTATATCCTGTCACTTTACCAAACTCTTTTATGAGTTCCAATAGTCTCTTAGTGGAGTATTTTGGTGCCCTTATGTATAGCATGATGTTATCTGCAAATAGCGATTGCATGACTTCCTCCTTTCCAATTTGTATCCCTTTGATTTCTTTTTCTTCCTTAAAGACATAAAACTTCCAAAACTATATTTAATAGCAATAATGAGAATGGCATTGTTGTCTGGTTCTAGATCTTAGAATGTTTTCAGCACTTCCCCATTCAGTAAGATGCTTGCTGTGGGTTTGTTGTAAATTGTCTTGATTATGTTGAAGAATGTTAACTTCTGTACCCAGTTTGCCTAAGGTTTTCATCATGAAAAGATGTATTTCATCAAACCTTTTCTGAATCTATTGGGATGATCATATGATTTTTGTTCTTTAGTTTGTTAATGCATGTATTTTCATCAGGTGTATTTATCTGTTGTTCTCTTTCTATGTTGTACATTTTCTGGTTTAGGAATTGAGGTGATGCTGGTCTCAAAGAAGGAGTTTGGGAGTATGCCCTCCATTTCAGTTGTTTTGAAATATTGAGAAAATTTGGAGTTAGTTATTCCTTCCTTCTCTTTCTTTCTTCCTTTCCTTTCCTCCTTCCTTCCTTCCTTCCTTCCTTCCTTCCTTCCTTCTTTCTTTCTTTCTTTCTTTCTTCTTTTTTCTCTTTTTCTTTCTTATTTCTCTCTCCTCCCTCCCTCCCTCCCTTCCTTCCTTCCTTCCTTCCTTCCTTCCTTCCTTCCTTCCCTTCTTATACAACTCTTCATACTGCTTTTGCAATATGGTATACAAGGGTGACACTGAAACTCATTCCCTGGCTACACAGTACCCTGTTCAAAGAGCTGCAGAAAGGGACTTCCCCAGGTCTGATACTATGAGTTTCTGTTTTAGCTGCTTCTGGTGCTGAGCCCCAATTAGTAAAGAGGGGAACATCACTAGATCATGCACAGGGGCTGTGCCCTGCATTCCCAGGGCCTCAGGATGATGAAGGGTCTGCTCTTTGCAGTGTAAATTTCTGTGGCTCTGGGGGCTTCTGATGCCTGCTGGTCCCTTAGAGAGAATAGAGTATAGTATCAGCTGTACTCTAGTGGCTCTGGGCTGGGGCTTTGTTAGGCAGAGGAAATGTGGGTTACTTTTTCAGAGACATGCAGTGTCAGCTTTCTTAGGTTTAGAGTCAGTGAGGACTATGGAATTGTCTGGTATTTCTGGCTGCCAGACTGTGGCGGTAATGGGGTTGCAGAACTTTCTGCTTACCTCTTCTCAGTGAGGTGGAGTTCCCCAGACCAGGGAGCCAGAGTAGCTTTGTTTCTCCAATGGCTTTCTTAGTCTCTGTGCTGTTTAGGATTTCTGTTGCTTCCTGCTTGAATTTTTCACCAATCTTCAAGAAATGCAGTCCTTCTTTCCTTGTTTTTTTTTTTTGACAGGCAGAGTGGATAGTGAGAGAGAGACAGAGACAGAGAGAAAGGTCTTCCTTTTTGCCATTGGTTCACCTTCCAATGGCCGCCACGGCCAGCGCACTGCGACCAGTGCATCCTGCTGATCCGAAGCCAGGAACCAGGTGCTTCTTCTGGTCTCCCATGTGGGTGCAGGGCCCAAGGGCTTGGGCCATCCTCCACTGCACTCCCTGGCCACAGCAGAGAGCTGGCCTGGAAGAGGGGCAACCGGGATAGAATCCGGCACCCCAACCGGGACTAGAACCCGGTGTGCCAGCACTGCAAGGTGGAGGATTAGCCTATTGACCCGTGGCACTGGCCTCTTTCCTTGTTCTGATTCTTCTTCCTCCCCCGTACTCTGTATCATATCTCTGAAATTTTCTGTGTCTTGGTTTGTCTTTCATAAATCTTTTTTGTTTGTTTAACTAGTATTCTGGTGATTTCACTAAACATTGAAAAATCAAAGCCTTTTTTGGGTCATTTATTTCTTATTTAATGGCTTCTGTGCCATTTTTAACCTCTATAGAAACCTAAGCAGCCCTTTGTCAACTTTGCCTGTTCCTATACTTCTTTAATTTGCTCTGTTGTTTGGGATCATCTCTTGGAAGTATTTTGTTTCTAAGACAACCCTAATTAGCAATGATTGTCTCATGAGCATTCTACATATCTCGCATTGCTAATGATGTCTCATTGTTTTCTCTTCCATTTCTATAGCAATTGGAGATCCAGTATTCGTGGAAAGCATGAATTGGTGTTCTGAATATATACTTGGGTACAGGATTATAGTTGCTGTTTCTCCATGTACTGTTTCTATCTATATTCCTGAACTAATTTAAATTCTCTGGATACTGATATTTCTCAGTGTTCCTATTCCATCTACACCTGTGCAACAGTTTACTTGTTGCCTCACGCTATCTAGGGATAACAGAATTTATACCCCTATTACATTGGTGATGTGACTTTCATGTCTCAGGGTTTTAGAGAAGGAGGTCATATCCAGATTTCTAGGCCACAACTCCTCATAAACTGATGTGTTGAATTGTTTCATGTATCCTAGATTCATACCCTTTCAGTTCTTAATTCCTTTGTACAGTTCCAGCTTCTACTTTTTAAAACTATTGTATGAAATAACTTTTCTCTTTAAAATTTTAGTTGATGTTTTTATTTTTTCACTGTTCTGCTTGGCTGGGAATACAAGAGGGAATTTCATCTGCTAGCCAACGTTTCTTTCTTACGTAGAAGTAAGTGAAGCTCTGAAGTCACAACCTGTTGTCATTTGATTCTTAATGGATAAAACATTAGGTTGGAACATGAAAACCAGAATCTGACATTCAAAAGCAAGCATGTATTCTGTACTGGGAAGTGGTAAGGAGAAAAACCAAACTTATCCTTGCTCTTCCTAGTTGAAAGTTTGGTATTTATCTGCCTTATGGACTTGGTATGTTGGTAAACAATAATATCACTGATTTGCATACCCAAATTTAGCAATAACATATATTCAGTAATGGTCATTACTGTTAGCAAAGAGTTATTGCAGGTTATAAGACTGTAAAATATTCATTCTGTATGACCCTTTATTTGCTAATATTGATTTGAAAGCATTATTTATATTCTCATTTAGATACAGATCAGAAAGCAGCAGCCAAGCAATTACTATCAAGTAAGTAAATTAAGAAGTATTTCATACAAGCAGTGTGTATTAAAAACAAGGTAATCAATTAAGTTTTATTTGCACCCCCATGGTAGAAATCTAAAATTAAAAACAATGTTACAATTTGCCAATCTAATCACTAGTGAGTCCTTTTTAAAAAGAAATATTTTTATTTATTCCTTCAGTTTATTTAGTGGTGCATTGGGCGATTATGATTGGGAGCAATGGAGTAAATAATTGGTGACATACTTAAGGTACTGATTTAAAAGCAAAATCTCTCTTTACTTTCTTCCTGTACCAGAATTGGGTGTTTTCTTCTTTATTTGGATTCTCTCCAAGTAGAAACACAAATTGTGCCCTCATGGACCACTGAGTGAATCAATGCATGTACTGGTCAGTTAAGAAGAATTTCCTGAAGAAAAAGCATTATAAGGGTTTAGGAATTATGGACTTTCCCTAGCCTCTCATTATTACATAGTTGTGTTCATTAGGTCAAATTCTATTCCATGAAAACTGCCTATCTCTGTATAATAATCTAAGTAAGTATATAATTTCCCAACCTCAGCAGTAGTGAGTTACATGTGTTTCTGCAGAAATGAAATATTTTGTAGGTTTCTACCCTGGCTATTTTACTTAAAGTCCTTATTTTTGTGTACAGGGGACAGGTGATATTCTTTCCTGGTTTACTACCATTCCAGATCATATCCAAATCTAGGAGGCCACCTCTCTGTGCAGCACACCAAGAGAAATGGGGAGAATGGATGTTTCACCCTCTGGTTCACTTCCCAAATGCCAACAACAGCCAGGGCTGGGCCAGTCTGAAGCCAGGAATCTGGAATTCAGTCAAAGTCTTCCAAATATGTCATGGTAGAGAACTATTTACTTGAAACATCATTTGCGGCCTCACAGAATGTACATGAGCAGGAAACTGGATCATTAAGTGTTAGAGTTAGGACTTGAACAAGGCACCTGAAATGGGATGCAGGCATCCCAAGCAGTGTTTTAATTGAAGCCTGCTTCAGGGAGATCACCTGTATCCACAGCCAGGCAACTGGAAGTGCCTAGTGCCTTGTCCCAACTTAAATTAGTTTCTTGACATACATCTTGATAAGACTTTTACATATGATATGATTGGTATCAATTTTTCCTGTGGACTAGGGCCTCCAATGGGAGTATAATTTCCAATTAATATGGAGAGGTTTCGATAGTCATTAGGTTATAAAAGAAACAAATGCTGCCCCATCATCACTGTGAATATGTGTTAGGTAGCACTAACTACAGGATGATTTCCTTGAGAAATATTTTGGCCACTTCACAAGCATTTTCTATTTGGGTGGGGAGGACCTCTACCCATCCAGAGAACATCCCCATAAACACTTGTAAGTATGAGGCGTTCCCTGCAGCTCAGGGCATTTGGGTGAGATGAACCTGCCCATCTTCAGTAGAGTAGCAACCCTTCTGTTGAGCTCCCTTTTAGCTGGGCTGGTAGGTGGCTTGGCATTTTTCTGTGGATGACTTTTGGTACAGGTCATATAACCTTAGATGTTCTGCTGGATAGCTTTTCTTTTGTAATTTGTGTACAATGATTCAATTCTGGACACATTGCAAAGGGACATCTCACCTATAATGAATATTTTCACTAATGTTCTATAGCATAGTTCAGCACAGCATTTCTGGAATCAAGATAATTCCTTATGCATTGCATTTCAAACCTGAGGAATTTTGGTTGGAAGCAAAACCCTGTTACTGGCTCTTTCTCTGTCTTATTCACGGTGTTATTTGATCTGTTCCTAAACTGATTAGTTTGCAGGAGAAAGGACCCTAGATACAGCCTGATAGTATCTACTTTTGTCTGCCCTCCTTGCAGATTGGTCAGAAAGTTGATTTCCCTTGATTATGTAGGACTTTTTTGATGACCTAGATAATGCATTTTTGCCCCCATTAGAGGTTTATGTACAGGTTCTAAGTGTTGTAGAATTTCATGGTTATGTTTTATGCCCTTATTCCCTGAGTGACAAATTCTCTCCTTTTAAATTGTTCTCTGGTCATGTAAAACTGCAAAAACATGCCTTGAGATGACATAGGTTTCACCAGTTTCTCTTATGCCAGAGGGAGAGCTTGAGTAAGGGCAATGATGTTTGCTTTTGTGTTGAATTCCATGGTAGTAGGACTCTGACCTCAAGGGCCTCCTTGAAAGTTACTGTCACAGCTCTGGCATAACATTTGCCATGATCCATGATTCTGCCTCTCTCTATGAAGAGTTCCAGGTTTGGCTCGGTCAAGATCTAGTCCATGAAATAAGATCAACCTGAGTAGTCTAGATCTCCCCTAAGATTTCTAGGGAAAGAAGTTCTCTTCTTTGATAAGTATTTCTGTGAGGGCCAGCAGAATGTTCCAAGCCTCTTCTGAGTGTCAATGTTGACTTCTCTTGATAAAAAAAGTTACTTGAACATATAGATTTGAATCAGAGGTCTCAGCCTAGGAGAGAGATATAGGGTATTCTCAAATATACAAAAAGCTGTGTTGTAGGGCATAATCCCTAATTTGCATTTTAATGGTTCTAAGAATGTTCAATTTTGTATTTTCCCGGGCAGGCCCAGGATTTGATTAGACTAAAAGACCTTCTGAGCAAGTTTAGTGTTTATCATTGAATAAGAGACTCCAGTGTATACTAAGAAATCAAACAGTTTGGCCGGCGCCTTGGCTCAACAGGCTAATCCTCCGCCTTGCAGCGCTGGCACACCAGGTTCTAGTCCTGGTTGGGGCACTGGATTCTATCCCGGTTGCCCCTCTTCCAGGCCAGCTCTCTGCTATGGCCCGGGAAGGCAGTGGAGGATGGCCCAAGTCCTTGGGCCCTGCACCCGCATGGGAGACCAGGAGAAGCACCTGGCTCCTGGCTTCGGATCAGTGAGATGCGCTGGCCGCAGCGGCCAGTGGAGGGTGAACCAACGGAAAAAGGAAGACCTTTCTCTCTGTCTCTCTCTCTCTCACTATCCACTCTTCCTGTCCAAAGAAAAAAAAAAGAAAGAAATCAAACAGTTTGTTTCCCACTCCCATTTTTTACCCAGGGCTCCAATAGGAAAATCCAAATTGGCTTTTCTAAAAATATTGGGACCTCTGGTGCTTCACTCGTTTCTCATTTAAGAGCTTTTATAAACCATTGTGGGTACTGAGCCTTTTTACTTTAAAAAAGAAATCTGAGCCATTTTTTTGCTTTATTTATTTATTTTTTTTGCTTGGGACAAACCTTTTGTAAATGTCGTTATTCCTTATAGTAACAAAACTGGCATTCTTTTTTATATATAATTTTATTAATTGAGTTTTAATTGGTTTTTAAATTCATATTATGGGAGCATATTTCAAATATTTTATATATGTATCTTTATGAGCATGAGGATACTTCCCCATCCTTCTCTCCCTCCCTCCCTCAGTCTCAGTCATTGTAATTTTTACGTTGGCATGATTTCAGTTTACTTTATAATCACAAGTTAACACTCCACTAAATAGAGAATTATACAAGTAGCAAGTAGAAAAACCACTGTTCCTCTAGAGTATAGATAAGGGGTATAAACGATGATCAGATCCCAAAGTATCAATTTCAATCATGTACATTACATTCTTTTATACTCTGTATGATAGTTACCTCAAATCAGGACAAAATATACATTTGCCTTTTGGAGAATAGGTTATATCAAAATAGTATAACTTGTGAAGGACATATTTTAAAAGGTTCATCCAACCTTTAAAATGTTTTATTTCTGGAGCACTTTGCCCAGTGAAAGTCATATTTGTCCAAATATTTTTCAGGGGCCTCAGAATAGGCCTCAGTTCACAATGGCAAAGGGAAGACCTTTCTCTCTGTCTCTCTCTCTCACTGTCCACTCTGCCTGTCAAAAAAAAAAAAAAGGATAGGCCTCAGTTCATAAGTGGCAAACCTGATATGCAAATTCTGGTGGATTTTTTGAGGCTTTTGTCTTGTGTCTAATTTAAAATTTTTTCCTTATGCACCCCCATTATTATTCCTGAATATATCTCCTATAAATATAACATTCCTCTATAGGGGTGGTGGAATTTGTTTCTGGAAAGTATGAGTATCCACTAAGTAAAGACAGTGAACCTCTCCCTTAGCTTTATCAATATCATCTTCCTTCATCTCCAGTGAGCAGCATATTCATGCGAGTATGTTTATTGTTCCAAGTGTGAAGAGAGGTGGGAAAAAAAAGAGCTCCATCATACAAAGAAGGGTTCTCTTGATAAACGTCTCTTATATATATATTGGCACAACATATATTTCCCTGTTCTGAAAGAGGCACCTGTCCTGAATTGAGTGCTTTGTTGTTTCTCAATTTGAGAGACCAGACTAGGCTTCTGATCACAGCATCATGGTAGGTGGAGGCTCAGTACATTTCCCCATAAGGGGAGAGTTTGGGTCCTACTATGTAAAAGTAGAGCAGCCAGTGTGGACCACAAGCAAGGTTATCTGTGAGATGCAAGTGACGGTGCCATAGAATAGCAACTGGGGAATTAGGCAGAGCACTTAGCGTGGAGCTTCCAGAGTGAGTAATGCAAGGACAAGTGGCAGATTTATTGCCTGGGTTCTTGTGTCTGATATAAGAAAGATTATTCGAGGATGAGGTGAAGTAAAGGTTGGTGGAAGAGTAAGATTTAATTTTAGCAAGGCACAAGTGCACAGTTGAGAAGAGAGTCTTGGTACACTAAAGTGAGCTGTATACATTGAGATTGTGGAACTAACTTTTTTATATAAATCTTGAAGTAGTGTAGGATATTCATTAGTGTTGATACCTGGGGTGGAGTTTTCCAGGAAAGGGTAGAGGTTTCTAGAAATTTGGTGACTGCCCATTTTCCAGTGATTCTGGGAAATCTAGATATATTATGGCACTCTGTAAATGATGGAGAAAGGGTAGTAATTTTATTATAATGATGATATTATAGGCTACAGATCATTGTGAGGGCATGACTAGCAACCATATTGCCCATTTCCAGTGTGATCTATACCTGGAGTCATGGTCTCTTTTGCAGCAGTAATTTGGGATTACCTCAGCCACAGCACAGAGGTAAGGATAGTGAAGCGTAGAGTTGGTGGGGATGTCAGTAGGTGCTTTCCCTTTTTGGCTGCCTCTTTTATGCTAGTACAAAGCATAAATGCCTAGACATTGGAAATTTCATCATTTTTTTCTTTCACAAAGAAACTCTAATAGTAGGACACTATAATAATTTGAGTAACTATTTATGGACCATAATTTTTTTATTTAAAAATATATTGAGGGTGATCTGTGTTATAATAAATTATCATTTCATTTTGTTCATAGTTTTGTAGCAATACTATGATCATTTATCTGAAATGTACCACAGCATGCTCTTCTTAAGGGTGTAGGGCTTATTTCACATCCTGTTTTCTGCTTGCGATAGAAAATGCAAGAGCAAGAGAGATTCAACTATAGAAAAGCCAGAACCAAGACAAAAGTAACCATACAAAGGGTTTAGCTGCAAACAATCACAAAAAGATTTGGCTATTGAAATGAAAACAACCGTAAAAGACATTTGGGTACAAGGCCTATAAATTATTTTCCTCTCTCTAACAGGAATCCAAGATCAAATCAAATACACATTAGTCTTCCTAAAGGAGTTGCCCCAAAATGAGGGGAAGGTGGTACTCAGTTGTACATACCAAGTCAAATTGCCCTGCTCCAAGGCAGAACAGAGGACCCACAGAATCAAACATTCCTTTGCTTCCACAGTATAGTGCTTGGGGCACTGGACACCTCTCTCTGTGGAGAGCCCAGGGGAAAGTCTCAGAAAAAAAGAGTTTTGGCATCTGATAGACGTTTCCCAGTGAGGGTCCTCTGAACAGGTGTTGGCTCCCCTCACATAGCTTGTTCTTGTTTGGTGGAACAAAAATTGTCACCAAGTTCACAATCATCTGCCCACCACATGAAAAACCTGACAACTCAAGGGTGAAGTGTTGTGGCAACAAAAGTGAGTTTAATTGGAGTACTAGTAAGCGGAGACATTTACAGGACTGGTGTCTTAGAAGACCCATCTTTGCTGTTGCTTTGTAACTAGTCCATTTTAAGTATGAGCAGCACAAAAGGGGTCAAGTTCAAAAGTTGGGGAATCACTGTAGATACCTGACACCAACAATTGCCCCAGAAGCATTGTGGTTGCATCTGTGATTGGTTAGTTGACTTTGGAAATGTGGGTATGTTCAAGCTGCTCCTACATACTGTAAGAAGGCAATCATTTCTTTGCATTCTCTCCTTAGGTCCCAGGGGGATAGGCACTCTGGGTAAGAGCTATTTGCAGGTACTCCCAGATGAAAGCAGATTTCTGCAGGTGGCTGACATGTCCATGTGCAGAGCTGGGCAGAAATCTTCTGATCAAAGCTGAAGGTAGTGAAGGAGACAGTGGCAATGTGGAGATGCACTTACCAAGCCTTTTCCCCCATTTCAGTTACAAATGCAGCCACATGCCCTCAACTCCTTCCAAGTTGGGGTTATTAGAACCTCATCTCTTAGGACATTCAGCTTTATCTCCTGCTTTGCCTAGGAGCTTCCAGTTTCTTCATTTTTGACTAGATTTCTACCAATTGCCTACACTTGTGACTGACTCAGGTTACTTTAGTAAGAGACAGGTATTTATAATTAGTTCGTGAAGCTTACTCATAAGCTGAACATTTTAACATCATTTACATTAACATCCATAAAAATATAGCACTTCTTTGTTTAGATTGCATTTAGACATACAAACTAAATATGAACAAGTGAGTGAATGTGTTCCCCACTTTGGAGAAGTTTATAGAAGAGATAGTATCATAAGCGCACTAAAACGCAGCCTACATATCCTCAACTGTTCACAATTGTGCTAATACGGGTGCTCTGATTTCTCTTAAAGTTTTAGTTTCCCATGTTCCGGAGTTATTGACTTTGTGATCTTTCTGAAGTTATCAAATATTTACAGGTCTGCTAATGTCCCTTGTAAAGTTTTCATTTTCTTGTGTTGTCTAGTATTTCTTTCTTTCTTTTTAAGATTTTTTTATTTATTTGAAAGACAGAGTTACAGAGAGAGACAGAGACAGAGAGAGCGGTTTTCCATCCACTGGTTCACTCCCCAGATGGCTGCAACAGCTGGAGCTGCGGTGATCCAAAGCCAGGAACCAGGAGCCAGGAGCCAGGAGCCAGGAGCTTCCTTCGGGTCTCCCACGTTGGTGCAGTGGCCCAAGCACTTGGGCCATCTTCTACTGCTATCCCAGGCCATAGCAGAGAGTGGGATCAGAAGAGGAGCAGCTGGGACAAGAACCAGTGCCCATATGGGATGCAAGCACTTCAGGCCAGTGTGTTAACTTGCTGCGCCACAGCACCGGCCCTGAGTATTTTTTTCTTGAAGTTACTTCAATCTACTGCTGTTCCAGAATAGCTCTTATGGCCACAGGCTGTTTCCAGGCTACACTGCGACATTATATGGTGTCTCTCCTTCTTGAGTCACTGCATCCCTGTGAAATCTACATTATTTCTACATCAATTCTCTCTGTTGTTCTTGAATATTCTCTGACATAGCCACCCTTTAGTAGATATTGCTTACTTTCTACAAACTAAGTATGTGAGAAAAGCTGTTTTTCCCTTTTGCCTCTGACCTCTGTCACTATCACCATGGCAGTTGTGGTGCACTGTTTCAGTACTTCAGTTCTCCCAGCATTTCACTCACCTAGGAACATTTAAATAATAAACAAGAGCCAAAATCAACAATCAAATCAAAAGATGTCCATTTCATTCCCATACATTTTTGTATTATATATTAACTATAAGAAATCAGAGAAAACATATTATATTTGTCTTTTTCAGACTGGCTTATTTCACTAACCATTTATGTATGTATATATATATATATATTTTTTTTTTTTTTTGACAGGCAGAGTGGACAGTGAGAGAGAGAGAGAGACAGAGAGAAAGGTCTTCCTTTTGCCATTGGTTCACCCTCCAATGGCCCGGATGGCGCCACGGCTCACTAGGCTAATCCTCCACCTTGTGGCGCCGGCACACCAGGTTCTAGTCCCAGTCGGGGCGCCGGATTCTGTCCCAGTTGCCCCTCTTCCAGGCCAGCTCTCTGCTGTGGCCAGGGAGTGCAGTGGAGGATGGCCCAAGTGCTTGGGCCCTGCACCCCAAGGGAGACCAGGAGAAGCACCTGGCTCCTGCCTTTGGATCAGCGTGGTGTGCCGGCCGCGCCGGCCATTGGAAGGTGAACCAACGGCAAAAGGAAGACCTTTCTCTCTGTCTGTCTCTCTCTCTCACTTTCCACTCTGCCTGTCAAAAATAAAATAATAATAATAAAATAAAAGTTTTTCCTGTTGGAAAGCAAGGGAGAGATGTTGGTAGACAACTCCTTGGGCAGACACAATTAAACATGATTTTTTTAAAAAGCAGAAATCTACATAGGAGGACTCCTAATTACATATTTGAATCTCCAAGGCTTTTGGGGAACACTAGCTATATTAAAAAGAGAATGTTACTTGAAGTAGTTGAAAAAGCAACTCCAAGTTTAGGAGTTACAACCTTAGCAGAGGTGTTAAGATCAAAATTATGCCACTTTTATCACTGAATTATCTGCAGCTAATCTTTTATGTTATACTAACTTCTCTGTGAATTAGTCTCGATAAATTTTTCAATTCATTTTTCTCTTCTAGATTATTTGGAGGTTAGAAATAATCTGTACATAACAAATAGAAAAGAGGCCCAAAATTTTTATTTTGACTATTGGGAATAATGAGTATGAAAACAGAAATTTGGCAGATATTTATTTTTTACTACAAACTTGAAGGGAAAGAAGAAGTTGCCATACTAAGTAAATATAACATTGAGAGGCTCTATTATATCAATCTAAAAATGTTATTTATTTACATCAGAAACACAGGAAAGCACCCAAGTTAGTAGTAGTAATAAGTAAATACATTAGGAATGTTAAAAATAAGTATCTATTTGAATTTAAAATGAAATTCTTAGGCTGCATTTAATTTCTAAGTATTGATTGAGTTGAAGAATTGGTGGAGTATTGCACCAATAATCTATGAGTCTTTATTAATTTAAACTGTTAATATTTAATCATTTAGTATTTTAATTCAATTTAGTAAACGTCTCTTAAGTTTATTGGAAACTTAATCCTGGGGGTATTTCGAGAGATGTGAAGGGAGAGAGGGAAGTTTGGCTATCTTCTTAGAATTGTATCTATGCAATGCATGGAACCTGTTCTCTTTACATTAAAAACATGTAAAAATATTGGAGTTAAAGAATTGAACCTAGGGGCTGGTGCTGTGGTGTAGGGGGTAAAAGCCACTGCCTGGAGTGCCAGCATCCCATATGGGTGCTGGTTCGAGTCCCAGCTGCTCCACTTCTGATCCTGCTCTCTGCTATGGCCTGGGTAAAGCAGTACAGGATGGTCCACGTCCTTGGGCCCCTGCACCTGCATGGGAGACCTGGAAGAAGCTCCTGGCTCCTGGCTTTGAATCGGTGCACCTCTGGCTGTTGCGACCAATGGGGAGTGAACTAGTGGATGGAAGACCTCTCTTTCTCTCTGCCTCTCCTTCTCTTTGTGTGTAACTTTGACTTTCAAATAAACAAATCTTTTAAAAAAGAATTGAACCTAATAAGATGTAAGATCAATAAATTAGCATGTAGAATACATTCATAACTAGGGCTGCTTTACCCATTAGGTGCTGTAGGCACAGTCCTTCATTCCTATATTATTCTTCAATGGCCAAAAAACTTTTTATAGCCTGACAATCTAAAATATTGTGTCTAAGGTATGAAAAATTAAATTAATATATTAAATTAAAAAAACAAATATGTAGTTAGTCATAGGTATTTCAGTAAAAAATGTTTTCTCATTCTAAGTACTTCTGATTAAGGATGACAATTCCCCTGAAATCACAGAAAATCATAATACTTCAGCATGAACTCTTTACTAGACAGTATCTCAACTGTATGGTTTGCAGTGGAAGGGAATTTAGTATCAGTGCCTTGACCGTGTTTTGTTTTTTCCTCCACAGTGACTAGTAATTCCTCCAGAAGACAATGGATGACGTCGGGGATCTCACAGAGAAATGAGAATTCTGCCTTCCCTACCCTGGTCACAGCTGAAGGAATTAATAAACAGAGTGTGGATGAGCTTGCGTGCCAGCATGTCTGTTTTTTCTTTTCTAAGTCTGTTTTTCTTTCCCACTTACAACAACGCAGAAATCAGCCACTGGGGCTATACCTCTGACATTTCAGGATCCTTAATTGAAGAGGGCATTCCAACTAGAGCATCTCTAGTCCTATTAGAATCCTTGAGCTCTTCCCATTGTCCTCTCCTTGACTTTTCTGCACCTGCCATCTCCTTCTCATTTACTGCCCAGGGCTCCATGTGTATCCTCTGTCCTCACTCAGTATGGTCTCTGGCTGGTTAGACCATGCTGTTCCTCCAGGATCTTCTCACCAGACACAGCTGACCCCATGAAGGTCTAGGAAATCCAGGTGTTTAACCTTCTTGTGCTCCCCATAGCCTAACCTGGACTTCTGTGAGAGGCTCTGTTTTGCCTTAGGGACTGTACTTGCCTGACTGGGAACCTCTACCAGATAGCTTTCCCTTGCCCTTTATCCAGGTGACCAACAGGGCCAGAAGACAGGCAGCTTCCAAAAGACCAAAAGGGTTTGAGCTTGACTCTCAGTGACGAAAGCTAACCCATTTTCAGAATTTGGTGCAAAGAAATGAATTAGGAAAAGTTTTTTTCATGTTGCATTTTCCAAGAAAAAAATTGCGTAGAATCATTTAGGTCTTTAATTAGTTGTTTTGCCAAATTCAGTAATGATTTTCTCTGGAACTAATGATTTGGGAAGGGGTTAAAATGACAGATTCAACTTAACAGAACTATTAAAAATTCCACTTGATTTTATTTATTGATTTGACAGGTAGAGTTATAGACAGTGAGAGAGAGAAACAGAGAGAAAGGTCTTCCTTCCGTTAGTTCACTCCCCAAATGACTGCCATGGCCGGCAGTGCACCAATCCGAAGCCAGGAGCCAGGTGCTTCCTCCTGGTCTCCCATGCGGGTGCAGGGCCCAAACACTTGGGCCATCTTCCACTGCCCTCCTGGGCCACAGCAGAGAGCTGGACTGGAAGAGGTGCAACCAGGACTAGAACCAGGCGCCCATAAGGGATGCCGGCGCAGCAGGCAGAGAATTAACCAACTGAGCCACGGTGCCGGCTCCCCACTTGATAGTTTGTAAAGCTTATTAATTTCCCTTAATGGTCAATATCTTTGTATAAATTCATTTAAAAAACTATACATGGATTTCAAAAGAATTTTACACTGAAATATATATATATATATAACATTTTGGCTTTGTTTTAAATATGAATATAGAAAGATTTATTTGAAATGATATTCTCTTCAGTGGATTTTATTTCTATCAAAGTATACATATGATTTTCATGATTATTGTTATGAAGACACTTTTAAATATAAATTTTGATATAGTTAGTTTTTAAATGACCAGTCAGCTCTTTCATTAAGAAATATTTAGCATTAGCATAAATTATTTTATCAAACATTTGTTTATATGGAAGACAATTTCCAATTTTTCATTATACATTTTCATTTCCATATTTTTGATTAGTATTATTTTTCTCTCCAATAAAATTTATAATCTTTTCCTCATAATTAAAAGACACTAAATACATCTAGAAATGAAATACAGCTATATTTAACCTAAAAACCTTTTATTTAATGTGTACAAGCTTCATGCATTTCATACATAGAAATTTAGTAGCATAGTAATTTTCCTCACCCTACCTTCACTCTCACCCACACTCCTACCTTTCTTCCTCCTCCCTTCTTTATATACAGAAGATCGATTCAGTATATACTAAGTAAAGATTTCATCAGTTTGCACACACACAGAAACACAAAGTGTAAAAATACTGTTTCAGTACTAGTTATAGCATTACTTCACATTGGACAACCCATTAAGGACAGATCCCACATGAGACGTAAGTACACAGTGACTCCTGTTGCTGACTTAACAATTTAACACTCTTGTTTATGGCATCAGTAATCTCCCTAGGCTCTAGTCATGAGTTGCCAAAGCTATGGAAGCCTTTAGGGTTCACCGACTTTGATCTTATTCTGACAGGGTCATAGTCAATGTGGAAGTTCTCTCCTCCCTTCGGAGAAAGGTACCTTCTTCTTTGATGGCCCTGTTCTTTCCACTGGGATCTCACAGAGATCGTTCATTTAAGTCTTTTTTTGCCATAGTGTCTTGGCTTTCCTTGCCTAACATACTCTCATGGGCTCTTCAGCCAGATCCGAATGCCTTAGGGGCTGATTCTGAGGCCAGAGTGCTATTTAGGACATCTGCCATTCTATGAGTCTGCTGTGTCTCCCACTTTCCATGTTGGATCATTCTTTCCCTTTTTGATTCTGTCAGTTAGTATTAGCAGACACTAGTCTTGTTTGTGTGATCCCTTTGACTCTTAGACCTATCAGTGTGATCAACTGAGAACTGAAGTTGACCACTTGGACTAGTGAGATGGCATTGGCACATGCCACCTTGATGGATTTACCCTACATTTAAAATGTGTCATTTTAATATTATCACAAGAAATTGTAGTATCAAGCATCCTTGTACAGAGGCCTTTACATACATAGAAATAAATGTCAGATAAGTTCCAAAAGGTAGAATTAAAATGTCTATAATTGACAAGTCATAATTGTGTTAACATATGGAGTATCAGGTAATATTTTAATTTGGAAAGAATGTTGGGGTCATGTATAAAGCTAATTAGCATAACCAACACTTTGTTTACCTAGAGTTTTTAGTTTGCTTTTTAGTTTTTTATTGATTTTTTTAACTTTTATTTAGTAATTATAAATTTCCAAAGTAAAAACTTTGGATTATAGAATTGTCCCCCTATAACCTCCCTCCCACACACAACCATCCCATCTCTCGCTCCTTCTCCCATTCCATTCACATCAAGATTCATTTTCAATTATCTTTATATACAAAAGATCAACTTAGTATATACTAAGTAAATAACTCAACAGTTTGCACCCACACAAAAACACAAAGTATAAAGTACTGTTTGAGTACTAGTTATACCGTTAATCCACATAGTACAACACATTAAAGACAGAGATCCTACATGAGGAGTAAGTGCACGGTGACTCCCAATGTTGACTTAACAAATTGACACTCTTACTTATGTCAGTAATCACCCTAGGCTCTTGTCATGAGCTGCCAATGCTATGGAAGCCTCTGGAGTTCACCAACTCCGATCTTGTTTAGACAAGGCCATAGTCAAAGTGGAAGTTCTCTCCTCCCTTCAGAGAAAGGTACCTCCTTCTTTGATGGCCCGTTCTTTCCACTGAGATCTCACTCGCAGAGATCTTTCATTTGGGTGTTTTTTTTTTTTTTTGCTAGAGTGTCTTGGCTTTCCATACCTGAAATACTCTCATGGGCTCTTGAGCCAGATCCGAATGCCTTAAGGGCTGATTCTGAAGCCAGAGTGCTGTTTAGGACATCTGCCATTCTATGAGTCTGCTGTGTATCCCGCTTCCCATGTTGGATTGTTCTCTCCATTTTAATTCTATCAGTTAGTGTTAGCAGACACTAGTCTTGTTTATGTGATCCCTTTGAGTCTTAGACCTACCATTATGATCAATTATGAACTGAAACTGATCACTTTGGACGAGTGAGATGGCATTGGTACATGCTACCTTGATAGCATTTAATTGGAATCCCCTGGCACATTTCTAACTCCAGCATTTTGGGCAAATCCGATTGAGCATGTGCCCAACTGTACATAATTTCCCTTTCTTATACCCACTCTTACATTTAACAGGAATCACTTTTCAGTTAAATTTAAATACCTATGAATAATTGTGTGTTAATTAAAGAATTCAACCAATAGTATTAAGTAGAACAAAAATACTAAAAGGAACAAAATAGTAAGTTGTCCCTTGACAGTCAAGGCAAGGGCTGATCAAGTCAGTGTTTCTCATAGTGTCCATTTCACTTCAACAGGTTTCCTTTTAGGTGCTCAGTTAGTTGTCACCGTTCATGGAGGACATATGATATTTGTCCCTTTGGGACTGGCTCATTTCATTCAGCATGATGTTTTCCAGATTCCTCCTTTTTGTTGCAAATGACCGGACTTCATTATTTTTTTTAATGCTGTGTAGTATTCTATAGAGTACATGTCTTTATCCAGTCTTCTGTTGACGGGCATTTGGGTTGACTCCATGTCTTAGCTATTGTGAATTGAGCTGCAATGAACATTGAGGTGCAGACAGCTGTTTTATTTGCCAATTTAATTTCCTTTGGGTAAATACCAAGGAGTGGGATGGCTGGGTTGTACGGTAGGGTTATATTTGGGTTTCTGAGGAATCTCCATACTGACTTCCTTAGTGGCTTTACCAGTGTGCAAAGTTTGGTTTTTATAAACATGTTTAATTGACAGATAATAAGTATGGAGCACAAGGTGATGTTTTAGTTTCATTATATACTGTAGTAAGATTCACTCAACCAGTGAACATGTCGTTCATTTTAACAAACTATCATTCTGAGAAGTAGAATTTGACTCTACTTTTAAAGTGCTGTTCCTTTGGCTGGGTGGAAAAAGATGGAGGATTTTCTTGCAGCTCTTCTCCATTTTCACAGTATATGCAAACGATTTTGAGGTGGGTGTTGATGGATATTATGTAATAGACACACAGGATCCAGGGAGTGCTCAAGGTGTTCGTCAACACTGCATAATAGAGCTTTTGAAATTAACAATAGATAATATAGACCATCTTGATCAAATGTACTTCATCAATGATTAGTAAGTCCATATGGTTTTCCCTAACTTATTCTAATATAATGTTATTGATGAGGAACATTTTAGCTTTTACTTTCTTATGTGAGGCCAGTTCATATTATCTCACTTTTTTGGAAAATTTTATTTTACCCCCCTTATCTGGAAAGCATATAATGAATTCCCAAATCAAGCATTATAGATTAATGACATTCATAGTGCCAGTTAGGTACTGGTTAGGATAGACAATAAATTCTTAGAAGATTTTATTTGAAAACAGATTGGCCTGTCAGCCAGGGAATGGCTGCTCCGAAGGCTTGGGAGTTTGTTGCCGGACTGGGGGAAGACTGTGGTGGGAGCTGCGGTGGAGTTGGGAGTGGCAGTTTTGAAGCAAGGATTGTATCCTGGAGCTGCTTTCCTGGCCAGAAAGTCCAGGTGGCACAACCACTTTAAAAGGGTCTCCATCTGTGCCTTGTATTTTTTGTGAAGAACATTTTCCTGTGGCTGAACAAGACAGACTTCTGAAGCACATGGTTATTGAGCATCAGATTGTCATAGTTGATGTCAAGTTGGTTACTGATTTCCAAAGGAAAGAGGAAGAGGTTCACTGAACAGCCCATCACAGATTTTTGTACAGTGATCAGAATCCATTCCACAGCTCCAACTGAAGAACAAGACAATTATTTTTTTTGTTTTACCAGAAGATAGAATTCTTAGAGAAGAGCTTCAGAAACAGAAAGTGAAACTCCAGGCTCCTCATCAAGATCTCAAAGGACCCACTGCATGCTTTTCTTCCCCACTTGCTCCTCTGCTCACTGTACTGCAGCCACATGGACCATGTCTCTGCAGCCACATGGACCAAGTTCTTCACAGCTTCAAGGCCTTTTGCACTTACTGTTTGCTCTGCTTGCTGTACTGTCGTTCCAAATGTTATGACTTTATGAAAGGGAAAGGACCAGTTTTAGAAGGAGGTTCTTCTGGGGTGAATCTCTAGAATGACAGTACAGGGAAACAAATGCCTTGGAAGTGCTTTTTGAAGATAAAGCATTTAGAATAATTCTGATGGTTGACTGAAATGATTTAGGAAAAATCACCTTCCTCTGGAGGATTAACTTTAGCTATCCGTTAACGTATATTTTGGAAAGTAGACACTCAAAAGTGATACAGATGAGTTAATTTATTAGACTCTTTTCTCTTTGGTTAGGAAAGATTCAAAAGTACTCTGAAGTTAACTTAACGAGCACACAGGATTCACAGGTTGCAGTGCCTCGTATAATACCAAACCTTTAATCATAGTCAACCTATGAGAGATTTTGGTCATGAAATGACTTTTTTTTTTCTTCTCCAAATTGGGGTAGCAAAGTCAACTATCTTAACCAAAAAAAAAAAGGAAAAAAAAGACACTTAGGATCATTTACTCCCTTGTCTTATGTGGGGGAGGGGGGAGTGAAAAACAGGGCTTTAGGGCAGACAAGTGTCTGTCGTCCCACTTGTTTAACACCAGTGATAGAGCTCTATGCCAGACATCAGTCCCTCAAAGCAATGCAAGTTCAGACTGCAGTGCTTGTACTAACAACTCCCATATTCTCACTCCAGAAGAAAGAGGCTCATCATCATTCCACATGGTTAGGGGTTTTGACATTTAGTATGCAGCCAGGTTCTGGTTGTTGTAAATTAGTTACTTCAAAACGGAGCTAGCACTTTGTGTCTCATTTCTGTCAACATCTCATCTGGTTTCTGCATCTGATTAATGAAAATTTTAATTTACATTACCTTCCTTTTACCCAATTTTTTAAACTGTCTGCTGTTTCATTTTCTACCCTGAACCTTTATGGATGACGGAAAATTAAGAAAATTCTGAACTGTTCCAGAATTGATTCTTCTTCAAAGTTTTTCCTCTTTTGAGATCTAAGTGCTTTTATCCCTTTCATGAAGAGGCTCTTCTATAATCCAAATGCATAAGCAAATAGTACACTGGTGGGTTGCCTCTTCTTTTTTTTTTAAAGACTTATTTATTTATTTTTGACAGGCAGAGTTAGACAGTGAGAGAGAGAGAGAGAAACAGAGAGAAAGGTCTTCCTTTTTTCTGTTGGATCACACCCCAGATGGCTGCCATGGCTGGCATGTTGCACCGATCCGAAGCCAGAAGCCAGGTGCTTCCTCCTGGTCTCCCATGCAGGTGCAGGGCCCAAGCACTTGGGCCATCCTCCACTGCCTTCCCGGGCCACAGAAGAGAGCTGGAGTGGTAGAGGAGCAACCGGGACAGAATCCAGTGCCCCAACCGGGACTAGAATCCGGGGTGCCAGCGCTGCAGCTGGAGGATTAGCTTAGTGAGCCATGGCACCGGCCTTGTTTATTTATTTGAAAGTCAGAGTTACACAGATGGAGAGAGGTCTTCCATTCGAAGGTTTGCTCCCCGGGTGTCCACAGCGGCTAGGGCTGCACTGATCCAAAGCCGGGAGCCAGGAGCTTCTTCAGGGTCTCTCACATGGGTGCAGAGGCCCAAGGATTTGGGCCATCTTCTACTTTCCCAGGCTACCATCTGCCTTCTTTTATAATCATATTTCTCTCAGGTTATAGCCAGTCACCTCATCTTTTTAAAGTAAAGACCTTCCTTTTCATAAATTTTAAAAATTTTTAATAAGTAAATTCTTTAAATCAAATACATGGCTCTGCAGGCATACATTTGACACAGAGGTTAAGATATCACTTGGGACCACTGTGTCCCATATCAGAGTATCTGGGTTCAAGTCTCAGCTCTGCTTCTGTTGTGCATCCTGGGAGATAGCTGGCTATGACTCAGGTGCTTGTGTCACTGCCACCCATGCTGGAGACCCAGATTCAGTTCTGATCCCTGGCTTTGTTCTGGCGCAGCCCTGGCTGTTGCTGGCATTTGGGGAGTGAACCAGGAGATGGGAGGTATCTGTGTTTCTCTTTTTCTGTCTACCTTTCAAATAAATAAGTAAATTTTTAGAAAGGAAAAGAAAAATCCTGCCTATGACTTTCTGGAATGCTCTTTAAAAAGTACATTGCAGAACCTGATTGACAACCTGTATTTCTCAGGCCTGTCCTTATTCCAGCTCTTATACCACACATTTAGTTGCCTTCTGGAGGAGAAACTCAGGAATGGTAAATTGTTTCTCAGGGTTTTTGCCCCCTTATCCCAGCAGTAGCATCCCTTTCCTTTTCTATCAGTGTAGGATTTCGCTCCTTCCCCCAATAGCTTATAGCTTTTGCTTTGTATAGCAAGGAGTGATTTCAGAGAAGCAAGCCTGGGATATCTTTTTCCTACCTTACCCTGAGTCTTTTCCCAATGGAAGAGTTGAACTGCCTGTGCCAAGGAATCCCAGGGGTTTAGCCTTTAAGATACCTGTATAATTTCAGTCCTTTTCTTCCTGCTTGCCTTTCCTTCCATGCTTCCTCAAAGGTGGAGTAACTCATATTTCCCTCTGTTTCCTCAGAGAGGCTTATCACCTCTTGGAATTCAGTTTGGCTGCTTTGTGACTTCCTCTCTTTGGATACCAAATAAGTTACAATTTTGTATCATTGTGATTATTATCATTATTGTTATTATTACCTATCTTTTTCTGATTGTAAAGATGTTCTCTTACAGCTTTCTTCACCCTAATCAGAAATGGAACTCCTCCCCATACTCTGTGTTAATTCTTAAGTACTTTAGTGATTAAGCACTATTTTTTAGTATTTTTATTTATTTGTTTGAAAGTCTGACTTGCAGGGAGGGAGATCTTCCATCCACTGGTTTACTCCCAGGCTGCCGCAATGGCCAGCACTGGGCCAAGCCAGGGCCAGGGGCCCGGAGCTTCATCCAGGTCTCCCACATAAATGGCTGGGACCCGGACACCTGGGCGATTAGTGAGGAGCTGGATTGGAGGTGGAGCAGCCAAGGCACTAACCGGCGCCCGTACGGGATGTTGGCATTGCAGGCAAGGGCCTTACCAGCCATGCCACACCAGCCCCTAAGCACTACTTTTGATTAAAGTAGATGCTTTCCCTCATTTCATAGAGTTCAAAGAAACACACATACTCAGAGACACACATATTTTTCTGCTAAATGAAGAATAACTGGAAGAGACAGCCATAGAGGTCATAAATGCTAACTCTTATTATCAGTGTTTGGTATTTATTTTTAACTTTTTAACTGACCTATCAATAATAATTACATCAATAAATTGCTGCATTTGGTTGCCCTCATTACATTTTGCCAGAAGTTCATCTTTGGAGTATTGTAGAGTCATCAAATGATATTCCAGGTGTTCTCTGAATAATTTTCCAGTGTCCACCCAATGAGGGTAAGGAATCTGTTAACACATTACTTAAATTTTAATCTGTTAAAAATTGTTACCATGATATATGAAGCAGAACTTTGGAGGCTGATAGGTGTTGGGAGGCTGAGATGGGACCCATTTGTCTAGTGTGTGACTATTCTCTTGAGTTATTTTTTGAGTAAGAATTAAATGACTTTCCGTGCAAATTCAAGTCCATGCTTAGGATACAAAGAAGGAAAGATTCAATTTGCATATCTATGTCTAGGTTCATGGCTGAGACCCCTAAAACGAAACAACAGATTATCAAATGACATGCATAGAAATCTAATTCATGTACACAGGAGAATTTGTGAGAAAATGGTGACTCAAAGAAATAGAGCACCCTGTGCATTTTTTGCTAAGTTGGATAAAAAGGGGCTTGTTGTGACAGAGTATGATCTGCCAGAAGGGATATGATCTCAGGTTGGTAAATTGGGAGGCCTCAGCAAGGCAGTTTTGCTCCTGTCCTTCTCTGTGTCCCTTCACCCTTGGAGAAAAGGGTGTTCCTTTCCTCCAGTACAGGAAGGACACCTCGGAAATGAAGCTCTGTGGCCTGCTTCAGGGGAGAAGGGTGACAGAGGAGATGAGAGAACTTCCTGCCTCTGCTCTTTCCCATGTGTCAAGAGAGCATATTGAGGTGCCCATCAAGGATGGTGCATGTCAACCTTATGTTTTCTGGTTATCTTTTGATACCCATAAATAACTCTGTCCATGTGAGAGCTTAGAAAAGCAGCATGCCAAGTACCTGACTAGAAGGACAAAGGATTATCAGTGTCAAGGGGAAATGCCCTCCACCCTCTCTGAAGGTTCTCTGGAATGAACTGACAATGGACAAATGAAATAGCAAAGGGTCTGGCACTGTGGTGCAGCAGGTTAAAGCCCCAGCCTGTGGCACAGGCATCCCTTATGGGCGCCGGTTCAAGTCCTGGCTGCTCCACTTCCGATCCAGCTCTCTGCTGTGGCCTGGGAGGTTGGTAAAGGGCGCCCAGGTCCTTGGGTCCCCGCACTCATGTGGGAGACCTGGAGGAAACGCCAGGCTCCTGGCTTTGGATTGTCCCAGCTCCAGTGAATGTGACCATTTGGGGAGTGAACCAGCAGATGGAAGACTCTCTGTCTCTCTCTATCTCTCCCTCTCTCTCTGCCTCTCTGTAACTCTGCCTTTGAAATAAAATAAATCTTTTAAAAATTGATACAGGAAATGTTATATTTAATACAGTTTATAGTGAGTTAAAAAAATAGAGAATTAACTGTCCTACATTCAGTGAGAAAGATATGTTGAATAAGCAAAATGTCCTTAGATATCAGCATTATAAGTAAATAATGTCTTCTATATTTTGTTTATAAATAAATTTCATGTATTTACTAATAATCTATATAGAAATCTATTTATGACTACATTGTGATGATATCCTTGTAATTTCTGCTCTTTTTACTTATACATTTAAATAGGTTTCCAGTACTAACTAAGCAGCCAAGTAATGTCAACACTTCCTATCAAGATTATGAATGGATGAATGGATGGTGGATGGGGCACTCTCATCTCATTTCCGAGTCCCTAGGTTCAGGTGTTGGCTTTGTAGCTCAGGTCAGGTCTGTGTCTCTGCCACCCAGATGGGAGATCAGGATTGAGTTCCTCTCTCCTGGCTTTGGTCTGGCCCAGTCTGGACTGTTGCAGGACCTTAAGGGAACCAACCTGAGATAAAGATGAGATGGAAAATCTCTATCTCTGTCTAATGCTTTTCAAAGAAATAAGACATGAATAAATAAAAAATTTAAAAAGCCAATATAATTCTATCTAATTCCCTTGTGTCTAATTTAATTTAGATTTATTATTTAGGTTGTAAAATTGATGGAAACCATAGATGGAATACAATCTGCATGAAGGCTTGTTGCTGTGGATTCGTTCTGAGAGGAGGAGTGTGGTGGGGGCAAGAGGTGCAGAGTCACCACACAGACCCCGGAAGCTGGGTGAAAGTGAGCCAGAGGCGAGCAGCCCACAGACTCGTTTATTTCAGTTGCTACAGCAGCTTATATAGCCAAGGCAGCCAATCCAGTCAAGGGGCAGTCTATGCCCTAACCAATCACACCCTGCAGTTTCGAAGCCATCCAATCACAGCCTGTTGCCAGTCAGGCTCTGTTGCCAGGCAGTTTCTGAAACCATCCAATCACAGCCTATTGCCAGGCAAGCACCGCTGTCATGTGGTTTCTGAAGCCATCCAATCACGGCCTATTGCCAGGCAGTTTCTGTTGCCAGCGGCCATCTTGGCATGGCCTTCTCATTCCGCCACATTTCACCCTTTTCGTTTATTTTTGAGCAATGGGAGGCATGATTCTTGGCCATACCATTGTTGACCCCATTTCCATGTCATCTCTGTATGTGGCTGTGCCTGTCTTAGGTTGTCCCCAAGGGGATCTTACCCATCATTGACTAACCAGCACTCAAAACAGGAGACCACAGGATTGCTTGCTCAGATGGGGGCGAAGAGCCAAAGTGACTCCATTTTAAAACAATAAAAAAGCAGCCTCTGTTTTCCATAGCAGACCCGAGTCTTTGTAAAAACAGGCATTCAGGCATTCCGGAGATATCAAAGCTTACCAGGGACAGCTAGCTCGGTAGACCAAGGTCAGCACAGTAGAGATTGCTAAACAAAGTAACTCCCTGTACCCAAAGCTTCTGTGCTGTATGTAACTCTTTTTTTCCTGCTGACGTAGCCCTTTTTTCCTTTAAAAACTCTCTCAAAGACCGGGGCCTCTCTCCTTCCTCCGCTGCACTGATTGGTTGGATGGGGTCTCTATCATGGCTTGTACTCCTGAATAAACCTTGCTTTTGCAGTTCAGTGTGATTGACTCTCTGGGGGTCTCTGTGGGGATCTAACGATCTGGGCACAACAGGGGTAGGAATGAGGAACAATTGTTATCAGGAATGGCATGACCACACACATGCTGTGGGCCATTTGAGTGGCTGACCAGAGCTAGTGGGGTATAAAAGAGTAATGGATGTGGCTATGGGCAGTTTCTCAGGGTAGGATGACAGGGCAGGTGGGTCTACTAACAAGGCAGATTCTCAGTCTTCTTCAGCTGGCTCTGGTTGGCTGTCAGTGGCAGGCTTGATATTTCTGACTGGTACCCAAATGGGCTGTCCTGCATTCTCTGGAAAGACACAAGCATATCCTCGGCCCTTGGATAGCAGAAGCCTTTTTACAGGAGTTGGAATCCAAGGCCTGAATTTTGCATCCACTTCAAGATTAAAGGCAAACATGCAGGTGGAATGAGGTCTAGCGGCTGCCCTGAGAGCCTGGGGTGCCTGGGGATTGCCACAAATGTGGGGATCCTCACTGGGTGCGGATGGGATGACCTCGAATGGGTTATCCCCTCAAGGTCATCTAAGTTCATCTGACAGATATTAGGGGGGTGGCTGACTAGGCATTGCTACATTGTTTGCTACCTTGCATGCTACATTGTCATTTTCACTGTCAGAGCTCTCTCTCCCTAAGTCATCAACTGTTGCCTGTGAGGCAGAGACCTGGAGTGTCAGGCTCTTATCACTCACAGATTCACTATGTTTGGTAATATGTATGAGCTTTTGAGAGGGGGGTATCTTTCCCATGTTTGAGTGTTTAAGAGCGGCATGCCACACCAACTCTAGCCAAAGGAAAGACACCCACAGCACTGCTGCCATAACAAAGCAGATTCCTAGCACCTCAGTGGCTGATGGCATTATGCAGGGGGTTCCCTACCTTAGAGGAACAGACAGCGGTGTATCAGATTGTAAGTACATCCTGTGCTTAGTGGGGGACTTCCTTGATTCCTTAGGTCAAGGCCGTATGCCCACACGGTGTCTCCAGAGCGTCACCTCTCTCCAGTGAGGGAAGATGACTTGGTTCCAAATTCTGGGAAGGTCAGTCCCTTATGTGAATTTGCCAGGGAAACCTAAAGTAAAAGCAGGAGCCGAGAAGCAACAAAGGCTTTTTAAAACTTTTGTATAACTTACTTTCATGTTAGTACCATGTGAACATGGTAGTTAGTGAAGCCCAAGAAATACACAATCAACTTCTGCTGCAGCCTTTGGCATGTATGATTCAGAAGCAAAGCCCTTTGAAATAACTAGCAGTTATTGGCTTGGGCCATCGACTGAGACCAGCGACACAACTGGACAATATAAGAGCATAAGTGTTTAAAGGCATCAGAGACTGAGGAAGCAAGCAAAGGTCCAGGAGTGGAAGGAAGTCTAGAGGTGATCTCAGCAGTGGGGCCACTTCCCTGTCCTTATAGGGTCCACCTATTCTGAAAGTGACAACCGAGAGGCTAGGAATCTGGAAAACGCCTTCAAAAAACTCACAGTGTAGTGGACAAATACTGGAGTCCTGCCAGGGAGGAGGTACCTAGGCAAATGCCTAGGCTTTGTATTGGGATCCCATAGTTCAGAGTGAACTATACCTCAACTGGTTTCTGTGGCTGTTTATGTTTGGCTCCTAACATAAGGGAACCAACCAAGCCCTGCATAAAAAGCGAGAGAGAGAGAGAGAGAGAGAGAGAGAGAGAGAGAGAGAGAGAGAGATGAAAACCAAGAAGCAATAAAGAATAGAAATAGAGGCCATCCAGTTAATAACTGTCAGACACTGACTTAAAATAACTATGTAGATTATGTCATGAAGTTACTAGATAAGATTGAAAATGTCAGCACAGAACAGGCATTTAAAAATCTGTGAAATTTTACTATTGAAAACAAAAAAGGGGCTGACACTGTGGCACAGTTGGTAAAGCCATCATCCATATGCAGTGCTGGCATCCCATATGGGCACCAGTTTGAGACCAATCCAGCTCTCTTCCATAGCCTGGGAAAGCACTAGAATTGGCCCAAGTCTTTTAGCCCCTGCATGTGTGTGGGAGACCCAGAAGAAGCTCCAGGCTCCTGGCTTCAGATCAGAGAAGCTCCAGCTGTTGCTGTAATTGGGGAGTGAACCAGTGGATGAAAAATCTCTCTCTCCCTCTCTCTCTGTAACTCTGACTTTCAAATAAAGAAATCTTTTAAAGAAAAGAACTGAGATTAAAGACTCAGTGGATGGGCTTAAATTCAGCAAGAAAGGAGAAAATGTATTACTAGATTTTGCATGACATAAAATACATCTTACCACTCCCAAACCAAAAATCTTTCAAAGTACAATTGCATTCCAACACTGCAACATAACCGCCAATATAATCTTTATCATGCAGTAAGAGTACATTGAAATCCAATTGAAGATCAATCTAGTATAAATTCTGAGACATATTTACCCCCAGGTGGTATTCTAATGTGATGATAAAGCACTGGTACAATAAAATAGGATTGTATATGGATCGAGAGAATTTAATATAATAGTATTACAATGGTATTAAGTTTAATTCTCAGAGTGGCTATTATATTTGAGTGGGTATTATATTGTGGAATTTCAGCTCTGTGCTTATGAACATAGAGCTAGGTTTCTATTTAGCAATAATTTGCTTCCTGTATATTCAGACAGCAGTACAACGAAGTGCTCAATCCATGTAGTGTCCTCATGCGTCTTCCACAATGTGGCTTTACCAATTTTAAGTTCTACTCTCTTTAAAACATATAACATATGAACTTGATTATTGATCATCAAATAATATTAATTTAAGGTAGTTATTCCATTTTAGATTACATTTAGAGCCCTTTAACCATGGAATCTCAAATTTATAACAACCTCAGAATATAAAGTGAATTCTCTATTATCACATAGGTTGAGGATGATGTTATGTTGATCTTCTAATAAATATAGTATTATTTAATTGATTCCAAATCCACTTTTTTTAATTAAGATTTTATTTATTTATTTGAGAGAGAGAGTTACAGAGACAGAGACAGAAAAGTGTACCATCTGCTGGTTCACTCCCCAAATGGCTGTAATGGCCAGAGCTGCGCCGATCTGAAGCCAGGAGCTAGAAGCAAGCACTTGGGCCATCTTCTACTACTTTCCCAGGCAGAAAGCTGGATTGGAAGAGGAATAGTCTGGTCATGAACCAGTGCCTGTATGGGATACAGGTGCCACAGGCGAAGGCTTAGCTCACTACACCACAGCACTGGCCCCCAAACCCACTATTAACAACTATATTCCTCCATCCCAGGCCACCCTTACCACAACTAAAAGTATCATCTCAGGGAAATTTTATTCCTGCTTGGCCTGCTCCTCCACCTCTTTTATGTAATTCCCTCATTTTGGTGTTTACCCCTCTTTTTGCAAATGCCTTTCAGGGAATTGAGTTTATACTTTATTTTTTCTCCCTGACACTTCCTTGGAAAAGTCTTCCTGTTGCAACGATGAAAGAAAACAAAATACCAAAATCCTGTACTAACACAGAGAAACAGAAACTAAGGGTGGGGTTTGAGAAACACAAGGAAATGTGGTAAAGCCAGAGATTTAGGATAATGGTTCCTTTTCCATTACTTAATAAGTATTATTCAGTCATCTATGAAGTTAATACACTTACCACAAATTATGGTATTTTGAACATGCTGTTACAATGATTCTCAAATGAACTGTAATTGTTATAAAATTTTTCACGGTGTGCAAAAGTATTATTTTGAACTTTTTACCTTAGTTGTCATTAATGCAATTTCTAGTGAACTGTTGCTAATAACCTGTGAAAATTAATTAGCCACCAAAAAGACTGAATAAATTTCCTATTTCATTCATTAATAATCACCCCCTACAATCTTATCACTCTTACCACTTGAATAAAAAGATTTTCTGTCTTAAGAATATTATTTTGAAAGTGTAAAACACACGAGTGCATACATGCACATACATAATAAGCTTCCATTTTTATGATCTTTCAACTATAGGTGATTATTAAAAATATAAATTTAATGTAAGAATTTCTATTGTGAATCATGCTAAGCTATGGCATCCTTTCACAGTAGCATCATTTTAAAGAAATTACAATCTTTATTGTGTGTTGTTCAATATATCAGATAGGCTGTTGATTCATGTAGTAAAATGAAATTTGGGGAGAGGAAAGTTTTTCTTAAATACAAAAGATAGTGTGGTATCTGTGAATTTTTGTTTCTGCTTTATGAAAAATGAATTTTTACTATGTAAGAAATGATGTGGAAAGTAAAATTTTGAAAACAATTCCCTTATAACCTTTCATAATACAGTTTAATGTGTTTAGTGACTGAATTTCATTAGTTTTTTTTTTTTTTTTTGGACAGGCGGAGTGGACAGTGAGAGAGAGAGAGAGAGAGACAGAGAGAAAGGTCTTCCTTTGCCATTGGTTCACCCTCCAATGGCCGCCGCACTGCGCTGATCCGAAGCTAGGAGCCAGGTGCTTCTCCTGGTCTCCCATGGGGTGCAGGGCCCAAGCACTTGGGCCATCCTCCACTGCACTCCCGGGCCACAGCAGAGAGCTGGCCTGGAAGAGGGGCAACTGGGACAGACTCTGGCACCCCGACCGGGACTAGAACCTGGTGTGCCGGTGCCGCAATGTGGAGGATTAGCCTATTGAGCTGCGGCGCTGGCCAAATTTCATTAGTTTTAAACAAATGCTTTTGGTTTGTGTATTGTACAAATATAATATTTACAATAAATAAAATTTGAAATGCTTGTGTTTCCCAATGACTTCCTAAATATGTATTACAATCTGAAGATATGGAAATCAGTCCAGATGTTCATCAACTATTGAGTCAATAAATAAATTATGGTACAATGGTACATATATACTATGGAGTGGCCTCCCAGGCCAGCCAAGTAATGAAAGTCAACAGAGTGCCTTCCCCTAGGAGGTTCACACCTCCCTTAGGATATACCCCATGTGAAGAGATAGATAGGTCTGGGCCTCTGAATCTACAAGGCCTAAAGCCCACCAGATTATTATCAAGCCCCTTCTATCAGGTTCTATTTGCCTCTCAATCAGAAAACTTAATTGTAGCTTAGACAGCACCTTTCTTAGATCCTCTAATAATGACTCTGTCCTTTGTTCTAGGCCCTGTCTAGTGCACTTGGGCCTCATTCCTTTGTAATCATAACCTCTACTCTACCACCAATGGCTCTACTCCCAACCTGTGTGTACTGATGGTCCTCTTCCCCACTTAATGCTGTATAATTGTTCAAACCTGGTAAATGCCACTCTTAGGATCATTGGTTACTATCCTCACTCTGTCTTTTATGACCTTGTCTAAATATGATCAGAGTCGGCAAACTTGGAAGGCTTCCATAGCCTTGGCAACTCATGACGACAGCCTAGGATGGTTACTGGCGCCATAAACTAGAGTGTCAATTTGTTGGGTCAACAACAGGAGCCACTGTGCACTTGCTCCTCATGTGAGATCTCTGTCCTTAATGTGCTGTCCATTGTGATTTAATGCTATAACTAGTACTCCAACAGTATGTTTCACTTTGTGTTTCTATGTGGGTGCAAACTGTTGAAATCTTTATACTAAATTGATCTTCTGTATATAAAGAGAATTGAAAATGAATCTTGATGCAAATGGAAGGGGAGAGGGAGCGGGAGAGGGGAGGGTTGCGGGTGGGAGGGAAGTTATGGGAGAGGGAAGCCATTGTAATCCATAAGCTGTACACTGGAAATTTATATTCATTAAATAAAAGTTAAAAAAAAAAAACACACACCAGAAATCTTGTCTTCTGCAACAAGATGGATACAACTACACACCATTTTACTTGGTAAACTAAGCCAGTTCCCCAAAAACAGATAACATATGTTTTCCCTGATCTAACAAATAGAGTACATGAAATGGAATGTATTGGAGTGAAATAAACATTTTGAGATTCCATGACTGTTTACAGCCCTTGTCTCTTCCATTGAGGAACAGTTTTTTTTTTTTTTCTTTATACTGTTTGTTGAACTCTTTTACTTATTGTAGTGTTAACTACGGGATCAGAAGTAAATTGAAAGTAGATCGTTATAAAGATTAAGAGTGGGAATGTAAGTCTGTAAGTCGGAGGAGGACAAAGTGCTTGGAGCCTCAGCCCGAGGGAGGCTAGGGAGAAAAGTATCACTAAGTCCCTAAATGTGTATATAGGAAAATCATGTATAAGAAATACAATTTAAAAAACAAAAAATACAGTTTTAGATACAACCCTGGTGAAACCTTCACCGATACATCTAACCACACCACCTTTGCTAACGTGTGTTACTAAAGGAGAACGCCTTGGTTCTCTGGGCCATCACACTGGAGGGGCAGGTGTGTGGGGGCCGAGCCCGGGGCTGGGGCGGCGCGCAGCCGGCAGCCTCCGGGCGCCGCGGGAATCCCGCTCCAGGGTCTCGCGAGAACACCGCCCGCAGATGGATAACGGCGCTCGACGGCTTCCCGCCCAACGGCCGCGCCGTCAGTTCCCGCTCGGCGCCCAGTACCAACGCCATGTTGCGCCTGCTGCTGCTGCTGGCCTGGCTCCGTGGCTGCCCAGCGCCGAGGCCCGGTAAGCCCGGGGCCCCGCCGTCCCTCGGGGCGGGGCGGCCTCTCTCCTGCGCTCCCGGAGCGGGCTCGGCTGCCTGCGACGGCCGCGGCCTGGCGCCTCGCTCCCTGTTTGCCCGGTGCCCCTTGGAGGGCGCCGCGTCGGGATGCAGAGCCACCCGTGAGGGGGACGTTACTTTCACAAGCCCGGGGACAGACCTGTGCGCTGAGAATCTGCGTTCTGTCAGCCCTTGCGGATGCGGCCTGCGCGTCACAAAACGCACCCTGTGCCGGGAAAACAGCTCAGGAACTCCGGGACCCCGGGACCCGACGACCCCGACCGTGTCCAGCTGTCACTTGTCCCAGAGTCACTGTGCCGCGTGGGCCCGGGTGTCCTGGGTGCTGCGGCCGTTCATGTGTCGGAGCAGGAGGCCCGCAGGAAGTCTGCGGAGGCAGTATAGACGCGCAGACCGACGGGAGGGGAGGTGTGGATTGGAGGGAGACACTGTGGAGTGTGGTTTCCAGGGAGCGGCCCCACCCCGCAGCGCCATCGCCTTCCCTTGTTCGCAGGCAGTCGCCGTTTGTTTACCAGTTCCCTTATTAAGAGCTGGTTCCCTGTTGGCAGAAGCTCTGTTAGCCCCAGCTGCGGGAACAGAAAACCACACACTGGTGGCTTCTACAACACGACCTCTCCCCCCCCCGCTTATATATCCTGGAGGCTGCTAGGGTGAGATCAAGGTAGCAGCATGATTGGTTTCTAGTGAGGGTTTTCTTTCTGTCTCCTCAGTTACCTTTCACCTTGTACACACCTCCTTGTTTTCCTGGGAGAGTGAGCAATGCCATTCTGTGTGTCTGTCCTGAGGGCCCCACCCTGTGACCTTAGGTAACTAATTACTTCCCAAAGGCTATTGCGGATTGCTTGCTCTTTGTAGCATAGAGTGTCAACATATGATATTGTGGTGATAATAATGACTGTATTCCACCTTATATATTTTAGTGCAGTGATTGTCAAAGTTCTTTAGTTTTTTGATTCAGAACTCCTAAACATTAACAATACTTAGATCCTCAAAGAGCATTTGTTTATGTTGGTTTATATCTGTCAATATTGATCATATTAAAAACAGATATTGAGGAATGTGCCTTCACTTAAAAAGAAATACACGTGTTAACATGTGTATGTTAACCTAAGCAACATATTAGATAAGTGTTGTTTTACATCTTTTAAATATTTTTAATATTTAAAGTAGAAGACAGCTAGATTCCCATAATCTGCTTTTGCATTTAACTGTCTTTTATTTGAAATATATGAAGAAAAATGAGCCTATATAGTTGAAAAACGGAGGAGTATTTTAGTCTCCTTATTAAAAAATCAAGGGTATTCTTTGAATACTACACCAAAACTTGACATTTGGTAAAGTTTAGCTGCATTGTATAATCTGAAAAATATCAATGCTTTTAATATTCTAATGCACATTTAAATCCCTTGATCCATCTGTCTTGAACTTTCATCTTCTATCAATTTAAAAAACTTTTTATCTTTTAAAGTATTTTAAGTTATAAAACATGCATTACCTGGAAGCTGGAATTGGAAGTAGAACCAGCACTTGAGCTCAAGTAGTCCCATATAGGATGTGGGCATCCCAAGTGTTGTCCTAACCACTGAAACTAAACACCAACCTTAGAGGCTTTAATGTTAGTAAAGTACAGTTTATCAAGTATTTCTTTCATAGATTGTATTTTTGGTTTTGTGTCTAAAAAGTCATTGCTATACCAAGTTACTCTAGGTTTTCTCTCAGGTTAACTTTAAGCAGTTTTATTAATTATTTGGAATTTTTAAAAAAAGTCTTTTCTGATTTTTTTTTAAAAAAATAGTTTTTAACAGAGTCAATACAGTTCATAGATAGAATTCCCAGAATTTAATGATATTCCCTCCCTCCCTCCCTCTCTTTTCTTCTTTTCTCCCTTTCTCTTTTCTTTATTCAGTTTTTGAGATGACATTTTAAAAATTTACATTAGAGTAAAAAGTCTTAATGTTTCAGCAAATGAGAAATTAATAAGTAAACAGGTAAACAGCAAAAAGACCCTAATTAGTGGAAATATAGGCAACAGCTATAAACAGTAAGCGAATGGATGATTTCATCCATATACAGTACATTTTAATGTAATCTCAGGACATTAAAAGTACTTTGATAGAACATTAGTCACTGGTTTGGCAAACGGATGAGACAAAATTTTATAAAACTGTTTACAGCAATACTGATACAGGCATTTTTTTCAGTTTTTGTTTTATGATTTTTTAAAATTTTTAGCTCCCACATATAAGGGAGGACATGTAGTATTTCTTTCTGATCTGGTTTACTGTATTCTACATGATGTCCTGCAGTTGCATTCATTTGATAGAAATGGTAGAATTTCAATTTTTATGCCTGAATAGTACTCCCTTTTGTATATATATCACATTGTCTTTATCCATGCGTCTGATGATGGACACCTTGGCTGATTCAAAATTTTGGATATTATGAACAGTGGTGCTATAAACATGGTGGAACAGGAGTATATCTTGTAGTGGATGGCTGTATCTTATGGAAAGTCGTCTTGTGGGTTTTTAAGAAATAACTTTTTTGAAATCTTATTTAAGGCATGAAAGTTTTCATATATGTCATGTGTGCAGATTTAGGAACATGCTTCAATGCTTCTTCCTCTTCCCTCGCCTATTCTTACTCTAATTTTTCCTTCTTTCCAATTAATATCCCTTTGATTTATTTTTCTGGCCTGATGGCTCTGGCTGAAATGTTCAGGACTATATTGAGTAGCAGTGGTGAGAGTGGGCATTGTTGTCTGATTCTGGATCTTCAAGGGAATGCTTCCAGCTTTTCCCCAATCAGATGCTTCAAAGGATCTCTATAGGTTAAAGCATTCTGTTCTTAACTCTGTCCTTGTAGCTTCTTCTGGTAAAAATGTGTGCCCTCCTTGTCTGTGAGTGTTAAATGCTCAATCTGTCCTCTTCCAGTTCAGAATTTTGTTATTCCCAGAAATTAAGGAACCATGTTCTGTTTTGCTAGGGCCTCCAGTCATCTCTGTCCTAGAGGTGGCAGACATCATAGGACTTTTTGAAGATTGTGGTGCTTTCCTCATCAAGGTATTTTCTTAACGCTTTCACCGAAAAAATATCTTGTGAACCATGTTGGGGTGTATGGTTGTAGGATGGTTAAGGGAATTGTACACAGTAGAGTCTCTCTTATATCTCCATGCCCTCCCTATCCTTTTAGTTCCCTTTCTCTTAGAGTTTTCTTTCCAGGGGATTTCTGCAACTTAATTGGCCAAGGATCATTGTAGAATCAGTGGTTCAACTAACCATCTCAAAAATGGTGGGATCTACTATCAGATGAAAAAGGTAATACATTTAGGTCTAAATCTTAGGTTAGTATTCCATATTAATAAATTTGCTCCTACCCCACCAACCTACTCCTTGGAATTTACCCAAAGGAAATTAAGTTGGCAAAAAAAAAGTGGTCTGCACATTAATGTTTATTGCAGCTCAATTCACAGTAGTTAAGACTTGGAATCAACCCAAATGCCCATCAACAGTAGACTGGATAAATAAATTATGGGACATGTACTCTATAGAATACTATACAGCAGTCAAAAACAATGAAATGCAGTCATTTGCAACAAAATGGAGGAATCTGGAACACATCATGCTGAGTGAAATAAGCCAGTCCCAAAGGGGCAAATATCATATGTTCTCCCTGATCGGTGACAACTGACTGAGCACCAAAAAGGAAAGCTGTTGAAGTGACATGGACACTGTGAGAAACAGTGACTTGATCAGCCATTGCCCTGACTGTTGATGAACAACTTAATACGTTATTCCTCTCAGTATTTTTTTTGTCTGTTCTACTAAATACTATTGGTTTAATTCTGTAATTAATACACAGTTATTTTTTTTGACAGGCAGAGTGGACAGTGAGAGAGAGAGAGAAAGGTCTTCCTTTGCCGTTGGTTCACCCTCCAATGGCCGCCGCGGCTGGTGTGCTGTGGCCGGCGCACTGCGCTGATCTGATGGCAGAAGCCAGGTGCTTAACCTGGTCTCCCATGGGGTACAGGGCCCAAGCACTTGGGCCATCCTCCACTGCACTCCCTGGCCACAGCAGAGAGCTGGCCTATGTGCCAGCGCCGCAAGGCAGAGGATTAGCCTATTGAGCCGCGGCTCTGGAAGTTATTCTTAAGTGTTGAAACTTAACTGAAAAGTGATCCCTGTTAAATATAAGAGTGGGAATAAGAGATGGAAGAGATGTACAATTTGGGACATGCTCAATCAGACTTGCCCCAAATGGTAGCGTTAGAAACATACCAGGGGATTCCAATTCAATTCCATCAAGGTGGCATGTACCAATGCCATCTCACTAGTCCAAGTGATCAATTTCTGTTCACAATTGATCATAATGATAGGATTAAGAGTCAAAAGGATCACATAATCAAGACTAGTATCTGAAAATACTGACCGATAGAACAAAAAAGGGAGAGAATGATACAACATGGGAAGTGGGATACACAGTAGACTCATAGAATGGCAGATGTCCTAAACAGCACTCTGGCTTCAGAATCAGCCCTAAAGGCATTTGGATCTGGCTGAAAAGCCCATGAGAGTATTTCAGGCATGGAAAGCCAAGGCACTCTGTCAAAAAAAAAAATGACCTAAATGAAAGATCTCTGTAAGTGAGATCCCAGTGGAAAGAACAGGTCATCAAAGAATGAGGTACCTTTTTCTGAAGGGAGGAGAGAACTTCCACTTTGACTATGACCTTGTCTAAATAAGATAAGAGTCGGTGAACTCAAAAGGCTTCCATAGCCTTGGAAACTCATGACTGGAGCATAGGGAGATTACTGATGCTATAAACAAGAGTGTCAATTTGTAAAGTCAACAACAGGAGTCATTGTGCACTTACTCCTCATGTAGGCTCTCTGTCCTTAATGTGCTGTACATTGTGATTTAATGCTATAACTAATACTCAAACAGTATTCTTTTCACGTTGTGTTTCTATGTGGGTGCAAACTGTTGAAATCTTTACTTAATAGATACTAAGCTGATCTTCTGTATATAAAGAGAATTGAAAATGAATCTTGATGTGAATGGAAGGGGAGAGGGAGCAGGAAAGGGGAAGGAAGTTATGGGGGGGAGCCATTGTAATCCATAAGCTGTACTTTGGATATTTATATTCATTAAATGTTTAAAAAAAATAAAACAAATTTGCTCCTATCCAGACTTTTTTTCATTGTCTTCCCCCATATTGTGGCCATGTTTCTGCTGGAATCATGCAGTACTTTTAATGTATGGTTTATTTTCTTCCAGGGTAGTTTTACTGTAGACATTCTTGAATTTTACTTTTTATGTGAGACAAGGGACAATAATAACATGGTGTACTGATTTTGTGTTAATGAGGCTGCTGTTCCAGGTGAAGTCAGTATAAGATTTTATTGCAGAGGAAGGCTGATTCTTCAGCCAGTGTTCAGGAGATTTTGAATTTGTGCTCAGCCTTATCATGCCAGTCCAAGTATACCTATTGCAGAACTCAACAACTTATTATTCCCTAAAATGTTCCTGTATTATTACATATGAAATCTCATGGGATGGCACATTTACATTACATCACAACCCTTGAGCAGCCAAATGAAATAAGTACTTTCTTTAAAGGCTACCAAAGATTGTTTTTTGATAAACTGTGTTTAAAGTTGGAAATTTAAGGTCTTCAGCTATTTTATTTTCTTGTATTCTCTCCAGGAAGCCTGAGTTAGCATCTACTCATGTGTGATTACCTGTGTTGCTATAGAGATTAATTAGTCTCACAAATGCCTTATTCCTCATCCACCCTCCATCTCCTGCCACTACATGTAATAAACAGGCAATGTGCAATTGTGATGCCACAGATTACCAGTGTCCCACTGCCCTCTATAAAGGTGGTTACCCTTGTGCTTAATCAAATATGTAAGCAACCCAGTACCAGGAATTCTATTTTTAGAGTCTGTTTTCTTGGCCCACTGAGTGTCAATTTCAGTGTCATTCTGCCATCCAGTATGAAAAAAATAATCGTAATCAAGGATAAAATGAGAGTGATTTCCATGAAAGAACTGTTTATCTAGGTATGGGCATATTCAAGGAAACCAATAAGGGCTCTTAAACCAACTATGGAAATTTGTTGCAAATTCGAGATAAGAAGAGGCAAGGTAAGAGAATAATGTTAGTGGAACCTGGTGAGAGATGACATTGTTGAAGACTCAGCAGAGTCTGTGACTTTGATAGATGCAGCTATATAAAAAATTGCCAATTTGGGGGGTAGGTGTTTAGGATAGTGGTAAATATCCCCATTGGGACACTTATATCTCATACCCCAGTACCTGAGTTCCAGTGCTCATACCACTCCCAAATTTTAGCTCCTGTAAGTGCAATCCCTTGGGAGGTGATAGTTATGGCTTAAGTGATTCTGATTCTGTTACGCACCTGGGAGACATGTTGAGTTCCTGGATTCAGCTTCTAGCTATTTGGGATCATTTGGGTTGTGAATCAGGGCATGGGAGGTCTGTCTCTGCCAATCAAGTATATGAATTTTAAAAATAGCGAATTCTGAAAATCACAATGGAAATAAACTACTTTAACCTCTCTTTCTTCCCTCCTTTTGCCAGTGTTTCCTTTTGGTTGATGTCATCTTTATTCCAGAGGGAAAAGTAGCCTCTCTGCATGTAAACTGAAAAATACACCCTCCTTTGCAGGGCAAAGGCACAGAGTGAAACAGCCAGCCTGAAATACATACAACAAATTGTGTTCATATTGTTCCATTGATCTGTCTGTTCCTATTCATAACTAAATTTTTATAATTACTATAATATTGAGTTATATTTCGATGTTATATAGAGTATCTTGTTAATTTCCAAAATATCCATTCATTCTGTTTAATTGTAGACTATGTATGGTATATTTCATTGAAAATGCAATCAGTGTCCGATGGTCTTAACTGTAGGCTGTCTACATAACAACTATGTTCACTCTTATCATTAATAAAGAAGGGAAGGGAACAGGAAGGAAAGGAGGGAGGGAGGGAAGGAGGAAGGAAGAGAAGGATTGAGGGAGTGAGTGAGAAAGGGAGGGAGAAAGGGAAGTGTTATATTGGAATTTTATCTATGAACTATCTTAAGTCTGTTCTATTTATATTAATATCATAAATGGCAAAAAGACAGCATACAAGAATACTTCTTTTTTTTAAATTTTATTTAATGAATATAAATTTCCAGTGCACAGCTTATAGATTACAATGGCTTCCCTCTCCCATAACTTCCCTCCCACCCGCAACCCTCCCCTCTCCTGCTCCCTCTCCCCTTCCATTCACATCAAGATTCATTTTCAATTCTCTTTATATACAGAAGATCAATTTAGTATAAAGATTTCAACAGTTTGCACCCACATAGAAACACAAAGTGAAACATACTGTTTGAGTACTAGTTATAGCATTAAATCACAATGGACAGCACGTTAAGGACAGAGATTCCACATGAGGAGCAAGTGCACAGTGGCTCCTGTTGTTGACCCAACAAATTGACACTCTAGTTGATGGTGGCAGTAACCAACCTAGGCTGTCGTCATGAGTTGCCAAGGCTATGGAAGCCTTCCAAGTTTGCCGACTCTGATCATATTTAGACAAGGTCATAAAAGACAGAGTGAGGATAGTAACCAATGATCCTAAGAGTGGCATTTACCAGGTTTGAACAATTATACAGCATTAAGTGGGGAAGAGGACCATCAGTACACACAGGTTGGGAGTAGAGCCATTGGTGGTAGAGTAGAGGTTATGATTACAAAGGAATGAGGCCCAAGTGCACTAGACAGGGTCTAGAACAAAGGACAGAGTCATTATTAGAGGAGCTAAGAAAGGTGCTGTCTAAGTTACAATTAAGTTTTCTGACTGAGAGGCAAATAGAACCTCACAGAAGGGGTTTGATAATAATCTGGTGGGCTTTAGGCCTTGTAAGTTCAGAGGCCCAGACCTATCTCTTCACATGGGGTATATCCTAAGGGAGGTGTGAACCTCCTGGGGGAAGGCACTCTGTTGACTTTCATTACTTGGCTGGCCTGGGAGGAGAGCTGGCCAGGTCAAGGCAAGGGGCATCTCTAACAAGAAATTTACAGTTCTGCCTGCAATGTTGCTGACCCTACTTGACCATCCCCTCAGCTGCAGTGGTCACTTTGAAAGTTGGGCTGAGTGAAGGGCTTTTCAGCTTAGAGCCAATAAGATCTGTGGCTCTGACCTGGGCATCCTTCGACTCCAGGGCAGGTCCATTTCCAGTGATCCAACTCTTGGCAGAGCTGCCAGGGCTCTTCACAAGCTGACTTCTGCTGAAGCCCAGGCTTACCACATTGAAAGCCACTGCAGTGGACTGGCCTGTTGGGTCTCCTTGAGGGCAGATCACTGTACAGATCAGCCATTAATAGGCCTGCCACCCATTGCTTCTGATGCCGAGCTTTCTTTTCCTCCTGGTTTGTGTTAAAGCAGACCAGAGGATGCAAGTCAAGGGAGTGCCCGTGTCCCATCTCTAATCTTCGGTGGCCTGAACTACAAGTCTATAGTCACAGGCATGTTCTGTAGTAGTTTTTCTAAGGTAGACAGTGCCCATGAGGAAAATTATATTCTCACTTAAAAACTTTCTTTCCCTTTGGTCTGAAAGGGAGGTTTTTTCTACTTAGTGTTTACTTCGCTGATGGCAAAGTGAATCTAGCTATGAGATTATTATTTAAGTTCTTATTTTGGCTATGCTATTACAGAAAAATGTTAGCTATCTCTTTTATAAGGTCTAAAGATTAAATTGTGCGTCCTACAGATTCCTTCATAATAGAATTAGTTTCCTACCTTAAAGAGAATAGAGAAATGAAAGAACAAGTTGGGCTTAGAATAGAGAAATGAGGGAGCAAGTCCTAGATCGCTTGCTGATAATAGCAATATCACATGAATACTTAGCAAACAGTTTCAACCATTAGATAACAACTTAAAAAAACATTTACCAGAAGGTCCAATGCCTTCTATAAATCTTAAGAATCATGTATTTGAAAACACCTCTTAAATATCTAACATGGTGTAGTTTGTTTAGCCAGTAAACTTAAGCACAACCATCTAAAATGTTTTTAGTTTCTACCAACAAGTTTAAAACATATGATACACAGATTCAGGTCACACAAATTGAAATGCATCTTTGATTGATTTTAGCAGCTTAAATTTATGGACAATCTTATCTATAAGCCATTTAAAATAAAACTCTTAATAAAATTTCCCCATGTGGACATACAATATGTACACACACATAACATAGCATAATAGACCAATATAGCAATTTTAATAATAGCTTTTAAAATCTTTCACTCTTTTTGTAGATTGCCAATTGATTTGAATTGCTTTTTGTTTTTAGTAACCTCAGTTAACCATACTTTCTCTCAGTTGGTACTGTTAATACATTATTGGCTTCATCTGTTTACAGAGCCATCCCAAAGTACTGAATACAATAGCAGTGGCTGGAAAAAGTCCATAGGAACCTATATGAGGACAGCTAAACACAGAACCAACAAGGCTTTAGTTTTATGAGCAGCAAATCATATATAACTGTGAATGACAAAAGACTTTAAGTCGCCATGTTTAAAATTATAAACTCATCAACCAACAAGAGGCACTTGCTTACTTCACAATATTTTGAAAGCACCTGTAGGATTTTACAAGTATTTAACCCTTTAGGCATCTGGGGCTTTCAATTAAGATAACTATCATGTCTACTGACACAAGATCATTAGACTTTTTAATTCTCAAACATTTGTATTAATAGCATTTTCCATTATAGAAACTTAAAGTCTGGTACCACATCACATCTTGACAGTACTTCTACTATAATCCAAATAGCCTGATTAGTTGGTGTCTCTATTAGAGACATAGGTCCTTCGATTTTTTCAGTTGGGCCCAAACTGGAAAAACCAAAGTCCAAGATTTACTGGAAATTTTAGAGACCAGATTGTTTGAAACTTTGATTTTTTGAATGCCTGTCAAGAATGCCAAGAAGGCTCAAAATCCAAAATATCTGGTTGAAATAAGATTCCTTAAAATCATGACATAACATAGACCAAATTTGATCATTGTTACAAGGTGATTATTCAAATCTTTGAAAATAAGCACATATTTAAATAACCCATAATAGATGACTTTAACACATTGCTTTAACAGAGCATCAGAGTTTAATTCTATGTCAAAGAGAAATTGAGCTTCCTGTGAACTTTTGCTGTGAGGTTTCCTTCCTTTACCTTCTTTCATATTGGTGACCTTGTTTCTGTGTTTCTGTGTGTAACACATCTTTAAGCATCTTTTGCAGGGCAGGATGAGTGGCAACAAATTCTTTCAGTTTCTGTTTGCTATGAAAAGTCTTAATTTCACCTTCATTCACAAATGAGAGCTTTGCAGGATATAATATTCTGGGCTGGCAGTTTTTCTCTCTTCGTACCTGGGCTATGTCTCGCCATTCCCTTCTAGCTTGTAGGGTTTCTGATGAAAAGTCTGCTGTGAGTCTAATTGGAGATCCTCTGAGAGTCATCTGACGTTTCTCTCTTGCACCTTTTAGGATCTTTTCTTTATGTTTCACTGTGGTGAGTTTGATTACAACATGTCGTGGTGAGGATCTCTTTTGGTCATGTTTACTTGGGGTTCTATAAGCTTCCTGTACTAAGATGCCTCTGTCCTTCTCCAAACCTGGGAAATTTTCTGCTAGTATCTCACTGAAAATGCCTTCTAATCCTTTCTCCCTCTCCATGCCTTCAGGAACTCCTAGAACCCGAATGTTAGGTTTTTTAATAGTATCCTGTAGATTCCCGACAATATTTTTTAGATTTCTAATTTCCTCTTCTTTTCTTTGGTTTGCCTGTTTCCTTTCCTGTTCTCTGTCTTCTAAGTCTGATATTCTCTCTTCTGCTTCACCCATTCTGTTTTTAAGGCTCTCTAATGTGTTTGTCATTTGATCTATTGAATTCTTCATTTCATTATGATTTCTCGTCACTATCACCGTTTCTTGTTCTACTAGTTGTTTCATTTCATTTTGATTCCTCCTTAATATTTCATTTTCACGAGAGAGATTTTCTATCTTGTCCACTAAGGATTTCTGTAGTTCAAGAATTTGTTTTTGAGAACTTCTTAATGATCTTACCAATTTTTTGAGATCCACTTCTTGCATTTCTTCGATCTCATCATCTTCATAATCTTGAATTGGGGTGTCTTTTTCATTTGGGGGCGTCATAGTGTCTTCCTTGTTCTTGTTACCTCGGTTTTTGCATTTGTTGTTTGGCATGTTGGAGATATTTGGTTTCTTCACAGTGGTGTTTTTTCTTGTTACACTATGGCTCTATATTAAGTGGACTGTCTGCTTTCGGTGGAGCCTTAGAGGCTTGAGATGAGTGTGGACTGAGAGCTGTGTTTGGTTCCTCAGGGTTGAGGGTGTGTCAAAGATGACACTCCCAGGTTAGGTGTGGTAAATCTCTTTCTTTCTTTCTTTTTTTGATTCAAAAGGGAAGTAATTCCGCACAGCTGAACGTAATTGGAGGTAGTTAGCAGGCAAATGATATACCCACAGGAGCCAGAGATTGGAAGCTCTTTCCCAAGGACGACACAGGGAATCTCTGCTGCCCTCAGTGTGGGCTCCAATTCTCCTGCAGTCTCCCACTGGATTGCCAAGTTAGATGCTAATCTCCTGTTATTTCACCCCTCCCCCCAGAGTCAGGTTTTTCTGCTAGGCTCAGGGCCGGTGCAGACCTGAGGTCGCCCTGCTTATGACGTATCTCCAAAATGGCGCCTGCTCTTTGTCTTGCTCGCCTTTGAGTGGTGAGCGGAGAGAGAGAAACTCGTGTCCGTATCGGTCACTTTTTTTTTTTTCCTCTCTCTCTTCTAGTTAGCCTGGTGAACTTTTCCCCACAGAGTTTCAAGCCTCGTTCCCTCTAGTCTCCTCTTTCCGCTTTCCCGCTGGTGTCTCCAGCTATGGAGGTTTGGCTCACCTCGTGTTCCAGCGCTGGTGCGTTGAGTCCGCCGCTGGTGTCCTGAACTTGGGCTCCCACGCTCTCCACGCAGGTCCACTGTGAATCACTAGTTCCGGAAGAGTTTCCTCTGCTGTTTCATCCCCTACTCTTCCTTGACCCTGCGGTATCTCCACTTTTATTAACGTGACTCGACCCCCGGACTAATAGTGTGCTCCCTTCCTATTCTGCCATCTTGCTGCTCCAAGAATACTTCTTTCTGCCTCATATCTGATAGTTATATAGGAAATATTTGTACAAACAAGTATACTGCTTGAAATTTTACTTACTGGAAGGATTTTCTTTCTCCATTCTGTTTCAGAGCCAACTGTAAGTAGATTTATAAGGTTATGGCAGTTGACTTTTGAGTACTATTAGCATATCACATGCCTAATTTGCCTCTTTCAATTAGCTGCTCATAGGAAATAATAAATGTTGGTTGAGGGAGTTATGGAAGTATGATAGTCATAAGTGTATTGGGCTATGGATTATCCACTTACACAACTTGAAGCTTTCAGTACTTGTTCAAACCTGTCCATATATAACAGTTACATTTGATGAGTCCTATTGGGAGTGCCTGGCAATGCCAGTTGAGAAGAATGACCCAGTTTACAAATCATATAGTATCACATGATCTGACTGTCTATCAAAGTTTTGTAGTGAGCCAGAAACTTTAAGAAAAATATACTTGTGGATATATGCTATGTTTTATTATCCTGTGCTTGTTATAACAATGTACCACCAACTAGGTGGCTTAAAAATAGCAAAAATGCATTCTATCATAGTTTTCAGGCTGAAGTATGCAATCAAAGGATTGATAGTATTGATTCCTTTTGGAGGCTTTGCCATATTTTCTATTTCATGTCTCTCTTACTAGTTTCTGATTGTTCCAGCAATCCTACACTTGTTAACGTGTTATTATAATTTCTGTCTTTGCTTTACATAGCTACTTACTCAGTGTATCTTCTCCCTTGGTCTTACTTACAAAGATGCTTGTTGGATTTAAGGCCCACCTAATCCAGGATAGTTTCATCTTAAATGCCTTAGCATAATTCTACCCTGCAAAAACCTATTTTCCAAATAAGGTCACATTCATAAATTCTTGATCAACAAATATTTCAAGAGATCATAATTCAACACACCTGGTTTGTTTCAAAACCTTTCAGACTTTTTCTGTAATTCTCCTTAAAAGTCCTAACACAAGCTCTTTTCAAAATTTCAATCAGTCATAGACGCTCTTGTTTCTCCTTGCTCTTAAGGAAAACCAATACTGTCAGCTGAGCAGCTTTCTCTTACTTTGGCTTCCTACAAATAAAGACATCTGTGGTTTTTCAGTAAAGGGTCAAAGCAAAAAAGCTGTATGTGATGCATACAGCTTTGAAAATCCAAAACTATCCACAAAGTACTGTGCCTCTTGTCATTTAGTATGGAGGAGGAACTTTCCAGTGTGTTCTAGACCACCTGATCATTATGAACTGATAGTCCTTGTGTGGTATATATGTCTCTACTCAGGACTATTAGTAACCTGCCCTTTACTAAGGCAACAAATAGAGCTGATACTTCCTTCAGGTCTCAGAGGCATGATGCTATAAATGTACTTCCTCTAATTTCTTCTTAGAGGATATATTAGTTTCATATTGCTGATGAAGAAGAAAATACTTTAAACTTAGCACTTTTAAGTTGTTGTGTAGGCCATAAGTTCAAGGTAAGTCTCACTGAGTTCTAATCAGCATGCTGGGGGATGCTGTGTTCCATGGAATTTCTAAGTAGAAAATCTGTTTTCTTGCCTTCTGCAGCTTCTAGTGGCTGACTGCATTCCCTAACATATGGCTCCTTCCCTTCAAGGATGAAGTCCAGTAGTATTGGATGGAGTGCTTGTCACACTTTCTGTCTTCTGGTTCTCTCTTCTGTTTTGCCCAGCTGCTTTTGAGAACTTTTGTGATGAAATTAAGCCCACCAAAATAGTCTGAGGTAGTCTTAGGATCAGACGATTAGCAACCTTAATGGTGCTTTGCCATGTTACTTAATGTAGTCTCAGGTTCTGGGGACTAGGAAATTGATATTTTAAGAAGTCATCATTCTGTCTACCAGAGATGGTGAGATGTTTGACATCCAGATAAAAGCAGAATCAAAATTTAGCAAAGTACTGATGTAAGAGAATGAAGGTATATTACTATCATTACTGGCTTAAAATCTTTGCTTATTATGGTAGAGAAAACAGCAACCTTTTCCATCAGTAGTCTGTATAAGGGCCAATGCCTTGTCCATTTGTTTTAGACCACTACCCAATTGGCTGCAATGGCTGGAGCTGTGCTGATCCGAAGCCAGGAGCCAGGAGCTTCTTCCAGGAGTATGCAGGTGCAGGGGCCCAAGGACTTGAACCATCTTCTACTGCTTTCCCAAGCCATAGCAGAGAGCTGGATTAGAAATGGAGCAGCCTGGACTTGAACCGGTGCCCATATGGGATGCTGGCACTACAGACAGCAGCTTTACCCACTATGCTACAGCGCCGGCCCCCATGCTCTTACATATTTTAGTTATATCTTGTTGGGATTCATTTCTGCATAAAAAGCTCTTTTGCTTAATATTTTGTTAGTCATAGAGATGATATTCAGGGGTTTCCACTTGGCCATAACTGCCAAAATAACATTTTTCTTATGGGTGAAGGAGGCAATGTATGGATTGTAAAAGTCACTACATATGTATGTTTATACAAACTATTGAGTAAATTGTGAATAGATAGATTTGTAGCTCTATCACTCATAGATTTGTGAACCTAAATGCTCTTTATCATCTGAATTTTCATAAGTATTCATTCCTCCTGAAGTGGTATATTAGGCCCTCAAAAGTCAATATTAGTTTAGAGCCAGTGTTTAATAGTATACACAGGCCTGAGTAATTTACCACAACTCTACTGATAAGTTTTCTGGGAGAAATTTGCCTTTTTTCACAAGCATATGTGAAGTATTTTCCATTTGAAGATTTACTTGTAAATGTCTCTTTGTTGCTTTTATGCTTGAATGGAAATTGGACTGAATATAAAGTTTTTGGGTTCTCACTTTAATTTGGAAAGTGCATTTTTATTTGAAAGATTTACACAGGGAAAGGAGAGGCAGAGAGAGGGAGAGAGAAAGAAAGAGAGAGACAGGTCTTCCATCCGATGGTTCACTCCCCAGTTGGCCACAACGGCTGGCCGGAGCTACGCCGATCTGAAGCCAGGAGCCAGGAGCTTCTTCTGGGTCTCTTCCACATGGGTGCAGGGGCCCATGGGCTAGGGCCATCTTCTACTGCTTTCTCAGGCCATAGCAGAGAGCTGGATGGGAAGTGGAGCAGCCAGGACTAGAACCAGTGCCCATATGGGATGCCAGCACTTCATGCCAGGGTGTTAACACACTGTGCCACAGCACCGACCGAAAGTGCATTTTTAAGGCACTAAATACTGTTGTAACAAATTATCAAAGTAGCCTGATTTTCTCCCCTTATAATTTTATATTTTCTCATATTTCTGTATGTTTCTTTATCTTAGAAACCCAATCACTTCAGTATAATATGACTCAGTTTTAATTATTATCAAGTTTTCCTAAAATAAAGTGCACTTTCTAGTTTATTGTTTCAAACTCTTATTTCAGAAGAGTCTATTTTCTTTGTTGTTTTAAAAAATTATTTGAGAGAGAGAGAGACAGACAGTGGGAGCGAGCTCCCATCCATGCCTCAAATGCTCAAAATAACTAGGACTATGCTGGGGTCAAAACTGGGAGCCAGGAAATCAATCTTTGTTTTCCACGTAGGTTGCAGGAACCCAACATTTGCCCTATCTCTTTCATTGATGATAAGCTGTAGTCAGAAGCCAGAGTTGGGATTTGAATTCAGTTACTCCGATTTGGGTTGTTGGCATCTCAACTGATAGGCTAAATACCTGGTCCTGTTAAACTTAGATCGTTGGATCCCCAAAAAGTCATCAGAGACCCCATCTCACCAAAATGCAAAAGCAAGGTTTATTTGATAATTACAAGCTGTAGCAGGGCCCCCCATCTAAACAACTGGTGCAGCCGAGGGTAGAGCAAGGCCCTGAGCCTCACTCGGGGAACGCTTTTAAAGGGAAATTACATTCAGCAGGGGCTTACAGTATGGGGCCACTCATGGTTGGCCTAGCATTTGATCGTATTCTGTGAGCTTCCCTTTTGTAAGTTTTGGTTTCCCTGAAATGCTTGCTTTTATGGGAACTTGGACCTGCTCCAGAAAATGGAGGTTGCTTTTCAAAATGGAGGCACTTCAGCCCTTCTTTCTCCCCTTGTTTTTGTACATATTTAAACGCCCAATCATGGGTTTTGGACTGACATAAGTTTCACAAACATTTAAGGGTTTATATTGGGACCACTGGACCAATAATTGAATGGTGCCCAAACTCTGTTTCATGAACTGTGCAAGTCTGTTAATAATGCAAGGGCCGAAGGTTAAGATTAAAATCAGGAGAACAAGGGGCGCTATGAGCCCTGATCATAGGGTGGTTAGCCATGGGGAAGAATTAAACCAAGACTCAGCCACCCCTGAAAGGCCTCCCGTTCTCTTTGTTGTTTTGCCAGCCCCTCCCTGACTTTAGCCATGTTATTTTTATTAGGCCCGAGTGATCGGCATAAAAGCATTTTTTTCCAGAGCAGCACACAGTCCACCACATCAGTCCCAAAAGTCCAGGGAGGGGGAGCAGAGGGACGATGATCCATTTTCAGAGCCACCTCTGCTGACGTGGGGCAACTAGACTCTCTTCGATGGCTATCTTCGAAGTTGCTATCTTCTGGGTGTGGAGCCAAGCACATTCCTGTAGTAGCATTTGGTCGACCACCCAGTTGCCAAAGGCCTTGATTCGCTCCATCACCTGCTCTAAACACTTTAACAGACACTGTAATTTAAAGACAGGGTGAGAATAAAGCAGATCCCAGCCAAGACCAGGAGAAAAGCCACTTATTAGTGTGGGAGAGGATTATCAGTACACACATGTTGGGAGCGTAAACAACAATCTACTACCAAGAAAGAATTTACAGAAATCCTCAGCGTTTAATTTTGTTCTGCTTTTATACACAGAATAATGACTAATTATTTGCAGCATGTCTGTGACTTCCACACACCCTCTTTAACTTACTTGAAGCGTTCTATCATTTCATTCCAGTCTAGCATAAACTAGCCATCAGGATGAAGTAATTTTTACAAACCATGTCCTTTCTTTATTTAAAAAAACAAACAAACAAAAAAACCTCTTCTTAACCTTTTTTACCAAGCACATATTTCTATACTTGTGATGTTTTTCATCTGCCAATTTTCTTGATTTACATTTTGAAATAACCTGTTAAAAATCTCCAAGACAACATTTCTAAACAAGGTAACACATAAAATTTCAGCATTAATTACTTTCAAGTGATGTTGAACTATTTTGCATATGGACAATCTATGAAAACACGTTAGTAAATTTAAGTAGTTTTTCTATAGAACATAAGGTGTTGAGAGTACCAAAGTATACATTTAGACACATTTATCTCATTTGCCTTTACCCAATTTAAATTAGCAGTTACATTTAAATGACTTAAAATGCTGATATTATATATTTCTGTCTGAATTTAATTAAAATCAAAATTGCATTTTCTAAAACAAGTACTAATTACTCCTTAACTGTTTTATTGAGTACTGACCACCCAGAAATTTGTTAAAACAAATTGCAAAATAAGTTTAGCAAGTTACAAAGCAATATCTTCTGGCTTGCTCAAGATAAAACAGAAGAGCCATCAGAAAGGTGGGAAACCCAATTTGTTTCATTGATAAGATAGGGAGAGTAGACTTTGGACCAGGCCTGGTTCTAAGATGAAGTTTAAGTTCTGAGATAAGGCAAAGGGGAGGAGAGTTACCCAGTCCATGCCAGTCTCCAAAGCTAATTTCAAATTTCGCGCCAGTCTCCAAAGCCAATTTCAAATTTTGTGCCAGTCTCCAAAGTCAATTTCAAATTTTGTGCCAGTTTTGCGCACCACCACTTTGAGACCCGCCAACAAAGCCTGGTGATAGACATAGCGTCTCTCCTTACCTTATGCTGTGGGGCTCTGGTACCTTATGCTGTGGGGCTCCGGTTGACCTCAGTACCACTTTCCAGGTGGCCTCCAGGGTCCGATTTTTCTCTTTCGTGGCAAAGAGGCTGGTTGCCATCAGCATCCACAGGTTTTGCGGGTCTAAGAGGGAGAGCCATGGTATCTGCCCCTGGTTTGGGGGGGAGGCCCCCGGTTGACTAAGCTGGCCCTCCTGCAGGTGATGATCTATGGTACCTGATCCGGGTATCCAATCTGGGGCTGAAAGACTAAATCTTTAACTCTGTAAATAAACGTTCCTTTCCCGAGCCAGCCCACACCGAAAGCGAGTCATTCCGAGGAACAGAAATTAACCCAATTACCCTTTTAAACATTTACATTGTTATCATGAGCCACCTTTTTGACACAATTCTTTAATGTACCAGGGTTAGGTCCAAGGGAGAGGAGGGAGTTGCCCCCATGTTCTTTCCTGATAAGTCGGTCAGTCGTCAAACAGAAATAAAACAAGACAAACACCACTTAACAAAAAGATGATCAAATACAGGGCCAGTACTGATCTTCTGCAGACAGATGGTCCAAAGACCTACAGATCAGATGGGATGAGAATTATGTCAGGTTTGTCCCACGAGCGTGTCTGCTCTGACTGGGCAAGACTCAAGGCTCAGAATTCAGCCCCTTCCTCTTCAGAGTTACAGATTGGACCTTCCGAGGTCCCAGACGGGAGGATTTTGAAATCGGATCCCTCACCCAGATGAGGAATGGGAATGTCTCCCGTTTCCTCCAGGGTTGCCCCATGAGCATATCTGCTTGGGCAAGACCCTTGAATTCAAAATTCAGATCCAATGGTGGCTGATGCTACAGATTCAGAATTAGACACAGTTAGACAATGAACTCACCCAGTAAACTAGTGCAAACCTTCAGGGTCAAGGTGGCTAAGGGATTTTTGGGGATCCCAGACAAGCCCCCAAAATGTTATACCCAGATTGTTGGATCCTCAGAAAGTCATCAGAGACCCCATCTCACCGAAATGCAAAAGCAAGGTTTATTTGAGAATTACAAGCTGCAGCAGGGCCCCTCATCTAACCAACTGGTGCAGCCAAGGCTACAGCAAGGCCCTGCTTGAGGAACACTTTTAAAGGGAAATTACATCAGCAGGGGCTTACAGTACAGGGCCACTTGTGATTGGTCAGGGCTACTCATGGTTGGCCTGGCTTTTTCTGGTTGGCTCGGGTCTAGAGAATTTCCTTATTTGGTCGTTTTCTGTGATCTGCCCTTTTGTAAGTTTCAGCTTCCCCGAAATGCTTGCTTTTATGGGAACTTGGACGTGCTCCAGAAAATGGAGGCTGCTTTTCAAAATGGAGGCACATCGGTGGATTGTTGACATCTCAACTGATAGGATAAATACCTGGTCCCATGAAAGTTTTTTGAAGTATGTCTTTGATTAATTTTTTGTCTACTTGTTCTATTTTTCTTCAGATACAGGAAACATTATATAACTTGAATACTTAATCCTTGCCCTTTAAAAATTCTTTCATAATAACAGCGTGTTTTTTCAAATTAGGTGTTTTAACTTATCAAAGAACCTGAACACAGAGTTTGTAAAACTTAAGACAGTTTCTGTTTTTTTTTTATTTATTTTCAGGTTATCAAAATTCAATTCTACAAATCATATTACCAGAGAAAATCAAAGCAAATACCAGTAATAATTCAGAAGTGCAATATGTAAGGAATATTTTTTCACTATCTAAATTATGTGAAGTTTCCTATCATAGTTATAAAATATATCAACCTTATTATGGAATAAATGTAAGTCTCTAATATTATACTAAAAAGGAATTTAAAGTTTTGATAGCAAAGCAAATACTGTTTTTTTAATAAATTGTCATTTCTTATGGTAAGTTATAGAAGAATTAAGTCCTATCTCAGTGACATCAAGGAAATATATAGGAATGTCAGATGAAGAGAATGATACAAATAGAGTAACTTTTAACTCAATCTTCCTTCCTCAGTCTTCACCTTTGCATCTAATGGTTCTTAGTCAAGAAACACTTTTTGTTATGCTGTTTTATTGAAAAAGGAACCATTTTTTTATATTTACCAATTTGTAGACCAAAACATTTCTCTGGATTTTCCATGTACACATTGCTAAGAGACGAAAATAATGTAATTAAGGAAGACTTTCTTATGAGTACCCAATTTTCGATAACACATTTTTTAGTTAAATTTTGGAAGTACTATTATTTTCCTTTTAAAATTTACTTATATATATGCATTTAATGTATTTAATATATACAGTTTTTTTTAAGATATAAGTTTTATTTATTTGTAAGGAAGAGTTACAGTGAGAGGAGAAGAGACAGAGTAATCTTCCATCCATTCCCTATATGGCCATCTTCTATCCACTTATTCACTCCCCATATATCAGCAATATGCAGGGCTGGGCCACATGGAAGTCAGGAGCCCCAAGCTTCTTCAGGATCTCTCCCGTGAATTTGGGGGCCCAAGCACTTGGTATCTTTGACTGCTTTTCCTAGGCCACTAACAAGCAGCTGGATTGCAAGTGTAGCAACCCGTACTTGAATTGGCACTGATATGGGATGGCAGTGTCACAGGTGGAGGTTTAACCTGCTGCAGCACAACAGTGGCCCCATCATATAAACAGCTTAAAAACATAATGATAGTTCCCAGCCTTCCTCTCTCCCTATCTCATTTCCAACCTCCCAACTATTTCCTTATTTTTCTTTTAAATTTTGTGATGACAGAGTTTCCATTTACTTTATAATCACAAACTTAATCCTCCAGTAAATGTATAATTCAACAATTAGTAAGTAGAAAGAATACTGTTTCTCAGAAGTATAAATGAGGGTATAACCACGAAATCTCAAGATGTCAATTTCACTCACGTAACGTTTTTCTACTGTATATGTTAATAAGTATAAATCAGAGGAAACATTGGAAACTGGCCTGTTTCACTAAGCATAGTGGTCTCCAATTGCATATATTTTGTTATAAAAGAATTTCATTTTTTATGGCTAAGTAATATTCCCTCATGTATGCATATTACATTTTCTTTATCCATTCATCAGTTGATGGCTATCTGGATTGATTCCATATCTTAGCTGTTGTGAATTGAGCTACTGTAAACACTGAAGTAGATAACTCCTTCATATGCTTATTTAATTTCTTTGGTATGGCAGGATCATATGGTACAGCTATTTTCAGATTTTTGAGGAATCTCCATAATGTCTTCCATAATTTTGCACTAGTTTATATTGCCACCAAAGGTGTGTCAAAGTACATTTTTCTCCACATCCTTGGCAGCATTTTTTTTTTGTTGTTGTTGTTGTTGTTTTGGATATTAGCCTTTCTAAAACTGTAGTGTGGTGAAATCTCAATGTAAATTTCTTTGAATTTCCCTCATGGACAGTGATCCTGAGCATCTTTTAATGTTTCTATTGGCCTTTTGTATTGCATCATTTGAAAACTGTTAATATCCTTAGCCCATTTCTTATCTTTACTGTTTCATATTAATGTAACCCTCTTCTTATGGTTATTATTTACACGATATATCTTTATTCATTCTTTAATTATCAGCCTATTTGTGTATGAATCCTAGGTGTGTCTTTTATGAACAACATATAATTGGAGGTTACTTTTTCTGTATGTTGTGACAATTTATTCTCTGCCTTTGTTTGAGATTCCTAGATCACTTACATTAAGTGTAGTTATTTAATGATATTCAACATTTTCCCATTTTTAAAGCTTGCAAATTGAATATCTATTAACCAAAATGCTTTGGAACAGAAGTGTTTTGCATTTCAAATTATTTAGAATTTTAGAATATTTCCATGTACATAATGAAATATTTGGTGATAAGACCCAAGTCTAAACACAGAATTTATTTGTTTCATATATACCACATATGCATAATCTGAAGGTAACATTATACCATATTTTTATAGTAACTGCCTTTTGAGTGTAAACAATCACATGAGGCCAAGTGTGAAATTTTCTACTTGTGGCCTCATGTTGGTACTTGCAGTGCTTCATATTTGGAGCATTTTGGATTTTTGATTTAGACATGCTTACCTTATAATATCTTTGTGGTACTTGTGTATTAAAATATGCATCTTAAATCATCATGGTTTACTTTAGTTTAATGAGAGTAAGATATCAGCCATTCATCAGGCTTGTTAGCTGTTGCCAGCCAACTTTATTTCTGGCAGAAAGTGTGAGTCTTTTGTGGATATTTTCAGATCTTTTCAGCCATCTTTCACCTTTGCAAGCAGCATCCTTTACCTTTCTGAGAACCAAGCTCTTGTAGGTGCCCAACTGTTTTTCCAAGCAACAGCATCACATGTTGGGGGGTGGAGGGTGGCCTGCACCCTGTCTGCTGGCCTGTGACCCTTTCTGTCTCCTCACTTAGGGGCAATGCAGTGGGGCAGTCTGCATGGGTAATACAGTCTCAGTGACTGCTGCAGGGATGGGGTTGTGCCAGGCAGTCCTCGTGCAGATGGGTTCCACTTGCAATGAGCAGTGCCCAAATGATGGGGCCTAGAGGATGTGAGGGTTGATGTCTGAGACAGCAAGTGCAAGTGTCTCTCTTTCTAGGTTCCTGGGGACAGCATCCCTCTGCTTTTCTTAACACCCTATACCTTCTAGTAAATATTTCTGTGTGGGCTGGATTCTGGGTTCACTGTTCTTGATTTAGTTGGGCTCATGAGGTCACAGTCTTTTTCTTTTCTCATTCATTCATTCATTTATTCATTTTGCTAGTGTGGTAAAATGTCTGTGGTACCCCAGGGTTGGAGATATGGTGGGGACTGTGTCCCAAAGGACATCCTCAGGACAGTGGTGTACTGCTGGTGCAGCCTGTGCTTTGGAGATTGAGGAGGAGACAAGTGAGTTTTTCTCTGAAGAAAGACATCATAGTATTACAGGTGGTTAACCTTACTGGACTCCAAGTTTGTGAATATAAAGATCCCTGCTATAGCTAATGTATCATATGTGTCTGCTGGCTGTCCACTTTACCATTTCACTTGTGATGGGGATTCTCCTGGGCTTTGGAGCTTGGATCACAATTGCTAGTGCACTTTATTTCTCTGTGCGTGTGTGCTGCTGACTCAGGTCTACCTGCACTGCAGTGTTTATGTGTCTTTCTTGTTCGGTTCTAGTGGTTTCACACACAACAAAATCAGCTCTTTATCTATTGTTATGTTTATTTTCCATGGAGGAAGAAGTTAATGCTGAATTAGATCTAATACGTCATTTTAGAAAACCCTAGGTTTCTTTTTTCCTAATGTTTCCTTTTGGTGGCAAATTACCTTTGTGCCCTTATAAAAGGAATTAGGGTTTGTTTTGTCATCATCTGTTTTTCAGAACAGTTAATTTGAGATTAATATTATATCTTCCTCAAATATTTGATAAAATTCATCAAGTAAGACTTCTGGGTCCAGTGATTTTTATTTTTATTTTTTGTGTACATCTCATCTTGTATATTTGTCACAATTAATGAACCATATCCAGTTTCACCTAATTTGTTAATTGAAACTCTCTCTATTCCTCCTATACCTCTAAAAATATAGTAGTCACCACATTGTATTCAGATTTTTTATTAAGCTCCTACATTTGAGGAAGAATACATGGTACAAAACTGTGTTTTGCATATGTCATTTAATATAATGTCTTCTAGTTCCATCCATTTAGCGTGAATGATAAGATTTCATTCTTCTTATGGATGAATGGAATTCTGCTGTATGTATATAAGACAGTTTCTTTATCCATTCATCTGATAAAGGACACCAAGGTTGATCCTGTATCTTAGCTATTGTGAACAGTGTTGTGATAAAACATAATGATTTCAGGTTTTTTGAATATTTTCCCAGTAGAGGGATTTTCAGTTCTATTTCTACACTTTAAAGAAATCTCAAGAGTATAACAAGGGCTATAAGCAATAATCAAATCTCAAAATGTCAATTTTGCTCATATATATCACATTTTCTGGTATTCTCTATACTAGTTACTACAAATCTTGAGGAACAATGGTTTTTCTACTTACTGCTTGTTGAATTCTTTATTTTGTTGAGGGTTGAGCTTGTGATTATATAGTAAATTGAAAATAAGTGCAAAAATTTTTAAAAAATGAGGAAGGAATGTAAGATTGAGGAAGGGAGGGTGGTGTAGGAAGTATCATTATGGTCTTAAAACCGTATATATGAAATGCATGAAATTTATTCCCTTTATATAAATAAAATTTTAAAATAAAAAATAAATCCCCATACTGTTTTCCATAGTGGCTGTACTAATTTACATTTCCACCAATAAGGCATAAGAGTTCCTCTTTCTCCACTTCCATTCCACTATTTGTTACTTTTCATCTTTTGGAAACAGCTATTCTGAAAGAAGTGAGGTGGTATCTTGTTGTGATTTTGATTTGTATTTCCTTGATAGCTAGTGATACTGACAATTTTCACAAATTTTTTGCCCATTTGTATTCTTCTTTCATTTATTTTCTTGTTTTTCTTTTTTAATGCTTTTTAACATTTCGCCATATTAACCTCAATTGTGGACATTACATGCACACGTTCTATTTTTTTCTTGAAAACAGATATTAATATCAGAGTGAGGGTTCATGACAATTATAACATGGAACAAAGAATGTATTGCCATTTACATGATTTGATTTGGTGAAGCAATATTTATAACTAAATACCCAGTGAGTGAGATGACATCCATACACTTTTAATTTTCAGAAATATGAAGACATATGTGCTTTTTTCTTTCTGAATTTGGCTTATTTCACTTAGCATTAAGATGTCCACTTATATCCATTGCATTGTAAATGTCAGTATTCATTATTTATATGGCTGAGCAGTATTCTATTATATATGTGTACCACAGTTTCTATATCCAGTCATCAGTTGATGGATGTCATGTTTGGTTAAATATCTCGGCTGTTGTGAATTAAACTGCTCTAAACAAAGGAGTGCTAGTATCTCTGTCAAATGCTGATTACATTTCCTTTTGATATATTCCAAGAAATAGGATAGTTGTATCATATGGTAGATCTATTTTTAGTTTTCTGAGGAATCTCCATATTATTTTCCATAACTGTTATACCAGCTTGTATCTCTACTAACAGTGTAACACAGTACCTGTTTTTCTCCATAATCTTGCCAGCATTTGTGATGTTTAGATTTTTGGATCCTAGTCATTCATTATGGTTTTATTTTCTCTGATGGCAAGTGATCTTCAGCATTTTTTGTGTGCCTGTTGTCCATTTATATTTCATCCTTTGAAAAATACCTGTTTATATCCTTTGACCATTTCTTACCTGGATTATTTGTTTATTTTGTTATTGTTGAGTTTCTTGAACTCCTTACATATTCTAAATAGTAATCCTTTATTGGATGCATAGTTTGCAGATGTTTTCTCCCATTCTTTTAGTTGCTTCTTCAATTTACTGATTGTTTCCTTTGCTGTGCAATATACAAAACTTGTATAACTAAAAAAAAATTTTAAAAAGCTGGTTAGCTTAATGTAATCCCATTTGTCTGTTTTTGTGTTCATTTCCTAGGCTCCTGAGTCTTATCCAAGAATGGTTTGCCAAATGCAAAGCCTTTTCCTTATGCTTTCTTTTAGTAATCTGATAGTTTCAGGTCTTAGGTTTAAATTTTAAATCCATTTTGAATTGATTTTTGTATAGTGTGTAAGGTGGAGGTCTTGTTTCAAACTTTTGCAAGTAGAAATCCAATTTTCACAACACTATTTGTTGAAGAGACATTTTGGTATGATAATAGCTTATTTGCTAAAGATTAGATTATTGTAGATACAGGGTTTGATTTTTTAAAGTTGTTGTTCTGCTCCATTGATCTGTGTGTCTGTTTTTTTGTGCCAGCACCAGTCTATTTTGTGTATAATAGAACTGTAGTACACCTTGAAAGCTGGTATTGTGATATCTCTGACTTTGGTTGATTATTTAAGATTTCTTTGTGTATTCAGGGTCTTTTGTATTTACATATAAATTTAAGATTTTTTTCTATTTATTTTTTATTTATTTATTTATTTTTTGACTGGCAGAGTTAGACAGAGAGAGACAGGGAGAAAGGACTTCCTTCCATTGGTTCATCCCCCAAATGGCCGCTACGGCCCACATGTTGGGCCGATCAGAAGCCAGGAGCCAGGTGCTTCCTCCTGGTCTCCCATGCGGGTACAGGGCCCAAGCACTTGGGCCAACCTCCACTGCACTCCTGGGCCACAGCAGAGAGCTGGACTGGAAGAGGAGCAACCAGGACACAATCTGGTGCCCCAACTGGGACTAGAACCCAGAGTACCAGCATCACAGGCGGAGGATTAGCCTAGTGAGCCATGGCACTGGCCAGATTTTTTTCTAATTATGTGAACGTTATGTCTTATGTGAATTATGTTCTTAGAATTATTAATGGGATTATTGGACATTTTGACCATGTTACTTCCCTCAGTTCATAAACATGGAATATTTTTCCATTGCTGTCCCTCTTTGTTCTTTCATTGATGTTTTGTAATTTTCATTACAGAGTCATATCCTTGATTGAAATTATCCCAAGATATTTTACCTTTTGTGAATGGGATTGGTCTTATAAGTTCTTTCTCAGCTAGGATGCTGTTGAGGTATCATAATGCTATTTTTTTGTGTGTGTTTTACATCCTACCACTTTTCTAAATTCTCTTATTAGTTTTGATAAACACATAATGGAATCTTTTACTTTCCTTATGTATAGGATCATGTCATCTGCAAACAGGGATAATTTGACTTCCTCTTTTCCAGCAGTTTGTATCACTTTCTTTTTCTTGCCTAGTGGCACTGGTAAAACTTGCAAAAGTATATTGAATAATAGTGATGAGACTGCTTCCAGATTATAGTGGAAAAGCTTCCAACTTTTCTCCATTCAGTATGATGCTGATTATGGTTGGTTTTTTGTTGTTGTTGTTGTTGGGAGATAATTTATTTAATATAAGTTATTTGCACTAGTGATATTCCACATCACACACCAACATCTGAATTAATGACAGTAAGTATGGCTGCTAAAAACAAAATATCCTGAATTATAGTGGTCTAACAGAATAGACATTTATTGTTTTTTTATACCACAGTCCCACCATTTATTTTCTTTTTTTTTCTTTTTTTAATTTTTTATTTCATAAATGTGAATTAACAAAGAGCAACTTTTGTATTGTTGTGGCTTCCCCCACCAACCTCCCTCCCTCCCATGGCCCTCTCCTCTCCCTCTCCCATCCCACCCTTTATCGAGTTTCATTTTCAATTACCTTCATATACTGAAGATCAACTTGGTATATACTAAGCAAGGATTTCAACAGGCTGCATTCACACAACTGCACAAGGTATAGGGTATTGTTTGACTAGTAGTGTTTTTAAGTTTCATAGTAAAACACATTAAGGACAGAGATCCTACGTGGGGAGCATGTACCCAGTGACTCCCGTTGTTTATTTAACAATTGGCACTCTTATTTATGACGTCAGCAATCACCCGAGACTCTTGCTATGAGCTGTCTAGGCTATGAAAGTCCCTTGAGTTCACCAACTCTGAACTTGTTTAGTCAAGGCCATGTCACAGTGGAGGTTCCTTCCTCCCTTTAGAGAAACATGCCTCTCTCCTTGATGGCCTGTTCCTTCTGCTGGGGTCTCGTTCACCAGGGTCTTTCATTTAGATTGTTTTTTGCCACCGTGTCATGGCTTTCCATGCCTGTGAGACTCTCATGGACCTTTTAGCCAGATCCAAATGTCCCAAGGGTTGATTCTGAGGCAGGAGTGCTGTTTTGGGCATTTGCCATTCTATGAGTCTGCTGTGTGTCCTGCTTCCTCTGCAGGATCATTCTCTCCCTTTTAATTCTATCCTTCATTATTTGCTTACACTGGTCTTATTTGTGAAATCTCTTCGACACATACCCTATCTTTTTGATCGGTTGTGTGTTTATACTTATCACTTTTTCCCCCCTCCCATAACTTCCCTCCCACCCGCAATGCTCCCCTTTCCCGCTCCCTTTCCCCTTCCATTCACATCAAGATTCATTTTCAATTCTCTTTATATACAGAAGATCAGTTTAGTATATATTAGGTACAGATTTCAACAGTTTGCCCCCATATAGCAACACAAAGTGAAAAAAATACTGTTGGAGTACTAGTTATAGCATTAAATAACAGTGTACAGCACATTAAAGACAGAGATCCTACATAATATTTTTTTAAAAAACTAATTAATTTTCTATGCCAAGTGCGCTGGCATTGGTACCTGCCTTCTTGGTAAAATTGATTTGAAATCCCCTGGCACATTTCTAGTTCCACCATTGGAGGTAAGTCCGAGTGAACATGTGCCAACCTATATATCTCCTCCCTCTCTTATTCCCACTCCTATGTTTAACATAGATCACTTTTCTGTTAATTTTAAACACCTAAGAATGATTGTGCATTGATTACAGAGTTCAACCAGTGGTCTTATGTAGAACAAACAGAGCAACAACAACAACAACCACAACAACAAAAATACTAAAAGGAATAAAATAGTAAGTTGTTCCTCAACAGTCTAGACAAGGGCTGATCCTGTCATTGTCTCTCATAGTGTCCATTTCACTTAGCAACAACAACAAAAAATACTAAAAGAAATAAAATAGTAAGTTGTTCCTCAACAGTCTAGACAAGGGCTGATCCTGTCATTGTCTCTCATAGTGTCCATTTCACTTCAATGGGTATCATTTTAGATGCTCGTTTAGTTGCCATCGATCAGGGAGAACATATGATATTTGTTCCTTTTGGACTGGCTTATTTCACTCAGCATGATATTTTCCAGCTTCCTCCATTTTGTTGTAAATGCCAGGATTTCATTGTTTTTTACTGCTGTATAGTGTTCAATAGAATACATATTCCATAGTTTCTTTATCTAGTCATCCGTTGATGGACATTTAGGTTGATTCCATGTCTTAGCTATTGTGAATTGAGCTGCAACAAATATCGAGGTGCAAATGGCTCTTTTTTTTCTCCCCTTTAATTCCACTTGGGTAAATTCCAAGGAGTGGGATGGCTGGGTCCTGTGGTAGTGCTATATTCAGGTTTCTGAGGACTCTCCACACTGTCTTCCATAGTGGCTTAACCAGTTTGCATCCCCACCAACAGTGGATTAGTGTCCCTTTTTCCCCACATCCTCGCCAGCATCTGTTGTTGGTTGATTTTTTTTTTAAACATATTGCTTTGATTGTATGTCTCTTCTGTGGTCAATTTTTCAGTGTTCTTTTTCAGGAAAGGTGTATTTTTTCAAGTATTTTATGTGCATCTATTGAGATAATTATATTTTTTGTCTTCTTTGGTTTATTAATATGATGTATCACATTGATTGATTTGAGTATGTTGAAAAAAATTTGTGTATGGGGAAAAATCTCACTTGTTCATGGTAGATGACATTTTTGATGTGTTGTTGGATTTGACATTCTACTAATGGTTGAAGATTTTTGCATCTGGATTATTCAGGATTATTAAGATATAGTTCTCTTTTTTTGGCTGTATCACTGCTTTTTAAATTAATATAATGCTGGCCTCATAGATTGAGTTTAGAAGGGTCCCTCCCTTTCAATTATTAAATTATTAAAGGGATTAGTTCCTCCTTAAGAGTTTGGTAAAATTCTTCCATAAAGCCATCTGACTCTGGCCTTGTCTTTATTGGAAGGATGTATGTACTTATTCAGTCTCAGCTTTGATTATTGGCCTCGTCAGGTTTTCTATTTATCTGTGCCTAATGTTGGTAAATTGTATGTGTCCAGAAATCCATTCATTTCTTTGAGATGCTCCAATTTGTTGGCATATGGCTGTTTGTAGTAACTCCTAATGGCTCTTTCTATTTCTGTGGTATCAGTTGTAACATCTCCTCTTTGATATTAATTTGCATTTTCTTCCTCTTTTTCTATATTATTTAGGCCAGTGGTTTATCTATTTTGTTAATTTTTTAAACAGCTTTCCTATTCACTGATCTTTTGTATGGTTTTAGGATTTCTATTTTGTTTATGTATTCTCTAATTTTTATGGTTTCTTTCTCTTGCTGATTTAGGGTTTGGTTTGTTTGTGTGTTTCTTGTTCCTGGATCTTTCAACATTAGATCATTTAGTTGATAACTTTCTCATTTTTTGATATAGGTACCTATTGTCATAAGCTTTCCTCTTAACCCTTTCTTGTATCTCATTAAGTTTTTTTTTTTTTAATTTTAGGATTTATTTATTTATTTGAAAGAGTTACACAGAAAGAAGGAGAGACAGAGAGAGAGTTCTTCCATCTGCTGGTTCACTCCTTAGTTGGCCACAACGGCAGGAGCTATGCCAATCTAAAGCCAAAGGCCAGGAGCTTCTTCCAGGTCTCCAACGAAGGTACAGGGACCCAAAGACTTAGGACATCTTCCTGCTTTCCTAGGCCATAGCAGAGAGCTGGATGGGAAGTGTAGCAGCTGGGACTTGAAGCAGCGTCCATATGGGATGCCAGCAATGCAGGCAGCGGCTTTACCTGCTACACCACAGCACTGGCCCAGTCTCATTTAGTTTTGATATATTGTGTTTTCATTTTTACTCATTTCAAGGATTTTTAAAAATTTTCTGTTTTGATTTCTTCTATGACCCACTGTTTATTCAGGAGCATGTTATTCAGTTTCCATTTGTTTGTATATTTTATGAAGTTTTTTGCTATTAGTTTGTAGTTTCATTCCATTTTGGTCAGAAAAGGTACATGTAATATTTCAATTTTTAATTTGTTGAGATATTTCTTTTTAAAAGATTAACCTTATTTATTTGAAAGGAAGAATTACAGAGACAGAGAGAAAGAGAGAATGTCTTCCAACCACTGGCTCACTCCCAAATAGTTACAACAGCTAGAGTTGGGCCAGACTGAAGTCAAAAGCCAGGAGCTTCTTCCAGGTCTCCCACATGGGTGCAGGGGCCCAATCACTTGGACCATATTCTGCTGCTTTCCTGGGCACATTAGCAGGGAGCTGGATCAGAAATGGAGCAGCTGAGACTTGAACTGGTGCCCATATGAAATATTTTACCTGCCACAGAACAACCTAGTTTCCTGCTGATACTTATTTCATGGCATAGTATATGGTCTATACTATAGAATGTTCCATGCTCTTATGAAGATAATGTGTATTCTGAAGAAGTAGAGTGTACTATCTGTAGATATCTATTAGGTCAATTCAGTCCATAGTATATATTAGCTCTGTTGTTTATTTGATTTTTCATCGGCTCACTGATGAAAGTAAGATGTTGAAGTAACCAATTATTATTGTATTGGAGCTTATGTCTCCCTTTAGATTAATTGACACTTGTTTATATAAAACTGGGTACCCTAGCATTGGGAACATATGCACTTCCTATAATCACATGTTTTATTGAATTGATCCCATAATCATAATCCCTTTTGACAGTTTTTGTCTTATAATCCACTTGAATAATAGAGTTTTAGATTTTCATGTTCATTTTAGATTTCCATTTGCATGGAATATCTTTTTCCATCCTTTCACTTTTAGTCTTTGTGTTTTATTTTTGGTGAACTATACTTATTGTAGGCAGCCTGTGTCAACTGTAGATGGTCTTGCTTTAATCCATTCAACCAGTCTGTCTTTTAGTTGGGGAATTTATTACATTTACATTCAAGGTTATTATTATAAGTAATGATTTGGTCCTGCCATTTTCTCAAAAATATTCATTTTGTTTGTTTTGAATCCCCTTTGTGCTTTAAAAGGGTGTTTTCTGCTTTCACATTCTTTCATGATGGTGATTCTCATCATGTATATAGTATCTCCTTAAGTATCATGTGAAGCTGTGCAGGTCTTTCATTGTTTTTGATTCAGAAAGTATTTTTTTTTCATCTTCATTTTTGAATGAGAGCTTCAGTGTGTATTCTGGATTGACATGGTTTTTTTTTGTTCCTTTTTTTTTTTTCATTTTAGACTTTGGACTGTATCTCTCCATTCTCTCCTGGAGGGTTTCTATTGAGAAACCTGCTGTCAGTCTGATGGGGGTTTCTTTAAAAGCTGTCTGTCATTTTATATAGATTTTAGGATATTCTGTTTATGTTTTACTTTTGAAACTTTGACTAAAATGTGTCCAGGTGAGGGTGAGGATCTTTTCTGATCATGCCTGTAATGGGTTCTGTACACGTCCTATTTTTGAATGTCCTCATTGTTCTTCAAATTGAGGACATTCTCTGCTTTTATTTCACTGAAAAAGTTTTCTAAGCTATTCTATTTTTCTCTTCTTTCAGGAACTCCTAAGACATGTATATTAGGTTATGTGATAGTATCTCATAGATCTTGAACACTGTGTTTGACTTTTTCTAATGTATTCTTTTTTTGTCTGACTGGGATGTTTCTAAAGATTTGCCTTCCAGCTTAGATATTCTTTCTTCTGCCTCATGGAGTCTATTAAGGCTTTCCATTGTATCTTTTTTCACATGCTGAATTTTTCATTTCTAATATCTCAGTTTGATTTTTCTTTAATATTTCTAAACCAGGACAATTTCTTGCCTGTGTCATGTATGGATTTGTTTACCTCATGTAATTACTGTTCTGTGTTTCTGAGCAATCTTACCATCATTCTTAATTCCTTTTCAGACATTTCATCAATCTCCTCATCTTCACAGTCTCAAAGTACTGTTGTGTTCCTTTGGAAGAACCATATTGTCGTCCTTTTTCTTGTATTTGTCTACTCTTACACGTCTGGGGCAACGCTTGTTGGTATCCACTTGGAAGGCTTTGCTCTTGAAAATTTGCATTTGTAGCTTACTGGAATTTCTGTACCTCCAGCTAATAGCCAGAGTGTGCTGAGTGGTGCCTGGGAGCTCTGGCCAGCATTTGTGGGTGTTGCAAGTGTTAGGAATGACACTCATGTTAGGCATGGTAGATTTCCTCTATCATTGGTGAGGGGGAGAGTGTGGTCACACTGGCTCATGTGTTCATGGTCTCAGTCCTTCTCTGTGCCAAGGTGATACAGCTGCCTAGGGTGAGATCAGAGTGACTACAAATTCTACCTAATAGGGTTCATGAGCTAATTGCACAAAGGATCTATGTGCACTGTAATGCGAGGGCAGGGCACTGTGCAATGACACCTCCACCCCTACCCCACATACTCAGGGAATTTTAAGTTTCTGGAGTGAGACCCAGTGATTTTGCAAAGAATTTCTCAGTTCCACAGCCTATCGCACAGGCACAGGATTCCCACAGTCACAGGGTGCAGGGGATCTACTATCTGCCCTGTAAACCTCCATTTCCATAGAGACGGCTGCCTTTTCCCTGGAGCTAGCTGCCTGTCCAGCAGAGATCTGCTTTTGGCCTCTGCAGGTTAAGTCCAGAGCTTTGATGGTAATGCTTTGTTACACATTTTAAAATCTCATGTGTTCGGAGACATTTTCAAGACTTCTTAAACATTATTTGGAGGGATTAATATAAAATATGGTTTTGTTATTAAATTTGTGTTCACTAAGTTGTTCTGGATTCTCTAGGAACAGATATCCTATATTATTCCAATTTATGAGACACTGTACACTGTGCATCTTAAAAAAAGGTAATTTTTTATTATTTAGTTTTGGATTTTATTTCTATGAAGCTATTTACTCGTAATAAAAAAGACAATGAAGAAATAATACATATAACAATTATTAACAATTTACTTATCTTAGATGACAGTCACTCCCCTGTGACTTAGTTAAAATTTTGGTCCTAATGCCTCAAATGGTGTTTTGTGAGTGGAGATTGGGAACATGAAAAATATGACTCACCTACTGAAGGCCAGGCTAAATGATACTAAGTTTGAAGGAACATCAAGACCTCTGTAATCAGGGAATGCTGTCAAAATAAGTAAATCTGTGACAGATTCTATTATGGAGGATTTTATCAGAGAGGTAAGACCACCTTGAAAATTAAGAGCTGTTATATAGTAATTAGATTTTGCATTGTTACAGGGCTGGTGAATAATTTATGGAAAATATTAGTAGCTATATGCCACTCTTCATAAAATTGGGAAAATAATTGAAATGATTTTCAGCAACATTTAATTTTTTGAAGGAAACCTAGTTGAGAAAAATGACCTTAGAATCAATTTGTGACATTCCAAGAGGAGAAGAGGAGAGTTTTAGTTCAGTCTGAGAGTGGAACTTTTTGAGAAAGACAGTTGGTGAGAAACTGGAGTGAGATGTAGCAAGTATTAAAAAAAAAAAAATACCTCTTCAGAAACGCTGGACAGAGATAGAAGAAAAAAAAGGCTTGGATCCATACATTTTATATTTTAAATCCACATAGATGGCCACAAATCATTTTTATGAAAGAAAAAACAGGGAGTTTCTTAGAGATGAAAGGTGTAAACAAAGTGATTCACTCTGTAAGAATCACAGGATTCTTACAATAAGGGGTCAATTTACTCTTTAGACATATTAAGGAGAATATGGTATATGGCAACTCCAAAACATTTGAAAAGTTCACTGGGACTTGTGGGAAGACTCACACTGCATTTGAATATCACATTAAGACTATTAACAGTGTTAAGAAATAAAATGGAGCTTGGGATATTGATAGGAAATGTGTATATTGTTTTGGTGTAATACCTACATATTAGTATAATAACCCAATGATCAGTAGGAAACTTTTGCAAATAACGTGTAAGAAAAATAAGGAGAAACACCACTATCATTGAAGAAGTTGAGATTTTTTTCTAACAGAAACTGAGGGGACAAAAAAAAAAGATTTGATAGCAGATTGGTTATAGCGCTGGCAGGTACTTAGGTGGTCAGAAAAACGGAGATAGATCTCAATCAGAGGACATAGGGCCCCACTGTTGAAAGAAGCTATATATGAAGTGCTTGTGGGACATGCCAGGGGTAATGTTTAGTTGATAGTAAATTTAATTTAGAACATTGGACAGAAAGTAGTTTTCAAAATCCTTTTATGATAAAAGCTGTCAACAAATTGTAATAGAAGAGCTGTACCTCAACCTAGTAAACACTGGATATGACGAGTCCATGGATAACAGTGAAATATTGGTAGCATTTTATATAGGATTGAGAACAAGACAGGGGTGCTTACTCTCACTAATTCTGTTCAATGTAGTGTTATAAATCTTAGCCAGAGAAATTAGGAAAGAGAATGAAATAAAAGGAATCACAATAAGAAAGAAAGAAGAAAACTGTTCCTATTTGTATATGATTTGATTTTCGCTGAATGCTCTGAAGACCCAATAAACTAAAAACTAATAAACAGTTCAGTAAAGAAGTAGGATACAAAATCAGCTTACAAATCAGCAGTGTTTCTATACACTAATGAAGTACAATATGAAGAAAAATCAAGAAAACAATCTGTTTTATAATATATAAAAATAAAATAGGGATAAAATTTTAAAATTTATTCTCAAGGGACTTATGAAGGGAGGGAGTTGGGGGCAGTAACAGAGAGAGGGCAAGCCCTCCCATCTGCTGATTCATTCCTAAAATTCCTGTAATGTCTGAGACTGGGTCAGCCCAGAGCCAGGAGCCAAGAACTCAATCATGATCTCTCAAATTGAACTTGAAGTTTCAGTGCATGCAATAAAATGAATATGAGTTTTACTTTTACTTCATTATAAAATTTAAAATTTGACATAGTCGTAGCATTTACATTCAAATATCAGAAAGTACCATACTCCTTCATCCAGTTCATATCTCTGTAAATTTTAAAGTCCTTTTCTCCTTTGTCAGCTTATTTTCTATTAAGGATCAGTGCTTTAAGTTAGGAAAATTATTTTACTTATGTGTATTCCGTGGATAAAGTTAAGTATATCTCAAAAATACTCCTTTTACTAAAGATTAGCAAAAATTTTTTCTAAAGGTGAAATAAATTTATCAGGCTTTCAAGGCCATATAGTATCTGCCAAATAAACGTTGCTATTGTGCATGAAACTTGTGTAACTTAAATAAAATTTTAAAAAAAGAAAGTAGCCATAAATAAAATGTAAATGAATGGTTGTGGCTTTGATCTAATAAAACTATTTACAAAGAATGGGTCAGATTTGATCTAAATCTATCAGTTTACTGATCACTGCTGTATATGTTTAAAAAATGACAGCTTTTAAAATTATCTCTTATATTCAGGTATTTTTTGGCAGATAATTTCATCATTTATTTGTATCATCAAGGAACTCTGGATTCTCATTCTTCAGATATACAGGTATGATTTAAGTTCTGTGTTTTGTAGAGTTTTAAAAACTTTTTAAAATGCTTTTCTAATATATCAGCTTTCAAGATTCATAGGCAGTATATTTAAGACATTTCATTGATTACATCTTGATTGCTCAAGTAAATTGATTAAATTAGATGGCTGGCGTCACAGCACAATAGGTTAATCCTCCACCTGTGGCACCGGCAAAGTGGGTTCTAGTCCCGGTCGGGGCTCCAGATTCTGTCCCAGTTGCTCCTCTTCCAGTCCAGCTCTCTGCTGTGGCCCGGGAATGCAGTGGAGGAAGGCCCAAGTCTTTGGACCCTGTACCTACATGGGAGACCAGGAGAAGCACCTGACTCCTGGCTTCGGATCAGCGCGGTGCACCGGCCACAGCGCGCCAGCCACAGTGACCATTGGGGGGTGAACCAACGGAAAAAGGAAGGCCTTTCTCTGTCTCTCTCTCTCTCTCTCTCTCTCTCTCTCACTCTCTCACTGTCCACTCTGCCTGTCAAAAAAAAAGAAAAAAGAAAGAAAGAAAAGAAATTTGTCTTTCCTGAATTCTTAATAAATAAAGACAAATGAGATTGACTTAGCATCTTTCACAGTACCTATAACACAATTACTATTTTGTCAGATAATTGAAAATAAAAGAATAAGAAAAGCACATACCAATGTTTTTGGACATAAATCACAGGTTTCTTATTTTATAAAACTATCAGTCAATAAATCCCTTTCTATCAGTCAATAAATCCTACTGACTGTCCTTGCAACTATATATCAGAATTCACCCTTTTTTTCCTCTGCCTTCATTCTCTGACAGCACCCATTTCCAAGTAAGCCTCGTATCTATCCACAGCTTCCTGAATAATTTCCTTTCCATACCCTGCCCATCTGCTCAGTCAGTTCTCATCATGATAACCAGATGGACCCTGACAGCCTAATCAGGCCATGGCTAGTCAGGGGGCTTCGCATTGCTCAAAAAGTAAAGGACAAAGTCATTTCAGATTTTCCATGTTTTACACAGGCTAGCTACTTTTTACCCTTCTGGTTTTGTTTCCTGTTACCAGTGTTACTGTATTCTGCCCACACTGGTCTCCTTTCTGTTCTTAATACATACTAGCTGTGTTCTCCTTTCAAAAACTTTGTACTTTCTAGTTCCAAATGCTTATTCATTCCCAAGATATGACATGTTTTCCTCATTTTCTTCAGGTCTTTGCTCAAAATTACTGTTTTTGTCCTTCACTAATCCCTGTTTTAAGTTGTACTCTTATCCTTGGTACTGTGTATTTCTTTTACTTGTTTTTCTTTTCCCTATGGTAGTTAGCAATATGTGATATGCCATTCATTTTATCTATTTGTTTTCTGTGTCCTCAGTGAGATATATATCTTCATGAAAAGAAAACTTTTGATCTGTTATATTTGCTTGTGTAAATGCTAGGTATAAAAAAGTATCCTGTATGTGCTTAGCAGATAACTCAAACTGCTGAAACATGGAACTGGCCATCATGTTGCTTTACTTTTATTGGATAGGGTCATCATTTCCCTTCCTTGCTTGCTCCTCTTCCCCCTTAATTCCATCATAAAACAATGTGTTAATAAGAAGTCTTGTTTATAGCCCTTGTCTGTATTCCTGCACAACAGTGGTCTTTCTCCTTTTTTAGGGGATAAGTAAGCCTGTGATCTCAAAGTAAATTAAAAATATAACAAAAATTAAAATAAAAAAGGAAACTAAGGAGGATGGGAAATTTCATTATATAGCTAGAATTGTATCTGTGAACTACATGAAATATGTTATATTAATAAGAAAGATATCTTATATTTCTTCATATATAATTTATAGCACCATTGAGTCTTGGAAGCTATATAATCTTTGCTTTATTCTGTGACAATGTTGTTTGCTTAAAACATTTATTTATTTAAAGGGGATGAGGGGGAGATAAAGGGGAAAGATTTCTCTTCTATCCACTAGTTCACTCCCCAAGTGGCCTACAACAATCAAGGCTGAGTAGGATGGGAACAGAGTCAGAAAATCCATCTTTGTCTCCCACATAGGCAGCAAGGGCCCATGCATTCCCAGTTGCATTAACAAGAAGCTCAGTTCAAGTGTAACAGCAGGGACTGCCTGCAGGTGTATCAAGTAGTGGTGTAACTTGCTGCACAAGTGCACTACAAGGATAACCCCTGTGACAATGTTTTCTGCCATTTGTATCCCTAGCTTGATCATACTGTGGTCAGAGAAAAACCCTTGTAGAATTTCAGTCCTTTGGAATTTGTTGAATCCTGCTTTATGGCCCAGAATATAGTTTGATTTTGGTAAATGTTCCATATGTGTGGGGTTTTTTGTTTTGTTTTAGAAAGCTTTTATTTAATAAATATAAATTTCATAGGTGTTTGGAATATAGCAGTTCTTCCCCCGATACCCGCCTTCCCATCCCCACTCCCATCCCACCACCCACTCCCTCTCCCATCCCATTCTTCATTAAGATTCATTTTCAATTATCTTTACATACAGAAGATCAACTCTATACTAAGTAAAGATTTCAACGGTTTGCACCCATACAAAGTATAAAGTACTGTTTGAAGACAAATTCTACCATTAATTCGCATAGTACAACACATTAAGGACAGAGACCCTACAGGGGGACAAGTGAATAGTGACTCCTGTTGTTGATTTAACAATTGACACTCTTATTTATAATGTCAGAGTTCACCCAAGGCTCTTGTCATGAGCTGCCAAGGCTATGGAAGCCTCTTGAGTTCACAAACTCCATCATTATTTAGACAGGGCCATAAGCAAAGTGGATGTTCTCTCCTCCAGAGAAAAGTACCTCGTTCTTTAATGGTCCCTTCTTTCCACTGGGATCTTCCATATGTGTGTTTAGAAAGTTAATTCTGTACTTTTTAGGAATGGTGTCCTATATACACTAATGTGGTTGTTTACCAAATATACTGTTCAAATCTTCTGTAGATTTTGAATGCTTGACTTATCAGTTACTGATATAAATTATTTTTAAAATATTCTACTGTTACTGGATTTTTTCTGTTTTTACTATTCTTTCAATTTTACCTTTCTATTATTTGAAGCTATGTTATTAAATGATAATAAATTTTCAGTTTGTATCTTCTTATGAATTGAAATTCTGATCATTATGAAATATTCCTCTTTTTTTCTAGTGATGCTTCTTGCCTCTTGGTCTATATTTTCTTTTTAAATATAGTTTTAAAATCATCCTTTTGGTTTTTGTTTGCATAGTATGTTTAATCCTTTAACTTTCCTGAGTCATTGTATTTTCATATCTCTGAATAACAGCATAAAGGATTTTTAAGAAATTAAGATTCACGATGTGTTCCTAAACTTTAAATGATGACTCAAAGTTAAATGTAGGAAAATCATTTTACTTGAAACATGAGATAACACTTTGGAAACAGGGCATATAGTAGTAATCTATAATCATAATCTAAACTGACAGTTAATATATTCAAAGAGGCAAATATGTGGAGAATTATTCTTATCAATGCCACTCTGCTCATATTATTTTAAATCACATAGCTTGTGAAAAATATTCAGAAGATGCAATCAAGCATAGAAGTAGGAAATCATTAGAAAGTTTTGTCAGTTCCTAAGTAACCACTTTCTTTCTTTCCTAGCCTCACTGTTACTATCAAGGATATGTTGAAGGATATCCAAATTCCATTGTCACACTCAGCACGTGCTCTGGACTCAGGTTATTATTTTTTTGTCTTGGATTACAGAATACCATAGTTAAGCTGTTTGTGGCAAATTTATTGTTATAAAGTGTGGATCTGGAGGAGGATTCTTACATTGAGATTATTCAGTGACATCCTCACTATAACATGTTTCTACTTTTCTTATTTATTTTCAATTTCCTCACTTATCAGAGACATTTCTAACTTTCTTAAAGGTTAGGTTCCCTCTTCCCTTACTCACTTATTTTTTCTCAAGTATATTAATAACAGTTGGAGATGCTTGATGACAGTAAATATGAGAAGCAAAAATTAAGTAGCTAATTTTTTAATTTTTTAAGTAATTACAGTATTCATGATGCCATCCATGTACCTAGTGTTTAGACATACAGGACCAAAACATTGTTTTGTTCCTCCCAAGGAAATCATGTTCAGCATGAGCAGGGAAATTATAATAATCATATTTTTGCTAACATCACCATGATGAACTCGCCGAGAACTGTCAGCTTTCTGCCTTAGTGCTTTTAGAGTTTCCTGTTCTGTCAAGTATTACTCACCTTCCTATTGTAGTGCAGGAGCCTTATTCATAGGTGCTTCACAGTGCTTCTACTTGGAGTCTAAAGCAGGCAGGCCTGGAATTTGGTTTTTATAGAGTAGGAATTTGAATTATTATCTGCATTCAGATCAGGAACATTAAACAGATTATTTGCTCTTTATAACATTACTTCTTTTTCCTTTTTTAAAATTTTTATTTATTTATTTATTTTTTGACGGAGTGGACAGTGAGAGAGAGAGACAGAGAGAAAGGTCTTCCTTTTTCCGTTGGTTCACCCCCAATGGCCGCTGAGGCCGGCGCACTGCGGCTGGTGCACTGTGCTGATCCGAAGACAGGAGCCAGGTGCTTCTCCTGGTCTCCCATGTGGGTGCAGGGCCCAAGGACTTGGGCCATCCTCCACTGCCTTCCTGGGCCACAGCAGAGAGCTGGACTGGAAGAGGAGCAACTGGGACAGAATCTGGAGCCCCGACCGGGACTAGATCCCGGGGTGCCAGTGCCACAGGCCAAGAATTAACCTATTGACCCGTGGCGCCAGCCTCTTTTTCCTTTTAAAACGATTTATTTCTTTGAAAGTCAGAGTTACAGACAGACAGAAGGAGATATCATCCATTTGCTGGTTCACTCCTTAAGTGACCACAGTGGTCAGTGCTGAGCCAGGCAGAAGCCAGGAGCCAGGAGCTTCATCTGTGTCTCCCATGTGGGTCTCAGGGAAATAAACATTTGTACCATCTTCTGTGGCTTTCCTCAGGCCATTAGCAGGGAGCCAGATTGGAAGTAGAGCATCCTGGACAGGAACTGGCACCCATAAGGGATGCCAGAGTCAGAGGTGGGGGCTTTACCCCCTATGCCATAACACTGGCCACAGAATCTTGCTTTTAGTTTCTTATTCAGACCATGTATCTAACAAAAATAATGTCATTTACTGCTAAATTTTATAATTAAAAAAATTTCTTATGGTGTACACTTTGCTAGTCAGATAGGATAATAGTTTTTCAAAACCAAACCAGAGAGAATTTCATCAATATTTTATTACTTAAGTTGTTGTCTTGGAAAACAGGTGATTTACTCAATCACTGTAATGTAATATGACTACAATTGACTTAGTAATTTCTTATGCACCTAGAGATTGATTTAGTAATTTCTGCTGCTTTTATACATAAAAATAAAGATGAAATGGAAACTTGTTTTTTAGATTAGGAAAATCTTTTATCTTTGGATCTTTGGTATCATCTCTACAACAGAGGGTTTGGATCAAAGTACAAGACTAAAAATACTCTATTACTTTAACTTTTCTCATTTGGATTTTTGTCAAAACTTTACAATGTAAATTTTATTAAAATAAGTTAAATTTTTAATTTTACAGAGGAATACTACAATTTGAAAATGTGTCTTATGGAATTGAGCCTCTGGAATCTATAGTTCAATTTCGGCATCTCCTTTATAAATTAGGGAATGACAACATGGAATTTTCAAGTTCTAACAATACCGAAAGCACAAGAAAACACCCCGTGAAATACAACATTTATATACATGAAAAAGTGAGTTATGAATGGTTTATTACTAATTTCAAAGCAGTCATTTGGCTGTACTTCCATGAAATATTCGTGCATTAGGCTTTTGTATACCTCTAGCAATCCTTTCCTTGTGAACAATCTAATCTTTTCTTAACCCAACTATTTCTGTGAAACCAAACATCAACTTTTTATCCTTTAAACAATCTGTATTGAATGCTTATCACCCACTTAGTTTTCATTCTTATTTCATTTGTTAGCATTATCTTTCTAAAAATTACCTAGTAATTGTTTTTAGATTTATTATTTATTTATTTAAAAGGCAGAGTTACAGACATATAAGGAGAAGTAGAGGCAGAGAGAGAAACCATCCATAAACTGGTTCACTCTCCAACTGGCTGCAACAGCCAGGGCTGGGTCAGGCCAAAGCCAGGAGCCAGAAACTTCATCCAGGTCTCTCACATGGGTGTAGGGGTCCAGTTACTTCTGCCATCTTCTGCTTTCCCAGGCATGTTAGCAGGGAACTGGATTGGAAGTGGAGCTGCTGCTGGAGCCCCTATGGGATGCCAGCGCAGCATCTGACCCCGCTGCAGCTCAGTACCAGCCTTGTAATTTTTTAATTGTCAAAAAATGTGCCTTGGTTCTTGATATTGTCTCTGTATTCCTGAAAGTTATTCAGTAGAGCCAGGATCTATAGAGAATGCTTTATGACTACGGAGTCAGCATTAACTACATTATGGAAATAATGAAAATATCATAAACAGAATTGTCAGATCTGGCCAGGTGAATTGTTCAACTTGCTGCCTGTGTAATTGCATGTGATGGTCCTCATAAAACTCATTGTAAAAGTAAAAAACTCAGTGCCAAATAATAATGACATAAATTTACAAAGGTTATACAAGTATATTTGACAGTGGACAGTGTTATTTGTTCCCACTACATGTTCTGTCCATCTTCTGTAAGTTAGGGAAAAAAAAAACCCTCAGAATTAGGCTGGGTATATAAAAAAAGACTACATTTGTCAGCCTCCCTGATATATAGTAGGGGCCACATGATGAAGTTAGAACTGAAAACATGTGAGCAGACCTATTATGTGCTACCTCTTCATTGAATTCTAACTGGAAAGGTCTTATCCTCCATACCTTTTCCCTTCTGTGTTCACTGGAATTTAGGAAATAGGTCTTCAGGAATGTAAAGAGGCAACCTGCAGAAAAGGGCAAAAATATTTGCCAACTATGCAACTGATAAAGGGTGAATGTCCAGAATCTATGAAGAGCTCAAGAACTTCAACAACAACAAAACAGTTATGTTAAGAAATGGGCAAAGGAATTAAACAGGCATTTTTCAAGAATGGAAATTCAGATGGTCAGCATACACATGAAAAAATTCTCAGGCTCACTAGCCATCAGGGGAATGCAAATCAAAACCACAATGAGGTTTTATTTCACCCCAGTTAGAATGACTCTCATACAGAAATCAACAACCACAAATACTGGCAAGAATATGGGGAAAAAAGAAACCCTAATACACTGTTGAAGACCATATGGAGATACCTCAGAAATCTGAATGTAGACCTACCATGTGATCCAGCCTTCCCACTCCTAGAGATTTAACCGAAAGAAATGAAATCTGCATATGAAAGAGTGAGCAGTACACCCATGTTCATTTTAGCTCAATTTGCAATAGTTAAGATATGAACTCAACCCAGATGTCCATCAACTGTTGACTAAATAAAGAAATTATGGTATATGTACACTGTGGTGTAGTACTCAGCTGTAAAAAAAATCTTTTGCAACAAAGTAGATACAATTAGAAACTATAATACTTAGTGAAATAAGCCATTCCCAAAACCGCAGATATCTCATGTTTTCCCTGATCTGGGGTAACTAATAGAGCACCTAAAATGTAATGTACTGGAGTGAAATGGGTATTTCAAGATTCAATAACTTGCAGCCCTTGTCTTACTTATTGAGGTATGTTGGTTTTTTGCTTCATACTATTTGGGTTTTTTAAAGATTTATTTATTTTACTTGAAAGTCACAGTTACACACAGAGAAATGAAGAGGCAAAAAGAAAAGAGGAAGAGGTCTTCCATCTGCTGATTCCTTCCCCAGATGGCCGCAATGAATGGCTGGAGCTGTGTCGATCCAAAGCCAGGAGCTTCTTCCAGGTCTCTCACGTGGGTGCAGGGGCCAAGGCCTTGGGCCATTTCTACTGCTTTCCCAGGCCATAGCAGAGAGCTGGGTCAGAAGTGGAGCAGCTGGGTCTTGAACTGGCGCCCACGTGGGATGCCAGCACTGCAAGCAGCGGCTTCACCTGCTACGCCACAGCGCCGACCCCCATACTATTTGTTGAACTTCTTAGTGTAGAGTTAAACTTTAGATCATTAAGTAAAGTGAAAATAAATCTTTGTAAAAACTAAGAGTGGGAATAGGTGAGTGAGGAGAAAGAAGGGTTGGAGCATGGGCAGGTTGGAGAGGAGGGTGAGAAGTAAACTGTTCCTAAATCTGTATATATGAAGTATATGAAACTTGTATAACAAAACTTAAAAAATAATAAAATTATGTTTTGTTACGTTGTGCTTTTCCCCAGAGGGGTAGAATTCTGCTGGAATTTGCCCAAAGCACACTGATTTCTCTAATGCCTCATGGACCATTTGCTCTATATTTAGAAAGTGACAGGATCTGCAATGCAAGTTGAGAAGATCTGGGTACTTACGGACCTCAGTATTTCTCTGGACAAATGTTGGAAGAAAGAAAATGACAGAAATGTAGAAAACTCCTCATACATTTACTTAATTAATGCTTATCATTGTAGCTTACAGTAACTATGCCAAGAATTATATTAGCTTGTATGATGAATGTATGAAACAAAGGGAAAACAAAGTAGTAACCAAAGCAGTAGAAGCTCACCTTTATGTGGTAATAGCATTACACTGAATGATGCCAAACAGAATTTCGTGCTTTCTGAACTGCAACTTGAGATTTCATCTCAGCCAAGGGAAATATCAAGTTTTTTTGTTTTTTTTTTTACTTTTTTTTATTCTTCCTGTGGCAGCAGGATATGTAGAAGCCAGGTGACAGGTTGCATTTAAAGAACATTGTCTGTCGTTAGACCCAGGAGGAAAGATCTGTAAATCCTATAGATGCCGGTTTGAGACCTGGCTGCTCCTCTTCCAAGGCTTTCTGCTGATGGCTGAGAAAGCAATGGAAGATGGCCCAAGTACTTGTAACCCTGCACCCACAAGGGAGTGCTGGCTTCAGACTGGCCTGGCTCTAGCTGTTGTAGCCATGTGGGGGAGTGAACCAGCAGAGGGAAGAATCTCTCTCTCTCTCTCTCTTTATCTCTCTCTCTCTTTATCTCTCTCTCTCTCTCTCTCTCTGCCTCATAATAAATAAATAAATCTTGGAGTGATGAGCAGAAATTTTAATTCAGCTAATATAAATGAAATGAAAAATACTTCCCTCCCCTCACTTTCCTCCCTCTTTCCCTCCCTTTTTTGTGGGATTCTTGAACAGAAAGGTGAAATAGCAAGGGATTTAGGAGAAAGCAGTCTTTATTATGCCTACATAAGGCTAAGTAGGATTCATATCCAAAGGGACTGGGCCTGGAACAAAGAAAGTCATTTCATTAGGTGATTTTTAGCTTCTTTGTCTCCGTAATATGGCTACATACATACCTTTGGTTGGACATTCTTTTTTTTTAAATATTTATTTGAGAGGCAGACTTAGAGAGAGCGATAGGGAGAGACCATGAGAGAGATCTTGTGTCCACTGACTCACTCCACAAATGGCCATAATGGTTGGAGTTGGGTTGGTCCAAAGCCAGGAGCCAGGAACTGCTTCCAAGTATCCCATGTGGGTGCAGGAACCCAAGCACTTGAGCCATCTTCATTGCATTCCCAGGCCATCAGCAGAGAGCTGGATCAGAAGTGGAGCACCCAGGAAAGGAACCAGAACCCATATGGGATGCTTAACTTACTGTGCCATAGCGCCGGCCCCTTACTGAACATTCTAATGCTATGAGGCACTTATAGATAAGAGGCTGTGCCTGCCTGGTTGCTATTAACCTTTAACTAGTCTCCCTTAATAGACCTAGTATTTCTTCCCTACACATAAAGAGCTGTAAGTTCTCTGGTGTTGGCTAGCATCATCACTCTGTGCTTAAAGGCAGAAGCTGAAACTCTTAGAAGCAAGTAGATAATGGCCACATTGCATTATCAAGGTAGGCTCTTTATTTCCTGTGATAGGGGAAGATCCCTATCACACCTTGCCCTTCCCTCACTTCACATTTCTCCTCCCTTCCCCTCCCTTTTCTCCAGCCTTTCAGGGCTGCTGCTTCCTCTGTGAAATAAATGTTTACCAATAAATTACTATTAAATGCTAAACAATCTTGGTTGCTCAGTGTAATACCTGTCAGTGATGAACTTGTGAGAAAAAAATCAAGAAAAAAGAAGAGAACAGTGACTCAGTAAATAAATTATTCTATAAAAGCATGAATTTAAAAAAAGAAACAGGCCGGCGCCACGGCTCACTAGGCTAATCCTCCGCCTTGCGGCGCCGGCACACCGGGTTCTAGTCCCGGTCGGGGCACCGGATTCTGTCCCGGTTGCCCCTCTTCCAGGCCAGCTCTCTGCTGTGGCCAGGGAGTGCAGTGGAGGATGGCCCAAGTCCTTGGGCCCTGCACCCCATGGGAGACCAGGATAAGCACCTGGCTCCTGCCATTGGATCAGCGCAGTGTGCAGGCCGCAGCGCGCCAGCCGCGGCGGCCATTGGAGGGTGAACCAACGGCAAAAAGGAAGACCTTTCTCTCTCTCTCTCTCTCACTGTCCACTCTGCCTGTCAAAAAAAAAAAAAAAAAGAAACAGAAGTACTAAATTGGACATAAAAGGATTTTGAGGGAAAAATAGTATGTAAACTTTAAATATTCACTGGTGTTAGAATCAATAAATGAAGAGAAACCAACAATCAAACGTCTTTGGTATAAGTTATGAACTTTAACTAGTGAATAAAAAAGGGATTACTTCTAAAAGAATATGAAAATAAACCTTGCTAGATAATTTTGCTCTATGGCATTCATTAAAAGATAAGTCAAGGGATTGGATAAATCCAAGAGTAGGATGATTGGACATTACACAGTGTATACGTGTAATGAAATATCACATGTATCCCGTAATTTTGTAGAATTTAGATAAAAATATTGTAGCCCAGGAGCTTTATACTGTTGTCATTTGAAGTGAAAATGCCAGAGAGCTCTTAAAATACATTAATTCAGAAAGTGAATTCTCATTCATCCACTTGAAATTTATTATATTTAGAATACATCCCTTAAATTCAGACATTAAATTAGAACTTAGTTTTAGTGAAACATTAGTGTGAAAAATAAATTGGGAGGGGAAAGCCATTGTAACCCATAAGCTGTACTTTGGAAATTTATATTCATTAAATAAAAGTTAAATTAAAAAAAAAGAAAAAGAAAAATGCTACAATCTTTAGTCTTTTCCTTACTCCTTAGTTGTAGAGACATAATTTGTTGACTGGGCTCAGAAAACTTTCTTTATTGAGAAAATATTGATCATGTTGGATTTGAATTATTAGCTAAATACTAGAAATCCAGGTTCTTGTAGTACTGTCCAAAATGGGAAAGAAGAACAGACAACATCAAATCCTAATAAGAGTTTGTGAGATCACCAAGATGACCGAAAAGCCTTATTGCCAAAGTGACCTGGTTTGTATAGCATCTGAGGTTATACATATTTTACTTCTTTATTTAAAAAATATTCTTTTAATTTAAAAAAGTTTGCTAGCATATTTGTGACTATTAAAAAGCAGTACTCTTGAAATGTATCTGTATAACTGGGAAATAGGTCATTATATCAACTTTCATGTTGAAGATGTACACAATTATGTTAAAAATCTTAAACTCAAGGCTATGTTAAGATGTGTGAAATTTCTGAGAAAATATCTGAGAGAAGATCTGATAATTGAGAGGGAATCATATCCTTCTACAGATGCTTATAACTTAATGATATTTATTTTTTTGATCCTGGAAAAATAGTTGTTTATTTGAGCACCATTTTTGGAGGCCTTACGAGTACAGAGAGAATGAATAATAAAATCCCAAAGGAGGTAATTTGATAAACTGTCCCCACCCTGACCTACATGTGGAAATAAATTTGAAATTAAATCCAACTTTACAGAGAATGAAAACAGCCTTGTACAACAGGGTTATCTATGTTTTTGAACATGCTATAGTAGTAGCATCTCAACAGCCTAATGAAAACAGCTGAAAATCATCTCTCAAGGATCCATATTTTGGGTGTTATAGTTTTATAAAAAAATTTTTTTAAAAAACCACTCTGGGTTCTAGTCCCGGTTAGGGCGCCAGTTCTATCCCAGTTGCTCCTCTTCCAGTACAGCTCTCTGCTGTGGCCCGGGAAGGCAGTGGAGGATGGCCCAAGTCCTTGGGCCCTGCACCCGCATGGGAGACCAGGAGGAAGCACCTGGCTCCTGGCGGCCATTTGGGGGGTGAACCAATGGAAGGAAGACCTTGCTCTCTCTCTCACTAACTCTGCCTGTCAAAAAAAAAAAAAATAGTGGAGCTGGCGCTGTGTTGTAGTGGGCTAAGCCTCTGCTTTTGGTGTCAGCATCCCATATGGGCACTGGTTCTAGTCCTGGATGCGCCTTTTCCAGTCTAGATCTCCACTGCGGTCTGGGAAAACAACAGAAGATGGCCCAGGTCCTTGGGTCCCAGCATCTTCGTGGGAGATCTGGATGAAGCTCCTGGCTCCTAGCCCATCTCTGGGCATTGCAGCTATCTGAGGAGTGAACTAGCAGATGGAAGACCTTTTACTTTGTCTCTCCCTCTGTCTGTAACTTTACCCTTCAGGTAAATAAAGAAAATCTTAAAAAAAAAATTAAAAAAAAACACAATAGCTCATGGGAAAAGATTATTAGACATACAAGAAAACAAGTCTCCACGGCAAGAAACATTAAAATCAGACTCATGATGATACCACTATCAGAAAGCTACTTTTGTAGTTTTAGCAAAATGAGAACCAAATTTTACCTGAAAACAATAATCAGTGATTACATTCTTTAAAGATCTGTGTAAAATAAAATTCTAAATGTAAAGAAATAACCCAAAGAGCTCAGAAAAAAATGGGTGTAGCAGCCACTGAGATACAGCTACAGGCAGAATTCATGAAGGAGAAAAAAAAATAACCTTAGAACAAATATAAAGGTGTCCAGAATATGGCATGGAGTGAAAAATAAGGGAACTATAGACAAGAGATTAAGAAGAGGAAAAGGTGAAATGACAAACAGCTAGAGCCTCAACATGAGAAAAGAGAAAGAAAATGGATCAGAGGCAATATTAAATGAGGACTTGAGAATTTCCCAGAGCTGATAAATGATATAAATCCACAGATTAAACAAATGTGATGAATCCCAGGAAATATTATTTAAAAGAATTATACTCCTAGGTGTTAAACAATTAAACTGCAGGCAATGCAGACAAACTTAAAATATCGATAACCAACAAGGAAAAAGTTAGCTTGTCTTCAAAAACAACAGATCAAGGACTGACTTTTTAACAAAAACAAGCCAAAATACAGTGTAATCATTCTTCAGAATGATAATAAATAACTGCCAGCTTGTGTTTTTATATGTATATATTTATAAAGCATTCAAAATAAAGGTATTTTCAACAACGAGAAAAATTTTTGTCACCAACAGACTTGTGCTAAATTTCTGAAAGATATACAGAAGGAAAGTGATACTTGATGTATACTCTGAAATTTTGGAAGGAATAAATAAAAAATGAATGGTGCACATTGATTAATGTAAATAAGCATTGACTATGTAGAAAATAAGAATGTGTTGATGGTTAAAAGTATATGGGATTAAAATAAACATTAACAAATTCATGCAAATTATAAGGATGTAAGAAGAGAAAATGGTCAGTTTTTCTGCATTATCTAGGAGAAGGATAAAGATATTGATTTACAATTCTGGCTTTTACATAAAGACTGATTTCTGTCAGTTGATTAGTATTTTTAATCTCTGAAGAAATAAAGAAAATGATAGAAAGTCTTAATCTCCAAATTAGCCAAGGAAAATAAAACCATCTGAAATAATGAAAGAGGAACAAAGATCGAATTAAGCTAGATAAACCCAAAATAATATGGAAGTTTCAAGTCAAATATGTTAGAGATATCTTAGTGGTTTAAATATTATAAAGCAGAGACTGCTATTCTAAACAAAAGTAATATGACTATTTGATTATTTAACAAATAGACATGTATGACAAATAATAAAATGAAGGAAGACAAATGATCACATAGTCATATTGATACTGGATTTTTTTTTTGGTAATGCAGAAAGCACTAGCAGAGTCAGAGGTGGTCATTTAATAATACAAGTTCCTTTGACCAAGATAATGAATAGCCTTAATGTAATGTAGATGTAGAATACAAGGGAAAATAAAGTTCGCAACCACAAGGGGACATTTCACCTTAAAATCACTCTTAGTGTAATTGACAGTCAGACAAAGGAATCTGTAAAGACTGATAAATTTTTTTCATGATGAATAAACCTAATTTTTGGACATATCTACAACTATACATCCAACAATTATATAATTTTCATTGTTTCAAAAGTACAGCATTCTCCCTTTGTCCCTGAGAAGGAGTGGGAAGAGAGAGAGTGAGAGAGGAGAGGGAGAGAAAGGTGGCAGGGACCCAAGTATTTTTTTTTGTCTTTACCCACTGCCTTACAGGGTGTATATTGGCAGGAAGCTGGAATGTTTGACAGTAGAGCAGGGTCCTGAACCCCAGCACTCTATTACGGGATGTAGGAAGTGAAAAGGGCATCTTAACTTCTAGGCCAAATGCCTGACCATGCTGTTTTCCTTTTCCCCAATTACACATGTAATGGTATGCTTGATGGTATCTTAGTGGTCTTTTGGACTCTGTGCATTTTTCAAAAGTGTATTTCTCCGGTCCTGTTTTGTGGTACAGTGGATTAAACAGCCACTGGTTCTAGTCCCAGCTGCTCCACATCCAATCCAGCTCCTTGCTAATATTTGTGAAGGTAGTAGAAGATAGCTCAAGCCCTTGGGCCCTTGCCACCCATGTGGAAGATCTGGATGGAGTTCTTGGATCCTGGGTTCAGGCTGGAGCAGCCCTGATCATTAGTAACCATTTGAGGAGTGAACAAGCCAATTAAAGATTCTCTCTCTCTCTCTCTCTCTCTCTCTCTCTCTCTTTCTCTTTCTCTTTCTCTTTCTCTTTCTCTTTCTCTTTCTTTCTCTCTCTCTCTCTCTTTCCTCTCCCTCCTCCTCTCCCTCCCCCTCTTCCTCCCTCCCTCTCTCTATTTCCTTCTCTTTCTGTCTGTAACTCTGCCTTTCAAATACATAAAAAAATCTTAGGGCAATAAAGTGCTCCTCAGAGAACCAGTTATGAGGAGTAGGTCCTAGTGCACTGCAACATAGGAGGGTGACTATAACTCAACAACATATATTTTATCAAGAACTGGAAGAGGGGAATTCAAAGACTATAAATAAGGATAAATACTTAAGGAGATAGAAATGTTTATTATACTGATTGATCACTTCATTGAAGCCCTATGTCAAATTATCACACCATACCTCATAAAGATATGTAACTATTTGTTAATCAAAATAAATTTTAAAAAGCCTAATTAATTTGTTTTGAAATTTGCTGAGTTTTCTTCTGTCTTCTCAAATCTGTTAAATATCTCTAGTAATTTATCATTATTATTATAGTTTTCAGCAGCGTGGTTTCCTTTGTATAATTTTTATGCTTTTATCAGTGTTCTCTATAGATTGTTAGGCAATAACATTATGGTATTCCATGTTCTTTGAGCATATTTAAAAGAGCTTACTAATAGTCTCTGTCTACTAAGTCTGGTGTTGGATTTATCTTAAGGACGGTTTTACACTCTCTCCACCCCTCCCTGGAGAATGAGCAACTCTAGTTTCTTTTCATGCACCAGATTTTCTTTTTGTTGAAAACTGGACACTTTTGAATGTTATGATGGCGGTCATGCTGGAAATAGAATCCTGCTCCCACCATGTACTCTGGGGTTTTTGGTTGCTGATGTTGCTTGTGAGTTACAGTTTTATTTCTTTAGTGACTTTGGAATGATTACTTTGTTTTGTGATCAACTAATGATGTGACACAGTTTTGTAATGATTTCTTCCTAGTTTTTTTGTTTTCTGTTTTGTTTTCTTTTTCTTTCTCTCTCTTATTTATTTATTTATTTTTGGTGTACCTGCTGGTTGTCCCTTTTCACAGTGTAATTGCAATTAGTATATTTGCCTTCAAATGTCTTTACAAATACCGCCTAGAAGTCCACTCCAGCACTGGGGAAGTTCCAGTGTGGAGGAAACAGGGAAACCCTTTAGCAATCCTTTAAGGAGTCAATGGACTCCTTATAATTTTTTGAGAACAAATTTGATATTACCTCCTCTGACACCAACAAACCACAACCACGAGCATGGGCCACCATCCTTTATGGATGCCGCTGAGCTGACCATGGGAGGTGGGAGTGTAGGTGGGTGAATTCACCAACTTTTCTCCCGAAGCATTGCCCTGTTTTGTTTTGTTTGTTCCTGGGGAAATAGAGATGAAAGAGCCACTTATTTCTTATCCTGTCAGTTTGCCAAATGTGTACAAGCAGGGTTTCAGAGAACAGGAGTGGCAGTATGAAATGGGACTCACACTACACATGGGCACAAGAGCACTGCCCCTGCATTGAGTCAATTTATGAAGCCCAGCTCAGATTCAGAGGGGAAGCAGATTTAGCTCTCAATGAGATGCACTGCAAAGTTGTATTGCAAAGGGTATGGACACAGACAGCAGTGAAAAAGTTGCCATTTTTTAGTTTTTAACACCTAAATAATTTTTAAAGAAAATTTGTAAAGTTTAATCAATGTTAGAGATGCAAATGAAACAGATGGCTAGAGATGCTAGGTGTTTTGTTCTCTGTTGATACATTGGATGCTGCAGATATGTAAGATATATTATGATTTCTTTTTAATTTTTATTTAATGAATATAAATTTCCAAAGTACAGCTTATGGATTACAATGGCACCCCCTTCCCATAACTTCCCTCCCATCCTCAACCCTCCCCTTTCCTGCTCCCTCTCCCATTCCATTCACATCAAGATTCATTTTCAATTCTCCTTATATACAGAAGATCAGTTTAGTATATATTAAGTAAAGATTTTAACAGTTTGCCCCCATATAGCAACACAAAGTGAAAAAATATTGTTGGAGTACTAGTTATAGCATTAAATAACAGCGTACAGCACATTAAAGACAGAGATGCTACATGATATTTTTAAAAAACTAATTAATTTTCTATGCAATTTCCAATTTAACACCAGATTTCTTTTTCATTTTCAATTATCTTTATATACAGAAGATCAATTCAGTATATACTAAGTAAAGATTTCATCAGTTTTCACCCACACAGAAACACAAAGTGTAAAAATACTGTTTCAGTACTAGTTATAGCATCACTTCACATTGGGCAACACATTAAGGACAGATCCCACATGAGACGAAAGTACACAGTGACTCCTGTTGTTGATTTAACAATTTGACACTCTTGTTTAAAGCATCAGTAATCTCCCTAGGCTTCTCATGAGTTGCCAAGGCTATGGAAGCCTTTAGGGTTTGCCGACTTTGATCTTATTCCGATAGGGTCATAGTCAAAGTGGAAGTTCTCTCCTCCCTTCAGAGAAAGGTACCTCCTTCTTTGATGGCCCCGTTCTTTCCACTGGGATCTCACTAACAGAGATCTTTCATTTAGGTCTTCTTTTTGTTTTCCAGGGTGTCTTGGCTTCCCATGCCTACAATACTCTCATGGACTCTTGAGCCAGATCCGAATGCCTCAAGGGCTGATTCTGAGGCCAGAGTATTATTTAGGAATCTGCCATTCTATGAGTCTGCTGTGTATCTTGCTTCCCATGATGGATCGTTCTCTCCCTTTTTGATTCTATCAATTGGTATTTGCAGACACTAGTCTGGTTTGTGTGATCCCTTTGACTCTTAGACCTATCAGAGTGATCAATTGTGAACTGATTGATCACTTGGACTAGTGAGATGGCATTGTTACATGCCACCTTGATGGGGTTGTATTGGAATCACCTGGCACATTTCTAACTCCACCATTTGGGGCAAGTCCGATTGAGCATGTCCCAACTTGTACATCGCCTCCCTCTCTTATTCCCACTCTTATATTTAACAGGGCTCAGTTTTCAGTTAAAATTTAAACACCTAAGAATAATTGTGTTAATTACAGAGTGCAACAATTAGTACTAGAACAAAAACAACAACAAAAATACTAAAAAGGATAAAGTATTACATTGTACACCAACAGTCAGGACAAGAGCTGATCAGGTCATTGTTTCTTATAGTGTCCATTTCACTTCAACAGCTTTCCCCTTTGGTGCTCAGTTAGTTGTCGCCAATCAGGGAGAACATATGATATTTGTCCCTTTGGGACTGGCTTATTTCACTCAGCATAATGTTTTCCAGATTGCTCCATCTTGTTGCAAATGACTGAGTTTCATTGTATTTGACTACTGTATAGTATTCTACAGAGTACATGTCCCATAATTTCATTATTCAGTCTACTGTTGATGGGCATTTGGGTTGGTTCCAGGTCTTAGCTATTGTGAATGGAGCTGCAATAAACATTAAGGTGCAGATGGCCTTTTTGTTTGCCAAATAAATTTCCTTTGGGTAAATTCCAAGGAGTGGGATGGCTGGGCTGTATGGTAGGGTTATATACAGGTTTCTGAGGAATCTCCAGACTGACTTCCATAGTGGCTTTACCAGTTTGCATTCCCACCAACAGTGGGTTAGGGTCCCTTTTTCCCACATCCTCTCCAGCATCTATTGTTGGTAGATTTCTGAATGTGAGCCATCCTAACCGGGGTGAGGTGAAACCTCATTGTGGTTTTGATTTGCATTTCCCTGATTGCTAGTGATCTTGAATATTTTTTCATGTGTCTGTTGGCCATTTGGATTTCCTCTTTTGAAAAATGTCTATTGAGGTCCCTGGCCCATCTCTTAAGTGGGTTGTTTGTTTTGATGTTGTGGAGTTTCTTGATTTCTTTGTAGATTCTGGTTATCAACCCTTTATCTGTTGCGTAGTTTGCAAATATTTTTCCTATTCTGTCGGCTGCCTATTCACTTTCCTGTTTCTTTTGAACTACAGAAACTTCGCAATTTGATGCAATCCCAAATGTTAATTTTGGTTTTGACTGCCTGTGCTTCTGGGGTATTTTCCAAGAAGTCTTTGCTGGTACCTATATCTTGCAGAGTTTCTCCAATGCTCTCTTATAATTTGAAAGTGCCAGGTCGTAGATTTAAGTCTTTAATCCATGTTGAGTGAATTTTTGTGTAAGGTGAAAGGTAGGGGTCTTGCTTCATGCTTCTGCATGTGGAAATCCAATTTTCCCAGCACCATTTATTGAATAGACTATCCTTATTCTAGGGATTGGTTTTGGATCCTTGATCAAATATAAGTTGGCTATAGATGTTTGGATTGATTTCTGGTGTTTCTATTCTGTTCCATTGGTCTATCCATCTGTTTCTGTACCAGGACCATGCTGTTTTGATAACAACTGCCCATAGTATCTCCTGAAATGTGGTCTTGTGATGCCTCCGACTTTGTTTTTGTTGTACAAGATTTCTTTGGCTATTCGAGGTCGCCTGTGTCTCCATATGAATTTCAGCATCATTTTTTCCACATCTGAGAAGAATGTCTTCAGTATTTTGATTGGTATTCCATTGAATCTATAAATTGCTTTTGGCAGAATAGACATTTTGAAGATATTAATTCTTCCAATTGATGAGCATGGAAGATTTCTCCATTTTTTGGTATCCTCTTCTATTTCTTTCTTTAAGATTTTGTAATTCTCACTGTAGAGATCTTTAATGTCCTTGGTTAAGTTTATTTCAAGGTATTTGATTGTTTTTGTGGCTATTGTGAATGGGATTGATGTTAGAAGTTCTTCCTCAGCCATGGCATTGCCTGTGTATACAAAGACTGTTGATTTTTGTGCATTGATTTTTATATCCTGCTACTTTGCCAAACTCTTCTATGAGTCCCAATAGTCTCTTAGTAGAGTTCTTTGGTAGAGTTCTTTGGATCCCCTGCAAAGAGGGATACTTTGAGTTCTTCCTTCCCAATTTGTATCCCTTTAATTTCTTTTTCTTGCCTAATAGCTCTGGCTAAAACTTCGAGAACTATATTGAATAGCAGTGGTGAGAATGGGGATCCCTGTCTGGTACCAGATCTCAGCGGAAATGCTTCCAACTTTTCCCCATTCAATAGGATGTTGGCCGTGGGTTTTTCATAAATTGCTTTGATTGTATTGAGGAATGTTCCTTCCATACTCAGTTTGCTGAGTTTTCATCATGAAAGGGTGTTGTATTTTATCAAATGCTTTCTCTGCGTCTATTGAGAGAATCATATGGTTTTTCTTCTGCAGTCTTATAATGTAGTGTATTACGTTGATTGTTTTGCGAACGTTGAACCATCCCTGCATACCAGGGATAAATCCCACTTGGTCTGGGTGGATGATCTTTCTGCTGTGTTGTTGCATTCTATTGGCCAGAATTTTATTGAGGATTTTTGCATCTATGTTCATCAGGGATATTGGTCTGTAATTCTCTTTCAATGTTGCATCTTTTTCTGGCTTAGGAATTAAGGTGATGGTGGCTTCATAGAAAGAATTTGGGAGGATTCCCTCTTTTTTGATTGTTCTGAATAGGTTGAGAAGAATTGGAGTTAGTTCTTCTTTAAATGTCTGGTAGAATTCAGCAGTAAATCCATCTGGTCCTGGGCTTTTCTTTGTTGGGAGGGTCTTTATTACAGTTTCAATTTCTGTCTCAGTTATGGGTCTGTTTGGGATTTCTTTGTCTTCCTGGTTCAAATTAGGTAGGTTGCATGTTTCGAGGAATCTGTCCATTTCTGATAGATTTCCCTGTTTGCTGGCATACAAGTCCTTGTGTAATTTCTGATGATTCTTTTTATTTCTGTGGTGTCTGTTGTTACATTTCCTTTTTCATCTCTGATTTTATTGATTTGGGTCTTTTCTTTTTTTAGTTAGTTGGGCCAATGGTTTGTCAGTTTTATTTATTTTTTCAAAAAACCATCTCCTCGTTTGGCTGATTTTTTGTATTTTTTTTTGCATTCAATCCTGTTGATTTCTTCTCTGATTTTAATTATTTCTCTTCTCCTACTAGATTTGGGTCTGGTTTGCTGCAGATTTTCTAGATCCTTGAGATGAACTGAAAGCTCATCTATTTGGTGCCTTTCCAATTTCTTGATGTAGGAACCTATTGATATAAACTTTCCTTTTAACATTGCTTTTACTGTATCCCATAGGTTTTGTTATGTTGTGCTGTTATCCTCATTTACTTCCAGAAAATTTTTGATTTCTTTTTTGATTTCTTCTATGACCCATTGTTCATTCAGGATCGTGTTGTTCAATCTCCATGTGTTTGCATATGCTCTAGGGAATCCTGAGTTGCTAATTTCCAACTTCATTGCTCTATGGTCTGAGAAGCTTCATGGTATGATTCTAATTCTTTTGAATTTGCTGAGACTTGCTTTATGCCCTAGTATGTGGTCAATCCTAGAGAAGGTTCCATGTACTGCTGAGAAGAATGTAAATGCTTTCTGTGTAGGATGAAAAGTTCTACAGATATCTGTTAGATCCATTTGGGCTATAGTGTCATTTAAATCTACTGTCTCCTTGTTGATCTTCTGTCCTGTTGATCTGTCTATCTCTGAGAGTGGAGTATTGAAGTCCCCCAGTACTATTGTATTGGTGTCTAAGTCTCCCTTTAAGTCCCTTAACAAGTCTTTTAAATAAACTGGTGCCTTGTAATTAGGTGCGTATACATTGATAATCGTTATTCTGTTGAATGGATCCCTTAGTCATTATATAGTGCCCCTCTTTGTCTCTCCTAACTGTTTTTGTGTAAAGTTTATGTTGTCCGATATTAAGATGGCTACGCCCACTCTTTTTTCATAAGATATGTTATGATTTTGTAACCAATATTCTTATTACTATAGTCTGTTGTTATAAAATAATATGTTGATATTAACCAATTGTAAAAAGCCAACACTGGCATGCCCTTTAAATGCTGTGGCAACGCCTTTTTTTTTTTTTTGGTAACACCTTTAATAAAAGGCTCAAAGTACACAAATTATGCTTGATTTCCAGTCTACATGCTGTCTTTCTGTTTTCTAGCCAGAACCACCTGTCCCAGATATATTTCTTCTTTATGTAGAAATGCACATTGTGGTGGGCAAAGCTCTGGTAGGTATTTTTGCTTTTAAATATTTGGTGCAAATGCATGCTTCTCTATAGCTTAATAGCAGTTAAATTATTCTGAACTTTTTACTTGCTGGCTATAGACGGAATAGTGTAAAACTGTGCTAACTGAAAAAACAGATTCAAAATTATACTAGTGCTATAACAGATGTTTTATTTTAAATCTTTTCATAGCAATTGTGTAGAGCTAAATGATCTTTGCTGACCCTACATATTTTTAGGGGTTCTTTTTATCAGATTCATACTATTTTTTAATGGTGATATGTTATCAGAGTGAAATTTTTTAAACTTTTAAAAGCTATGATAAGAATGCTTTTAAGAACAAGTAGTTTGCGTTCTAGCGAATATTTTGCTGTATAATGTATTTATTAGGACAAAAGTGATCACAGTATAAGTATGTATAAGAACTGCTTACAATCATGTGTCAGGATTTTCTTTAGCTGTTTTATTGTGTGTTACACCTGTTTCCGTTTATTGTTTAACTGATCCTGAAACTTCTAGATTCGTGATTCACATAAACATTTTTTTTAAAGACTGTATATTTATTTGACAGGTAGAGGTATAGACAGTGAGAGGGAGAAAGAGTGAGAAAGGTCTTTCATCCGCTGGTTTACTCCCCAAATGGCTACAAGGGTACTGGGCCAATCCAAAACCAAAGCCAGGAACCTCCTCTGGGTCTCCCATGCAGGTGCAGGGGCCCGCGCACTTGGGCCATCTTCTACTGCTTTCCCAGGCAATAAGCAGAGAGCTGGTTCAGAAGAGGAGCAGCCAGGACTAGAACCAGTGCCCATATGGGATGCTGGCGCAGTAGGCAGAGAATTAACCTGCTGTGCCACAGCTCAGCCCCTCCCCTAAACACTTTGAGGGCCTCTGACCCATTCAGGATCTTTGGGGTGATAAGTTAGCTTGCAGTCAACCAGATACGGCTTTATTGCTCTTACTATTTAAAAAGTTTAAGATATTAGGAATAAAAAATATTTTCAAGGGTTTATTTTGATGATAAGAATTTAAGGCCGGCACTGTGGCTCAACAGGCTAATCCTCCACCTAGCGGCACCGGCACACCGGGTTCTAGTCCCAGTCGGGGCGCCGGATTCTGTCCCGGTTGCCCCTCTTCCAGGCCAGCTCTCTGCTATGGCCCGGAAGTGCAGTGGAGGATGGCCCAAGTGCTTGGGCCCTGCACCCACATGGGAGACCAGGAGAAGCACCTGGCTCCTGCCTTGTGATCAGCCCGGTGCTCCAGCCGCAGCGCGCTGGCCGCGGCGGCCATTGGAGGGTGAACCAACGGCAAAGGAAGACCTCTCTATCTCTCTCTCTCTCACTGTCCACTCTGCCTGTAAAAAAAAAAAAAAGAATTTGATTGTAATGCCTCTGGAAGATCACAGACAATACTTTTTTTTTCATTCTAACAGTTTAGAGCATTTTAGGAATCCAAAGTCTGAGACAGGAGGAATTTGTAGATTCTGAAACACTTGATTTATTACAGTAAAAGTAAAGGTAAAAGAACAAACAGACCATTTAAAAGAAAATGGAAATACTGAGATGTTCTAGAGATATTTGAGATATTTCTAGTAAATATGACTAGATTTGTGGGAATTATTTGGATTATGAAAGGTTTTTTTTTTTTGCTTCAGGAATATGTTGTAAAAATTTGAGAGTTGTATTAGAAGCTTCTTGTCTAAGTTTCTCATTTGCAAGCTGTGTAATGCTGCTTAAGCCTTCTTTCTACCTATTCTTATTATTTACAGAGTATTTAATAAAGTAAATGTTGATACAGCTATGAAATCTTTGTTATTAGATGTTGGCATTTAAAGAAGAATACTGATATTTTCTTCAGTGACTTAATAAAAGTAAATCCACAATTTTAGCCTAGTAAATCCAGTGCCACAATGAGGAAACATATGATACTATAAAAATAGAACATAGCAATGGAAATATGAATAGAAATCCACAGCTGTTACTTGAGCTACTATATGAGCATACAAGTGGATTTTTTTTTTTTTTTGGTCAGGCAGAGTGGACAATGAGAGAGAGACAGAGAGAAAGGTCTTCCTTTACCGTTGGTTCACCCCTCAATGGCCGTTGCAGCCGGTGCACCACGCTGATCCGAAGCCCAGAGCCAAGTGCTTCTCCTGGTCTCCCATACGGATGGAGGGCTCAAGCACTTGGGCCATCCTCCACTGTACTCCTGGGCCACAGCAGAGAGCTGGACTGGAAGAGGAGCAAGCGGGACAGAATCTGGCACCCCGACCGGGACTAGAACCCTGTGTGCTGGCGCCGCACAAGTGGAGTTTTCAAAATGTGGGTTGTCTTATTATTCAAGTATAGTAAGGCCATCAGAGCAGTAAATTATTCTGTTGAGAAGAGTGTGGAACTCACAGTTCTCAAGAGGAGGGAGCAGCCTATATTATGTATGAGGCCTCATGGAGAAGCAACAGGGGTGGTTGGTTAGGAGACAGAGCAAAGGGAAAATGTGGTCAAGAGCCTTCGTTGTGATTTCCTTTGGAAGGAACAGGCAGGACAGGGTAGCCAGGCTTAGGAAGTTTGGCTAGTCTGAGTATCAGGTATGTTCCCTGCTTTATGGTACCTGGCACTGGTATGATCAGTGCAGAGCCATAGTGGCCCTGAATGTGAGAACCTGATAGAGGAGATTGAGGTGCAGGCTTTGGTTTGATTGGCTTGCATATGAAAGTTGCATTTTTATCTCTTAGGATTAGCTTTCCCTGAGAAGGGTGTTCAGTGGGTCCCTAAAATGTCAAAGCATAGAAAATACAGAAACTGAAAAGGGTTGGTTAATGTCATGGGTCACATAATGAATGCAAGCAATGAGTAATGGGTAGAGGGTAAAGCCAAGGATGACTGTGCAAACTTTCCTTCGTGTGAGCTAAGTTTCTTTTCAGGAAACTGGAAGAGTGTTTAATTACAGAGTTAACAGAGACAGACAGAAATAGATAAATTAAAGAATTCATATGACCTTTGTACTTTATCAAAAAGGCAATGGAGAGTCACTAAAATTTTTAAGTAGGGTGTGACATACTAATATTTTCATTTTAGAATCATTTTTTTACAGGCAGAGTGGACAGTGAGAGAGAGAGACAGACAGAGAGAAAGGTCTTCTTTTTGCCATTGGTTCACCCTCCAATGGCCGCTGCGGTAGGCGCGCTGCAGCTGGCGCACCACGCTGAACCGATGGCAGGAGCCAGGTGCTTCTCCTGGTCTCCCATGGGGTGCAGGGCCCAAGCACTTGGGCCATCCTCCACTGCACTCCTGGGCCACAGCAGAGAGCTGGCCTGGAAGAGAGGCAACCGGGACAGGATCAGTGCCCCGACCGGGACTAGAACCTGGTGTGCCGGCACCGCAAGGCGGAGGATTAGCCTAGTGAGCCACGGCGCCGGCCAGAATCATTTTTATAACAGTGTGGGGCTGGATTGTTAATGGAAAAATGGAAGAAGTAACCATATAAGATCTTGATTATGCCAGTAATCAAGATGAAAACGTCAAATAAATTAGTATTTTTAGGATTGGAATTAAATTAACAATTTTAAAAATTACTGGTTCCTTTAAATTAGAAATACTTGTTAATTTATTTGATTCTTTTAGGTTTTTTTTCCATTTCTTAAAAAAATATTGAAAAGCATGTAGATTCCACTTGATGTTCTACTAATTAAGAATATGGTGGCCAGTGCTGCAGCTCAATAGGCTAATCCTTCGCCTGTGGCGCTGGCACACCAGGTTCTAGTCCCGGTCGGGGTGCCGGATTCTGTCCCGGTTGCCCCTCTTCCGGGCCAGCTCTCTGCTGTGGCCCGGGAGTGCAGTGGAGGATGGCCCAAGTGCTTGGGTCCTGCACCCGCATGGGAGACCAGGAGAAGCACCTGGCTCCTGGCTTCGGATCAGCGTGGTGCGTCGGCTGTAGTGGCCATTGGAGGGTGAACCAACGGTAAAGGAAGACCTTTCTCTCTGTCTCTCTCTCTCACTATCCACTCTGCCTATCAAAAAAAAAAAAAAAAGAATATGGCATTGAACAAAGCAGAAAAAGAAATCTGCTTTCATAGAGCACGTAATGAAATAATTGTGGGATGTAAGATAAGATAACACTATTCATTAAAATAGTGAAGATGTAAGTAGGTTCTCTTTATTTTAGGGAGAATGCTGAGTTTAGTTTTGAGTGTGAGTTTGGTTTTTGATTAATTTAAGGATATTATGGAATGATTAAGGCACAGGGAATAGAGAGTTGATCTATAGATATGTTGATTTTTGCAATACTGAGTTTATTTATACTTCACTAGTTACTTATGCATTAATTTATGCATGCATGTGTGCATGTGCATGTGTGTATAGGGGCAGGGTTATGCTTCAGTTTCACAAATGTAGACTTGAGTAACCACCACCAGAACCACAATCAGAATACTCAATAGTGCCATCACCACAGGTGTCTCTTATATATCCCTATAAGCTACACCCACGGTGTCCCCCAGCAGCCTTCTTAACCTTGGTGACTACTGAACTTTTCTCCTTTTAATTTCACAAATATTTCATAAACAGTCACAAATATGTGTGCAGTATGTATCATTTTAGGATTTGTTTTATACTTAAAACAATTTTCTTGAGTTTTCCTCCAAGTTGTTCTCTATTTCAACAACTCAGTTCTGTTTTGTTGCTCAATAATAGCCCATGGTATGAATGCACTAATTTATTTAACCCTTCAACCATTCAAGGACATAGGAGTTATTTCCAGTTTGGGGGTACTGTGAATACAGCAATTATGGATGTTCATATACAGGTTAAGGTCTTTTTGTTTTTGCTTGTTAAACTTCTTATTTGGTGAAGTATTAACCCTTTTTACTGCAGTGTAAATATGTAAATTTAAAATATGTTATCTCAAAAGCTATAAAAGGAAAAAAGATAGAGGAAAGGAGGGTGGGAGAGAAGAACGAGGGGAAGGTCCTTAAGTTCTTAGATTTGTATCTAAAATCATATTGAATCTGTTAAAAATTATTAAAATTAAAATTAAGTGAAATTAAAATGTTTTGATTTGTTTGGGATAAATGGCCAGGAGTACAATTTCTGGGTTATAAAGTCCTATATTTGTTTAGAAGGAAATTGCCTAGCTGTTTTTTAAAGTGGCCATACTAGTTTACACCCCTGCCAGCAATATATGAGTGATCCAGTTTATTTTTTTTATTTTGAACTGTTGAAACTCCGAAAATAGTCTTAAAATTCTGAGAGTAGAAGGAGACTAAATCTCAAAATCATCATGTAACAAATTGTATTCAAATATGAAATTGATTCTATTTTTCAGTATGAATACCTGGGCTCTGATAGCATGATAGTAACAAATAAAATCATCAAAATTATTGGCCTCGTAAATTCAGTAAGTATTTCCCTTTTCATATCTGATAACATTTTTAATTTTTGAAATTTTATGGCATTAACTTGACTAGTATTTCTGAATAATTAGATCATTTATATATGCAATGGGCATGGATTTATGAAAATATCAAAGTCATACCCATGCCATCTAAGAATAGAAATTAATTTTGCATATATTTGTCTCTTCTGTTTTTAGATGTTTACCCAATTTAAAATTACTATTGTGCTGTTGTCATTGGAGTTGTGGTCAGATAAAAATAAGGTTTCCACAGTTGGTGAGGCAGATGAATTATTGCAAATATTTGCAACATGGAAGCAGTCTTATCTTAACTTACCGCCTCATGATGTTGCATATCTATTCATGTAAGCATAATGTTTCAGTACTCCTAGAATGGGAAAAAATAATCTGTAATAATGAAATATTGATGTAGCTTAATATAGAGAACTGTTGTCTATTTATGAGTATTTATAGTTTTTTATTATTCATTATGTGCTTTATGCAGGTCTCATGCTGATTTTCTAGTTGTCAGACAATATACAAAAGATTACATTTATTTCTTTTTTTATCAACTTGTACAAGGAGATTGAGATTTCCAGAGTTTAATCTGTCTCAGGATTCTTGGACCTATGGATGTATCTATGATTTGAATTCAGTTTGTTAAGTCCAGAGCCCATACTCTTTAACTATATCAAAAGATGGAATTTATTTTACAGATTTTATATTTTATTAGGAATTTTGATTAAAAAGCTTGGTAACATAAGTTAAAACATTTTGTTTTATAATGAACTTCCTGCATTATTTTAAAATGTTTATAATTTTAAAGTATAGCTATATATTTATAACTGTATTCATATTAAGTTTTAGCAACAATGAGAAAATTCCTTCCCATAAATCTATATGTAAATGTCCATATGGAAATGTAGATGCCTATATAGAAATTTCAGCTGGTATGTCAGTATTTCCTTTTGTATGTATGAAATTAATCTTTCCTTCATATCTCTTCTACTAATAAATATTATTGTCTTTTCATTTTTTGCCAGTCTAATGTATATGAATCAATGTCATTGTTATCTTAATTTGCTTTTTTTCTGATGAAAAAATCTTTTCTTATGCTTGACACATCATTTTGGCTCTGTCCTTCTGTAATTGCCTTTTCATGTTAGTATTTCTGTTTTTTTTTTCTTTTTAATTTTTGTAAAGGTTTGAAGAGACAGAGACAGAAAAACTGGATCAGAAGTAAAGTCACTAGGACTTGAACCTGCACTCCTGTCTGGGATGTAGGAGTCTGGAATAATGGCTTAACATGCCGCTCCTCAGTGCCCACCTCTCATTAATATGTAGTCAAAAAGAGAGGTGACATTTTATTTTTGTCACATGGCTAGCCAACTTTGCCAGGAACTTAAGTAGCACATTTGTCACACATTTGTCTCGTCTCATAAACAACCTGTTTTTATAGATATTAATATAATTTTATATATTTGTGAGAACTGATACATTTATAATACTTACTCTTCCAGTCTACAAGTATGTATATTTATATTGAATATTCCAGTCAGTAATAGTGCTACATCTTTCCATTATTCAAAGTGTTCATAAATTCATTAGAAAATCTTTCCTGTTTTCTGTAGAGGTCTCACAGTTAATTTTGTTATCTTTTTCTAGGTGTTTTATATTTTATGTCAATGTAAATTAAATATGTTCTAATCATAGTAGTATTAACTAAAGATCACAGTTTATACAATAGTTTATTCTTTGTTATATATATTCATTTTAAAAAATTTTAGCAATTTACCTGTTGAGATTTTAAAATTTCTGCATGCATAATATTATCTGAAAATTATCATGGTTTATTTCTTCTAATCCAATATGTATGCCATTCATAGCCCTACTGAATTGGCTAAATTATTAAAAGGATAGTGAATAGACATTGTGATCCTAAGTATCCTTGTCACATTCCTGATTGGAAAGATAATATTTCTTTTTAAATGTATTTTATTTATTTGAAAGGTAGAGTTAGAGTTACAGGTACAGTTAGAGAGAGAGAGAGGTCTTCCGTCTACTCGCTCACTCCCCAAATGGCCACAAGGGCCAGAGCTGCACCAGGCTGAAGCCAGGAGCCAGGCACTTCTTTCTGGCTCTCCCAGATGGGTGGCAGTGACCCAAGAATTGGGCCATTTCCCACTGCTTTCCCAGATCCATTAAGAAGGAGCTGGATCAGAAGAGAAACAGACAGAACTCAAATCAGCACCCACATGGGATGCTGGCATCTCAGGTGGTAGCTTAACCTGTTATGCTGCAATGCTGGCCCTGGAAAGAAAATTTACTGTATTATTTGTGATAGAGTCTCTATGGAAGCTGTATATCAACACCAGGAAATTGCTTTCTATTTTTTTTAATCCATTTTGGTAGTTTTTTAATCCTGTCTAAATGTAAAATTTTATTGATTGAAGTTTCTTCCTCTACAGAAAGAATTATAGAATCTAAAAATACTGTTTAAATTCTGGCTTAATTTCTATTATATTTATGTAGCCCTGCTGTTGATATAGCAAATTGCATTGATTGATTTTTAAATGTTAAGCAGATTTTGCATCCTTAGAATCTATACAACTGAACTGTGATATGCCACCTTCAGTATATTGCCAGATTCAGTTTATTGATAATTGTTTAGGATTTTTTATTGTTACATGTCAGTTCCTTTTTGAAATTTGTCTATTTATGAAATGATTGTGTCTTTTCTGTTTCTTTTCTAAAATTTATCATTTGTCATGTATCTAATATTTGCCCGATTTTATTATTTATACTTTGGAACCTTTCTTCACAACTACAGTTGCTTAATTAAATATTAAACATTTGTGGTTGGCATTGTGGGGCAGTAGGATAAGCTACCACTTGTGCTATCTGCATCTCATAGTGGTTTGCTAGTTGAGTCTTCTCATCTTCAAATCCAGATACCTACTAATGTGCTTGGGAAGGCAGTAGATGATGACTCAAGTACTTGGGTTCCTTGCACTCACGTGGGACACTCTGATGAAGTTACTGGCTCTACCTCTAGAATAAAAATGAATAAATCTTTTAAAAATATTTGTAATGGATTATTTATTTTGGTTTGTATTGACTGTTTTTGGAAATTGGCTGCAAATAATTGACTTAATCACAATCATATTTCATAAAAGAATTCATTATTGGCTCATGCCTGTCCTTCTTTTAAGTTATATATTTATAATAATACATCACCATGAACTCTCCATCTGACAAAATGCTAAGACTTTCAGGGTAGCTTACATTAAGGATATAGCCTTCTATCACATCCTGCATGGGGGAGGGAAGAAGTTCCTGGCTCCTGGCTTCAGACTGATGCAGCTCCAGCCATTGCAGCCATCTGGGGAGGGAACCCGTGGATGGAAGACCTCTCTCTCTCTCTCTCTCTCTCTCTCTCTCTGTAACTCTGCCTTTCAAATAAATAAATAAATCTTTTTTTTAAAAAAAAGAAATTCCCTGGAGTCCATCAATCTTACTACTACTAAGTATATTTACAATGGAAAAGACATCAATACATGTAAGAGATATGTTCACTCTCTTTTATTTTGGCATTATTCACAGTTAAATTTGTGGAATCAATGTGTCTGTCACTAAATTAATGAATGCAGTTTGTGTACACACTTAAGGGATTATCATTGAGCTATAAAATGAAGGAAATTCTGCTCAATTTTGATTTCCACTAATGTACTGTATCTTTTCCATTTTGTTACTTTTAGTGTCTTTGTGTCTATTGGTGGGGTATGTTTGTTGATTAGTGTAAGAACATTCGGTAGTCTAAACCTTTTACTTGAGGAATTCAGTCTGCTTACATTCAGGGTCATTAAAAGTATGGCAGTATATGTTTGGAGCATATGTACCCTATTAATTTAGAGTATGGCTATGGAATCAGACTGCCCAGGTTCAAGTCCTTCAGTTGCTCTTATGCTGTTTTGAGAAAATTACTTATATTTCCCATCTGATGGGAAATAGTTCCCATTTTTAATGGGGATAAAAGTATCAATTTCACAGGTTTACTTTGAAGATTAAAATGGATAATTCATGCAAAGTTTTGAGAATTGTGGTATTTTTTATGAGAGTTTCTTTAGGCCAATACTCAAAACTAAGAAAAAGTATTTATGATAAAATGAGGTCATTTCTATGAAAAACTGAGCTTTTTGATATCAGTATCAAATTTTGATGCATAAATTAAAAGGCTGTATTGTCATTCAATAAAATTTTTTGATTAAAAGTTTTGGTAATCTTAACCAAATATAATAAGTGCACATCAAAACTGTTGAGTTTTTAGAAAATCAAATGTGTTTAAATGAATTTTGTTAAGAAAATTTCTGAACTTTGAAGTAATTAACTGCATTTCAGATGACGATTTTATCAACTACATTCTCAAATTTAGATTTTTAATTATGATGAATTATCTATCTATCTATCTATATTTATTTAGTTACAGGGATTATCCAGATTATGTGGGTGCAGTGTTTCCTGCAAAGATATGCAACACTCGTTATTCTGTAGGAATTGCAGTGGTATGTAATTATTTAATTTTATTTTTAAAATTTTACAAATTTAGAAATTGTCAACACAATAGTATATATTTTATGCACTTACATTTGTTTAGATATTGCATGTGTTTTCCATGACTGCTAAGTTTTGAAACATTACTAAGGAAAAATATTTTGAGGAAAAAATTATTTACCATTTACTATATTAGAAATTATATTGGGGTTAAAAATATCACACATAAATAACACATGCATTCTTCACAACATGGAATAGTACACCATGGAAAATTATGTTAAGGAAATTTCTATTACCCCAGTAGATTTTTGCTTGCACACATAAACTTGGAGAAGTACTCTTACAGATAAATAACTTCAAAATCAAAATAAGTAAATAAAAACTGCAATAATATTCTTTAAAATGTGTCAAACATCTAAAAGTGTAGAAAAAAAATTTTGTGTATATTAAATTTTTATATTATTTATAAATGTGTTGTATACAAAAACATTGGTAAAAGTAAATGCATCATTGAAAGTTAATGTAACTCAGAGAGCGGCAAGATGGCGGAATAGGAAGGGAGCACACTGATAGTATGGGAAGAAACAGTTTAATAAAAGTGGAGATACTGCGTGTTCAAGGAAGAGTAGGGGAAGAAACAGCAGAGGAAACTCTTCCGGAACTAGTGATGCACAGTGGACCTGCGTGGAGAGCATGGTAGCCCACGGTTCAGGACACCAGTGGCAGAATCAACACACCTGCGCTGGAACGCGAGGTGAGCCGAACCTCAATAGCCCAAGACACCGGTGGACAAGCAGAAAGAGGAGACTAGAGGGAACCAGGCTTGAAACCCCATGAGGCAAAAAAAAAAAAAAAAAGTGACAAAAAAAAAAAGGCGAGCAAGACAAAGAGCAGGCGCCATTTTGGAATATGTCATAAGTGTGGCGACCTCAGGGTGGCACCCACCCTCAGCCAAGCAGAAAAACCTGACTCTGGGGGTAGGGGGTGAAATAACAGGAGATTAGGACCTAGTGAATGTGTGGTGCTAATGAACTGAGACTGTGAAAAAAGAGATGGTAGGGGAGAGAACTCAAGGAATTCATGTGACTACTCTCCAGAAATGCTACAATTCAGTAACCTTGGCAACCCAGTAGGAGACTGCAGGAGAATTTGAGCTCACACTGAGGGCAGCACAGATTCCCTGTGTGGTCCTTGGGAAAGAGCTTCCGATCTCTGGCTCCTGTGCGTATATCATTCGCCTGCTAACTACCTCCAAATCTGCTCAGCTGTGCGGAATTACTTGCTTTTGAATCAAAAAAGAGAGAGATTTGCTATGCCTAACCTGGCAGTGTCACTTTTGGCATACCATTAACCCCGAGGAAACAAACAGAGCTCTCAGGCCACACCCATTTCAAGCCAATAAGGCTCCATCAAAAGCAGACAGTCCACTTAATACAGTCATAGTATAACAAGACAAAACACCACAGCGAGGGAAGTAGAATCCAAAGATGTCTTCACAGTGCCAAGCAAAAAATGCAGAAACGAAGCAAACAAGAACAAGGAAGACAATATGACACCCCCAAATGAACAAGACACCCCAATCCAAGATTATGAAGATGATGAGATGGAAGAAATGCAAGATACCAATTTCAAAAGATTTACGATAAGAACAATTAGAAGTTTTCAAAAAAAAAAAATGCTTGAGCTATGGAAATCCTTAGTGGACAGGATAGAAAATCTCCTTCAAGAAAATGAAATCTTAAGGAGGAATCAAAATGAAATGCAGAAACTAGTAGAACAGGAAAGTGTGATAGTGAAGAGAAATCAAAATGAAATGAAGAACTCAATAGATCAAATGACAAACACATTAGAGAGCCTTAAAAACAGTCAGTGAAACAGAAGAGAGAATATTGGGCATGGAAGACAGAGCACAGGAAAGTATACAGTCAAACCAAAGAAAAGAAGAGGAAATTAGAAATCTAAAAAATATTGTCGGGAATCTACAGGATACTATTAAAAAACCCAACATGTGGGTTCTATGAGTTCCTGAAGGCATGGAGAGAGAGAAAGGATTAGAAGGCCTTTTTAGTGAGATACTAGCAGAAAATTTCCCAGGTTTGGAGAAGGACAGAGACATCCTAGTACAGGAAGCTCATAGAACCCCAAGTAAACATGACCAAAAGAGATCCTCACCACGACACATTGTAGTTAAACTCACCACAGTGAAACATAAAAGATTCTAAAATGTGCAAGAGAGAAACATCGGATTAATCTCAGAGGTTCTCCAATTAGGCTCACAGCAGACTTCTCATCAGAAACCCTGCAGGCTAGAAGGGAATGGAGAGGCATAGCCCAGGTACTAAGAGAGAAAAACTGCCAGCCCAGAATATTATATCCTGCCAAGCTCTCATTTGTGAATGAAGGTGAAATAAAGACCTTTCACAGCAAATAGAAATTGAAAAAATTTGTCGCCACACGTCCAGCCCTGCAAAAGATGCTTAAAGATGTGTTACACACAGAAACAGAGTCATCAGTATGAAAAAAGGTAAAGGAAGGAAACCTCTCAGCAAAAGATCACAGGAATCTCAAAGCATATATTAGAAAATATATTTGGCAAATGGCAGGGCAAAGGTACTACTTATCAATAGTCACATTGAATGTTAATGGCCTGAACTGTCCAGTTAAAAGACACAGATTGGCTGATTGGGTTAAGAAACAAAACCCATCTATTTGCTGCTTACAAGAAACACATCTTTCCAACAAAGATGCATACAGATGAAAGTGGAAGGCTGGAAAAAGATATACCATGCCAATAGAAATGAAAAAAGAGCAGGCGTAGCCATCTTAATATCAGACAACATAAACTTTACCACAAAAACTGTTAGTAGAGACAAAGAGGGACACTATATGATGATTAAGGGATCCATTCAACAGGAAGATATAACGATTATCAATGTATATGCACCTAAGGGCACTGTTTATGTAAGACATGTTAAGGGACTTACAGGGAGACTTAGACACCAATACAATAGTACTGGGGGACTTCAATACTCCACTCTTAGAGATAGACAGATCAACAGGACAGAAGATCAACAAGGAGACAGTAGATTTAAATGACACTATAGCCCAAATGGATCTAACAGATATCTGTAGAACTTTTCATCCAACACAGAAAGCATTTACATTCTTCTCAGCAGTACATGGAACCTTCTCTAGGATTGACCACATACTAGGGCATAAAGCAAGTCTCAGCAAATTCAAAAGAATTAGAATCATACCATGAAGCTTCTCAGACCATAGAGCAATGAAGTTGGAAATTAGCAACTCAGGATTCCCTAGTGCATATGCAAACACATGGAGATTGAACAACACGATCCTGAATTAACAATGGGTCATAGAAGAAATCAAAAGAGAAATCAAAAAATTTCTGGAAGTAAATGAGGATAACATCACAACATAACAAAACCTATGGGATACAGCAAAAGCAATGTTAACAGGAAAGTTTATATCAATAGGTTCCTACATCAAGATATTGGAAAGGCACCAAATAGATGAGCTTTCAGTTCATCTCAAGGATCTAGAAAATCTGCAGCAAACCAGACCCAAATCTAGTAGGAGAAGAGAAATAATTAAAATCAGAGAAGAAATCAACAGGATTGAATGCAAAAAAAAAAAAATCAGCCAAACAAGGAGATGGTTTTTTGAAAAAATAAATAAAACTGACAAACCATTGGCCCAACTAACTAAAAAAAGAAAAGACCCAAATCAATAAAATCAGAGATGAAAAAGGAAACGTAACAACAGACACCACAGAAATAAAAAGAATCATCAGAAATTACTACAAGGACTTGTATGCCAGCAAACAGGGAAATCTATCAGAAATGGACAGATTCCTCGAAACATGCAACCTATCTAATTTGAACCAGGAAGACAAAGAAATCCCAAACAGACCCATAACTGAGACAGAAATTGAAACTGTAATAAAGACCCTCCCAACAAAGAAAAGCCCAGGACCAGATGGATTCACGGCTGAATTCTACCAGACATTTGAAGAAGAACTAACTCCAATTCTTCTCAAACTATTCAGAACAATCAAAAAAGAGGGAATCCTCCCAAATTCTTTCTCTGAATCCAGCATCACCTTAATTCCATAAGCCGGAAAAAGATGCAACATTGAAAGAGAATTACAGACCCATATCCCTGATGAACATAGATGCAAAAATCCTCAATAAAATTCTGGCCAATAGAATGCAACAACACAGCAGAAAGATCATCCACCCAGACCAAGTGGGATTTATCCCTGGTATGCAGGGATGGTTCAACGTTCGCAAAACAATCAACGTAATACACTACATTATAAGACTGCAGAAGAAAAGCCATATGATTCTCTCAATAGACGCAGAGAAAGCATTTGATAAAATACAACACCCTTTCATGATGAAAACTCTCAGCAAACTGAGTATGGAAGGAACATTCCTCAATACAATCAAAGCAATTTATGAAAAACCCACGGCCAACATCCTATTGAATGGGGAAAAGTTGGAAGCATTTCCGTTGAGATCTGGTACCAGACAGGGATCCCCACTCTCACCACTGCTATTCAATATAGTTCTCGAAGTTTTGGGCAGAGCTATTAGGCAAGAAAAAGAAATTAAAGGGATACAAATTGGGAAGGAAGAACTCAAAGTATCCCTCTTTGCAGGTGATATGATTCTGTATTTAGGGGATCCGAAGAACTCTACCAAAGAACTCTACTAAGAGACTATTGGGACTCATAGAAGAGTTTGGCAAAGTAGCAGGATATAAAATCAATGCACAAAAATCAACAGTCTTTGTATACACAGGCAATGCCACGGCTGAGGAAGAACTTCTAACATCAATCCCATTCACAATAGCCACAAAAACAATCAAATACCTTGAAATAAACTTAACCAAGGACATTAAAGATCTCTACAGTGAGAATTACAAAATCTTAAAAAAGAAATAGAAGAGGATACCAAAAAATGGAGAAATCTTCCATGCTCATGCATTGGAAGAATCAATATCTTCAAAATGTCTATTCTGCCAAAAGCAATTTATAGATTCAATGGAATACCAATCAAAATACTGAAGACATTCTTCTCAGATGTGGAAAAAATGATGCTGAAATTCATATGGAGACACAGGCGACCTCGAATAGCTAAAGTAATCTTGTACAACAAAAACAAAGCCGGAGGCATCACAAGACCACATTTCAGGACATACTACGGGCAGTTATAATCCAAACAGCATGGTACTGATACAGAAACAGATGGATAGACCAATGGAACAGAATAGAAGCACCAGAAATCAATCCAAACATCTATAGCCAACTTATATTTGATCAAGGATCCAAAACCAATCCCTGGAGTAAGGATAGTCTATTCAATAAATGGTGCTGGGAAAATTGGATTTCCATGTGCAGAAGCATGAAGCAAGACCCCTACCTTTCACTTTACACAAAAATTCACTCAACATGGATTAAAGACTTAAATCTACGACCCGGCACCTTCAAATTATTAGAGAACATTTGGGAAACTCTGCAAGATGTAGGTACCAGCAAAGACTTCTTGGAAAAGACCCCAGAAGCACAGGCAGTCAAAACCAAAATTAACATTTGGGATTGCATCAAATTGCGAAGTTTCTGTAGTTCAAAAGAAACAGGAAAGTGAATAGGCAGCCGACAGAATAGGAAAAATATTTGCAAACTACGCAACAGATAAAGGGTTGATAACCAGAATCTACAAAGAAATCAAGAAACTCCACAACATCAAAACAAACAACCCACTTAAGAGATGGGCCAGGGACCTCAATAGACATTTTTCAAAAGAGGAAATCCAAATGGCCAACAGACACATGAAAAAATATTCAAGATCACTAGCAATCAGGGAAATGCAAATCAAAACCACAATGAGGTTTCACCTCACCCCGGTGAGAATGGCTCACATTCAGAAATCTACCAACAATAGATGCTGGAGAGGATGTGGGGAAAAGGGACCCTAACCCACTGTTGGTGGGAATGCAAACTGGTAAAGCCACTATGGAAGTCAGTCTGGAGATTCCTCAGAAACTTGAATATAACCCTACCATACAACCCAGCCATCCCACTCCTTGGAATTTACTCAGAGGAAATTAAATTGGCAAACAAAAAAGCTGTCTGCACCTTAATGTTTATTGCAGCTCCATTCACAATAGCTAAGACCTGGAACCAACCCAAATGCCCATCAACAGTAGACTGAATAATGAAATTATGGGACATGTACTCTGTAGAATACTATACAGCAGTCAAATACAATGAAACTCAGTCATTTGCAACAAGATGGAGGAATCTGGAAAATATCATGCTGAGTGAATTAAGCCAGTCCCAAAGGGACAAATATCATATGTTCTCCCTGATTGGCAACAACTAACTAAGCACCAAAGGGGAAAGCTGTTGAAGTGAAATGGACACTATGAGAAACAATGACTTGATCAGCCCTTGTCCTGACTGCTGATGTACAATGTAATACTTTATCCCTTTTGGTATTTTTTTTGTTCTAGTACTCTTGGTTGAATTCTGTAATTAAACACAATTATTCTTAGGTGTTTAAATTTTAACTGAAAAGTTATCCCTGTTAAATATAAGAGTGGGAATAAGAGAGGGTGGAGATGTACAAGTTGGGACATGCTCAATTGGACTTGCCCCAAATGGTGGAGTTAGAAACGTGCCAGGGGATTCCAATTCAATCCCATCAAGGTGGCATGTAACAATGCCATCTCACTAGTCCACGTGATCAATTTCAGTTCACAATCGATCACACTGATAGGTCTAAGAGTCAAAGGGATCACACAAACAAGACTAGTGTCTGCTATAACTAGTATTGAAACAGTATTTTACACTTTGTATTTCTGTGTGGTTGCAAACTGATGATATCTTTACTTAATATATACTAAATTGATCTCCTGTATATAAAGACAATTGAAAGTGAATCTTGATATGAATGGAATGGGAGAGGGAGCTGGAGATGTGAGGGGTACGATTGGGAGGGAAATTATGGGGGGAGGGAAGCCATCGTAATCCATAAACTGTACTTTGGAAATTTATATTTACTAAATAAAGTTTAAAAAAAAGAAAGTTAATGTAACTCTGTAAGTCATTCTCTTGCTTTAATGCTTCTTTATTGCCTTGCTTCTAATGCTTACTGTGGTTCTGTCTCCCTTTATATAAACTATTTTTTCAGCAAAATGGGATTCAGCACATATTTTTATTTCTAACACTAAAATTTTTGACTACAAAAAATTCATGAACATTCTACAAGTTCTAAACTACAGATACACAAAGCAAGAAATGATAGTAAAATTCTTTTCTTTATCCCTTTAATGTAATCCTATTTCATAATTTAAGAATTTCTATGTAAGTTCTGTTCATTTAAATCAACTATTCGATATCTTATTCAAATTCTTGTTTGATTTATAAACTGTCAATGATATTGGTAGTATTATCTTTGACATATTTAGGCCACTGCTTTTACTTATTAGGCTTTTGTATAGGTTAGTTTAAATTTTGAGATGCATGTAAAGTTTTTTCCATAGAACACATTTTTCATTAACTTTTTAAAAATCATTTCCACAAAATCTTTTTTTAGTTAATTTATTTTGAAGATAAAGTTAGAGAATGAGAGAGAGAGAGAGAGAGAGAGAGCACCTTCATCTGTTGGTTCACTCCCTAAACATCTGTAATGGCCAGGAATTGGTCAATCCAAAGTCAAGAGCCTGGCTCTCCATCTGGGGCTCATGTTTTTGGGCCATCTTCCTCAACCATTTCAAGAGTATTAGCACGGAGCTGTATGGGAAACAGAGCAGCTAGGACTCAAACTGGAATTCATAAGGGATGTCAGAATCACAAGTAGGGGCTTAACCTACTTCACTGCAACACTGACCCTCTTTCATGAACTTTTTTTTTTAAGATTTTATTTATTTAAAAGGCAGAGTTACATACGGAGAGAAGGAAAGGAGAGAAAGTTCTTCCATCTGCTGGTTCACTCCCCAAATTGTCACAATGGCCGGAGCTGGGCCGATCCGAAGCCATGAACCAGGAGCTTTCTCTGGGCATGTGGGTGCAGGGGGTCAAGCACTTGAGCCATCTTCTACTGCTTTCCCAGGCCATAGCAAAGAGCTGGATCAGAAGGGGAACAGCAAGGATACTAGATGCATATTGGATGCTGGTACTGCAGTCAGAGGCTTTGCCTTCTACACCACAGTGCTGGCCCTTTCATGAACTTTTTTTTGTATTTTTTTTAAAGATTTATTTATTTTACTTGAAAATCACAATTGCAGAGAGAGAGAGAGAGAGAGAGAGAGAGAGAGAGGTCTTTCATCTACTGGTTTACTCCCCAGATGGCCACAACAGCTGGAGCTGCATCAGTCAAAAGCCAGGAGACAAGAGCCTCCTCCAGGTCTCCCATGTGGGTACAGGGGCTCAAGAACTTGGGCCATCCTCCACCACCTCCCGGGCCTTAGAAGAGAGCTAGATTGGAAGTGGAGCAGCGGGGTCTGGGACCACTACCGCACATGTGGGAATGCAAATGGAGTTCTGGGATCTTTTTGGCTTTGGCTGATGATGAACTTTTTTTGTATACATGGATCTCAAAAGCCATTCCACCAAAATCAAATCTTTTAATTACATTTTCTTTGAAATTTTTAGATGTTTTTGTAATATCTCTGGGTGTAACATAGGGGCACACATATTTATTGTCAACCTTTATAAAGTTTATAACATATTCTATTGGACCTATGTACTTTATTAATGTTAACACATCAGTAATTCTTTATATAACATACTGGGAGATAAGAGAGGAAAAAGAAATAATAGAAAAGATTGCATGTATAAACCTCACTTTCATCTCTATTAGTGCATAGTCCTAACTGCTTCTTTTGCCTGCCTACAGTCTTTGCTCCTTGTTCTCTGTCTCTTAGCTTGATGGAGTTATTTGCTTGTTGTTCTTCCCTCATTCCTGCTGTATATAAGTCTTTGGTAGTCTTGTCTCTTTTGGGTTGCCTTGGTTTTCCATTGACCAACATATTCTCCTTGCCTCCACTCCGCACCAACAACCATGTTTTCCTTCTATCTGAACATCTTATCCTGTGCAGTGACCCCTTTTCTACCAGCCTGTTTATTGGCATCAGGAGCCTAAAAAAGCCATGGGAAACTCTGCCTTTCTGATATAATGGGGGCCATAATTATGTTCCCTGTGAAAACATTCATTCCATAAGCACAGCTGGCCAAAAGCACTGAAATCAAGATCCCCAAAAACAGAAAAAATGGCTTTTTGGTCGCTGTCATAATCTCCTGTTCTTTTTTCAGACTTAGGCCTAATAGCTATGGGGGAGATGACATACAACCTTGGCTTCTGCTTTAGGATACTTTGCAAATCGTTAATGACATCCTTTCTACTTCTCAGGACATCATCTATTAGCGGATGCCACAACTGAGTTTTCAGCCAGCCATTATTCCAGTCTGTAAACCAGATGCTTTTGGGTTATGAGACGTGATAAGTAAATCCTATTGTGCCTTCTGTAAATACTGTGCCAAAGAATGTGATCCTACTCAGAATTGATACTGTGTGGTGATGTAGAAGATATTATTTAAGTACAGGAATACAGTGCAGGTAGAAGTAGCATGAATGGGCAAACAGAATACACATCTGGAGTATATAAGGGCAAATCATTGCCCCTTCAATGAATGAATGGTTCAATGTAATATACCTTTTTACAATTGACTGGGTTATCCACCAGGGGCATGCCAGTAAAGTGGGAGCTCATCATTGGCCTCTGTTGTTGGAGTGTAAGACATTTAGCTGCACTGGTTGAGCTCATGTAAATCCTCCATCTCTGCATTCATGGATACTTAGTACACTGACCTTTTGAGTAACCACTGCAGTGGCTGGAGAAAACAAATGTAATTGACATGCACTGAACAAATCCTGAATTTTGAGAGTCTTCTTTTATTTATTTTTTTATTTTTTGACAGGCAGAGTGGAGAGTGAGAGAGAGACAGAGAGAAAGGTCTTCCTTTTTCCGTTGGTTCACCCTCCAATGGTCGCTGTGGCCATCACGCTGTGGCCGGCGCACCGTGCTGATCCGAAGCCAGGAGCCAGGTGCTTCTCCTGGCGAGTGCAGGGCCCAAGCACTTGGGCCATCCTCCACTGCACTCCCAGGCCATAGCAGAGGGCTGGCCTGGAAGAGTAGCAACCAAGACAGAATCCGGCGCCCATATGGGATGCTGGCACCGCAGGCGGAGGATTAGCCTATTGAGCCGTGGCGCCAACCAAGAGCCTTCTCTTAAGTGGCAATGGTATGAATAGATATGCTTTTTAAAAGAGGCCTTGTTCTTTTCAAGTTTCTGACCATTTATCCAACCAATTATTAAGGTCCATGAATCAGTATTTCTTTTATTTTTTAAAGATTTATTTATATGTTTGAAAGAGTTACACAGAGAGAGGAGAGGCAGAGAGAGAGAGAGAGAGAGAGAGAGAGAGAGAGAGAGAAAGAGAGAGAGGTCTTCCATCTGCTGGTTCACTCTCCAATTGGCCACAATGGTCGGAGCTGTGCTGATCCAAAGCCAGGAGCCAGGAGCTTCTTCCAGGTCTCCCACGTGGGTGCAGGGGCCCAAGGAGTTGGGTCATCTTCTACTGCTTTCCCAGGCCATAGCAGAGAGCTAGATCGGAAGTGGAGCAGCCAGGTCTCGAACTGACACCCATATGGGATGCTAGCACTTCAGGCCAGGGCTTTAACCCACTGTGCCACAGTGCCGGCCCCCATGAGTCAAGATTTCAGGCCATCTCTTCTTTGGAGCAAAGTCAGTTAGCAAAGGTAGTATGGAACATTTACCCACTTGGTCTTTTGAATAAGGCTATCGTGTTCATTTCTGACTGTGGCTAGCACATCTTGCTTAACCTCAGACTAGGCCCATACTTTTCCCTTCATTCAAACAATGAGCATTTGCTTCCAGTCATAAAGTGCAGTTGAGTTGTGGGGTAAACAGCACAGTGAATATGGATTCACTGTTAGATAAACTTGAAACAAGAGTCTTGGACAGCTGACCAATTCAGTCTTCCTACAGGAGATATTTTTCAAGTAACCACCACCATCATCATCATTGTCATCAGAAAAATGGACAAACATTAAAGACAATCCAGCTTTTTATTGCCTCTAAGTTGGATTCTTTGTAAGTTTTCTTGATTTCGAACATTATGGTTGGTGGGTCATTAAGCCTGTGATTATAAAGTAAATTGAAATTATGGCATTGAAAAAAATAAAGGGAAAAAAGGAAGGGGGTGTTGATGGAGGAAGGGATATATGGTTATCTTCTTAGAATTGTATCTGAAATATAGGAAATCTGTTCTGTTTATATTAATAAAGTTTTAAAAAATAAATTTAACATCTGTGATTAACATTCAATACTTGTACATTAAATGGAGTATACAATCTTTCAACATGTACCTATAGCATAAGCCCATCAAACCAAGGAAGTGGCCTTTCTTTTGTCTATGATTTCATTTTTATTTGGAGTCTACCAGCTGCCCTACCAGGTCTTTCTACAGTATATAACACTTTTGTGAACTCTAATTATCCCACTGTGTTCCCCATCTCTGACTATATTTTAGTACCTGCTATCCAACCGCCTTCTTTATACTCTTCGATTTTTCCAGCCTGCAGTAATCAGTGCTCTGTGTTGAGATCAACTATTCTTTTGAAATTAAATAGATGAAGGAGTACATTTGATATTTGTTTTTCTGTGTCTGTGTCTGGCTTATTTCACTTAACACAGTGATCTCTGATTGTCAGAAATGTCAGGATTTCGTTCTTTTTGGCTGAGTAATTTTCTGTTCTTTTTTTTTTAACTTTTATTTAATGAATATAAATTTCCAGTGTACAGCTTATGGATTACAATGGCTTCCCCCTCCCATAACTTCCCTCCCACCCGCAACCCTCCCCTCTCCCACTCCCTCTCCCCTTCCATTTGCATCAAGATTCATTTTCAATTCTCTTTATATACAGAAGATCAATTTAGTATAAAGATTTCAACAGTTTGCACCCACATAGAAACACAAAGTGAAACATACTGTTTGAGTACTAGTTATAGCATTAAATCACAATGTACAGCACATTAAGGACAGAGATCCCACATGAGGAGCAAGTGCACAGTGGCTCCTGTTGTTGACCCAACAAATTGACACTCTAGTTTATGGCGCCAGTAACCATCCTAGGCTCTCGTCATGAGTTGCCAAGGCTATGGAAGCCTTCCAAGTTTGCCAACTCTGATCATATTTAGACAAGGTCATAAAAGACAGAGTGAGGATAGTAACCAATGATCCTAAGAGTGGCATTTACCAGGTTTGAACAATTATACAGCATTAAGTGGGGAAGAGGACCATCAGTACACACAGGTTGGGAGTAGAGCCATTGGTGGTAGAGTAGAGGTTATGATTACAAAGGAATGAGGCCCAAGTGCACTGGACAGGGTCTAGAACAAAGGACAGAGTCATTATTAGAGGAGCTAAGAAAGGTGCTGTCTAAGCTATAATTAAGTTTTCTGATTGAGAGGCAAATAGAACCTGATAGAAGGGGCTTGATAATAATCTGGTGGGCTTTAGGCCTTGTAAATTCAGAGGCCCAGACCTATCTATCTCTTCACATGGGGTATATCCTAAGGGAGGTGTGAACCTCCTAGGGGAAGGCACTCTGTTGACTTTCATTACTTGGCTGGGCTGGGAGGAGAGCTGGCCAGGTCAAGGCAGGTGGCATCTCTGACAAGAAATTTACAGTTCTGCCTGCAATGTTGCTGACCCTACTTGACCATCCCCTCAGCTGCAGTGGTCACTTTGGAAGTTGGGCTGAGTGAAGGGCTTTTCAGCTCTGTTCTTTATATATACCATGCTACCGGTGTCAGTTCACTCATTGCTGGTATCTAGATTGATTTTGTATCTTTAATATTTTTATAGAGGTGCAGTAAACATGGAAATGCAGACATCTATTCCATATGTTGACTTCATTTCCTCTGGATATGTTCCCAGAACCGGTATAGCTGAGTCATATCTTAGATCTATTTTCAGTTTTATGAGGAACCTCCATGTTGTTTTCCATGATGGTTATATTGATGTTCACTCCCACCAATAGTCTATTAGGGTTCTTTTCTCCCTAAATCCTTGCAAAAAATTTTGGTTTTGATCTTCAATAATAGGTGTTTAACTGGAATGAGGTGATACCTCACTGTAATTTTTATTTGCATTTTCCAGATGGCTGTGATCCTGAGCATTTTCCATGTGTTTGTTTTCCATTTGTATTTCTAATTTTGAAAAAATAGTATAATATCCTTTGCCCATTTTAAGAAATGGATTTTTTAATGTTACTGAATATCTTGAGCTCCATGTATATTTTTGATGTTTTACCTTTATCAGGTGTATAGTTGGCAAATATTTTCTCTCATTCTCACAATTATCTATTCTGTTGATCAATTTTTTCCTTTGCTGTGTAGAAGCTTCTTAGGTATAATCCCATTTGTCAGTTTTTGCTTTTATTTCCTATGCTTTTGGGTGGATTCTTTTCTAAACAAATCATTGATTTTGAAAATGAATTGAGGGGCCTGCACTGTGGCTTAGCGGGTTAAACCGCCATCTGCAGTGCTGGCATCTCATATGGGCACTGGTTCAAGTCCTGGCTGCTCCACTTCTGATTCAGCTCTCCACTAAGGCCTGGGAAAGCAATAAAAGATGGCCCAAGTCCTTGGGCTCCTGCCCAAGGAGACCCAGAAGAAGCTCCTGGCTCCTGTCTTTATATTAGCAATGCTCCATCCACTGAGGCCATCTAGGGAGTGAACCAGTGTGTGGGAAGACCTTTCTCTCTGCCTCTCCTTCTTCCTGTGTGTAACTCTGACTTTTAAATAAATAAATATATCTTTTATATATTTATATATACAAAAGAAAATGAATTGAAATGTTTTCTATGATTTTTCCAATAATTTCATGGTTTTAGATATCATAATTAGATTTTCGTCCAATTTTAAGTTGATTTTTATATATGGTGAGAGGTAGATTTCAATCTTCTGCTTGTGAATATCCAATTTTCTTAGCACCATTTACTGAAGAAAATTCTCTTTCTCCATTTGGGTATCTTATTAAAGATTTATTGTAAATGCTTGGATTAAGTTCTGAGATTTCTATTTTGTTCCATTGGTTAGTGTGTCTGTTTTTGTACTGGTATCATACTGTTTTGTTTATAATTGTTCTGTAGTATGTCTTGCCATCTGGTATTGTGATGCCCCTTGCTTTGTTCTTTTTCAAGAAAAAGTATTTGAAAACAGAGAAACAGGGGGAGGAAAAGAGAGGGGAGGGAGGGAGGGAGGCAGAGAAGAAGAGGACTTAAATTTGCTGTTTGACTTCCCAAATTCCTGCAGTAGTTAAAGTTAGGCTGTGGCTGAAACAGGGAACTAGCAATGCAATCCAGGTGTCCAGTGTGTGGGTAGCAGAAATCCAATTATTTGTACCATCGCTGTTACTTCCCAGAGTCTGAATTGGATAGAAGTTTGATTTAGGAGACAAAGATGGGAATTGAACCTAGATATAACTGTGTGGCATGTGGGTATCTGAACTCTTATACAGACAACTCAACCATCAGCTTTGTTCTTTTAAGACTTTGGCTCTGCAGCAGGTTGTTTTGCTTCCATGTGAATATTAAGATTGCTTTTCCTAGTTCTTTTTTCTAGCTCTCTCTCTCTCTCTCCCTCTCTCTCTCTCTCTCTCTCTCTCTCTGTGTGTGTGTGTTTTGTATCTGTAAATTACTTTGATTATGGACATCTTAACAGTGTTAATCTTTCTAATCAATGAAGATGGGTCATTTAATTTTTTATCTTCAATTTTTGTGACTTTCACATTCTTGGTTAATTTTATTCCAAGATGGTTTTTTTTTGTTTTTATTTTTGTTTCTAGCTATCCTGAATGAGATCACTCTTTTAATTTCTTTCTCAGTGACTTTATTATTGACACATAAAATTATTATTTATTATGTGTTGATTTTATATTCTGTGACTTTACTGAGTTTATCAGTTCTAACATTCTCTTGGTATATTCCTTAGGTTTCTCTCTCTCTCTCTCTCTCTCTCTCTCTCTCTCTATATATATATATATATATATATACATACATACATATATATGTGTGATGTGTGTGTGTGTGCTCGCGCGCATGCGTGCATGTGTGTGCGTGTGTGTGAGATCTACAAAACACAGGAATGATTTGACTTCTTTCTTTCCAATTCTTATGTCTTTTATTTGCTTCTCTTGTCAAATGGTTCTAGCTAGAACTTTCAGAAATATATTAACTAAGTGTGATGAGCATGGAACCCTGGTCTGGTTATAGATGTTAAAGGAAATGCTTTCAACTTTTCTCCATTCCTTGTGATACTGTCTGTGGCTTTGTCATATATACCATTTACTATTTGGAAGTATGTTCTTTCTGTATGTAATCTGTTCAAAGTTTTTTCTTTATCATGAATAAATGTTAAATTTTATTGAATGCTCCTCTTGCACCTGTTGAGATGATCATATGATGTTTGTCTTTCCTTATGTTGATGTGATATTATCTTCTGCTGCTTTTCCCAGGCCATTAGCAGGGAGCTGGATCAGTTGTGGAGCAGTCGGACTTGAACCAGTGTCCATGTGGGATGCCAGCATCGCAGGCAGCAGTTTTACATGCTGTGCCACAATATGGGTACCTTATTTCCATATGTTGAGCCATCCTCATATCCCTGTGATAAATCCCACCTGATCATGATATGTGATCTTTTTGATGTATGGTTGGATTCAATTTTCTAGTATATTGTGGAGAATTTTTGTATTTATTTTTATAATGAAGACTGGTCTGTAGTTTACTTTTTTTTTTCTTTTTTGTCATGTCTTTGTCTGGTTTTGGTATCAAGGTAATGCTAGCTTCATAGAATGAGTTTGTAAGAATTTCCTCCCTGTCAATTGTTATGCAAGAGTTTGAGAATTTGAGAATTTGTGTTAGTTATTTCTTAGAAGCTTTTATAATTCATGAGTAAGTCCATCTTTTCCTGACCTTTCCGGGAGATTTTTTATTACTGATTCAATCTTATTATTGTTCCTGGTTTATTCAAGTTTTCTATGCCTTGATTGAATTTTGTGTAAGTTATTCTTATTCAGAAGTGTTTTCATGTCTAAGTTTTCCAGTTTTGTGGCATATTCTTGCTCATTTTGTTGTTTAGTGTTATAGTTAATAATGCAATTAAGTCTGTGATTATAAAGTAAATTGAAATTGTGTTATTGCAAATATTAAAGAAAAAAGAGAGGAGGGGCAATTGAGAAAGGGAGGCAGGGGAATGTATTTACCTTCTTAGAATTGTATCTATGAAATACATATGTCTGTTCTCTTTGTTTTTAATTGAGATACAATTTAAAAACTGTCCTTTATTTCTGTGGCATCAGTTGCAAACTATTATTTTTTCATCTCTTGATTTTATTTATTTGAAACTTCTTTTTTTTTTCCTTAGCTAAAGCTTTATCTTATGGAACTTTCTCTAGGATAAATGACATATTAAGCCACAAAACAAATCCCAACAAGATAAAAATTGGAAATTGTATCATGTGTATTTTTTTCTGACGATAACGGAATAAATCTACAAGTTAACAAGAAAATATAGGGCTGGTGTTGTGGCTCAGGAGATTAAGCTGCCATCTGCAGTCTTAGTATCTGGCTTGAGTCCCAGCTGCTACATATCCCATTCAGCTCCCTGCTAATGTGCCTTGGAAATCAGTGGAAGATGGCACAAGTAGTTAGGCCTCTGCTACTCATACAGTTGCCCAGTATGGAGGTCCAAACTCCTGACTTTGACCTGGCCCAGCACCAGCCATTGTAGCTATTTTGGGGGTAAACCAGCAGATGGGATATCTCTCTTATCTCCCACCCCCTACTTTCTGTAACTCTGCTTTTCAAGTACTTAAGTAAATAATTAAATAAATTCTTTTTATAAAAAGAAACGAAAACAACTAAAGACACTTTAGAGACATTATACAAATACATGGAGACTGAGTAATATACTGAGTGAACAATGGATCATTGAAAGAAAGATAAATTTAAAAATTCCTTGAAACTAATGAAAATAAAAGTATAAAATACCAAAACTTATGGGATACAGAAAAAAGCAGTACTCAGAGGTAAGCTTATAGTAGTAACTGCCCCTATCACAAAAATATAAAAATATCAAATAAACAGCCTAGCAGTGCATCTCAATGACCTAGAGAAACAAGAACAAATAAAAGGTAGTAGAAGGAAAAAAATAATAAAGACAGCAGAGATAAATGAAATCAAAACTAAATAAATGAACAAAAGATCTGTGAAATAAAGAGTTGCATCTTTGCAAACAAAAACAAGATTGTCTTTTTTAAAAAAAAAAGAATATTTGACAGATGTAGGGGGGAGAGAGAGAGAGAGAGAGATTGATTGATTGATTTTCCCTTTGCTACGTTGCACCCCAAATGGCCTCAAAAGCAAGGGCGGAGCTAGCTGAAGCCAGACGTCAGGAGTCCAGGTCTACAGTGTGGGTGGCAGAGGCCCAGCATTTGGGCTATCCTTTGCTGCTATTCCCAGGTAATTATCACGGAGTTTGATCAGAAGAAGAGCATCGGGACATTAAGTGGCTCCCATATGGGATGCCAGTGTTGCAAGCTGTGGCTTTACTGGCCATTCCATGATGCTGGCCCCAGTTTTTGGTTTTTTAATGTAGAGACTCTTACATTACTTGGGAGGTCTTCCTCCTCTGTTACCTCAATTGTTCCCAGCCCAAATTTCAGATTATATTGCCTTCCCTACCAAATTTAGTTTTCAGGAATTGTCCTCAGCCTCATCAATCCACAACAACACAAAATGAGTTACTTCAGTGCTGCTTCAGAGACGTTTTGATTGTCTGTATTTTTAGTTCATTAGTCACAGATTTCCCTTTCTAATTTTCATTATATGTATTTTAAGGTGGTCATAAGAAGCCAATTCACCTCCAATTCTTTTATTATTTATGTTTATACTATAGCAAATTATCTGTACCTTATCCCATGCCAGCTGATTTTCAGACGTAATGAATTACCAGTGTACCATTCTTGCTTGAAAGGAAGTTACCCGTGCACTTGCTTAATCCATGAGAAACCTAATCCATAAATGATACTTACAGAGTCTTTTCTCTGTGGCTTCTCCTAATGCAAGTTAATGTGATTAGCAGGAATCAGACAATACACTTAAACTGGGTAATTTGATTATGTGGCTATACATGAGCTGGGAGGAGATTACACGAACTATCTGACATGAATATCAGAGCTCCTCTAAGAAATTGGGTTATTTGAAAACTATGGTCCATATAGTCAAAAGTCTATAAAAAATCAAAGTTTCTTCATCAAATAAGGTCCTTATACATAGCTATGATAGCTTTCTTAAATTTGCTAGGCAATCAACTGTTAAATTATGACAAAGATCTGCATAATCTCAGTATGCTTATATCTTAATACAACTTCATATGAAGAAGAGCTTCAACTATTTTTTTCACTGTTCAAGGTTTATTTGGTGATTTAGGTTGTATGACACATGGATAACTGGCTATATTGTTTATATGTAGATCATTCTTTTTACATTATATGGCAATGTACACCATTCATGTATAAATAAAGTGAGATCCTTTAGAACAATTATGCACAAGACATGCAATATTGAATTTATACAATATTGGATCCTAGGAAATGACTGGTTGGGAAAAAAGCTGGACTAATCCCATCTGGTGAAGGAACACACAATCTAGTTGGAAGGACAACTAGTGCCTGTGCAACATTGGCAGTGGTACCTCAGAGGTGGTGGACTATCTTGGGCTAACCAACAGCATCTGGATGTAGCTATGTGATATTATAAACCATTCTGTTTCTAACTATAGGAAACTGATGGTTTTTCCCCTCCCAGGCAATTATAATATCACAGATTTAATCATGGTTAAAATAAAAAACACAACATGCATAGCCTCTAACTAAAACCATGTTGTTGCCTAGACAAGTGGTACAGCATTAGGAGCCATATCTCTTGAAAAAGAAAAAAGTTCAGAATTGTAACAAAATTATTTTAACCACCATTTAATGAATTATTTTTCATCTGAATTTTCTTTTCTTTTATTATAGTATCACAAGAGGTTAACTTTGGAGGCATTTTCAGTTACTGTCTCCCAGATGCTGGCACTCAGTCTGGGGATATCATATGATGATCCAAAGAAATGTCACTGCTCAGAAGCCATCTGTATAATGAATCCAGAAGCTATGTAAGTTTTTTTAAAAAATACTTGTCTATTGGTCATGTTTATTCTGTTTTAAATATTTAAAGTGCAAAAATTCAGTATCTACATATAACACAATGTAACTATGAATGGACCAATTAATGGGAAAACCTAGACATTTAAATTAAAATGTTAAGTTTATGGAGTGAAGTGTACCAGTAAAGACAGTTAGGGAAAGCAAATCCAATCTGTAATATGTATTAGCATAGGAATTTTCCTTTAGATACATACTTGAAAGCACTTACTTAATGCTGACATATTTAAAAATATGTCATTAAGATGTAACAAGTAATGTTTATGTTAGAATCTTTGGTTTTGCTTTCAAAATAGTTTAATATTGTGAAAAAACATTAAAACCATCAAAATAATAGAAAGTCTAGTTGAATATGAGTATCAAATACATGGCATTTATGTAGTTTTGGACAAATTACTTGACTGTGCTTAGATTAACTTTCTTATTTTACAATGGGAATAATCTTTCCTCTTATTTCAGAAGGTAATATAAGAATACAGTGAGAAAATAAAATTATATAGTTTCATAATTATGTGATAGGTTACCTAGAGTGATTTAAAAAATTTACAAATATCAATCAACATAAAAATCAGATAAATGCTACAACAGTTGCCTTTAGTATTTTGTGGTTTTTCCTTTATAGAATATGACATATGATAAGAATTACCTATTTGTTACTGAAGAACTATGAAAAGCCAAACGTGAGAATAAGGCATCAATTTGAAAACATGATCTAGTCATAGTTACACCTAAGTATCACCAAAGGTGTTAATGTTCATATTCTAAAAATAGAACAAACTGAAACGTATATACTTATATATTATAATTTTCTCTAAAATAGTCATTATATAAACAAATATCCATATAAGGATGCATGATGAATATATACCTTCCTTATAGATGCATAAATGGAATAAATACACATTTACAGAAACACTCATGTGCTAACTCCAACTTTGGAAATATGGTAGGGAGCACTACTTTCTTTGCTATCATTCTCTTCTATCACTTTTTTTCCCTGTTCTTTGAACCCAGAAGCTAGGCTAGTTCTGTTATTGTTTATCATCAAGCTCTAATAACATCATTTGGGAATAAAGCAAATATAGAATTAGAATTCTGAATGCAAAATATCAAACAGAAACTGAAGATGATTAATCACAAACTTTGGGGACATGTATTCTTAACTTAATTGCCATTATGGACAGCAAAATAGTATGAATAATTGGGGATTATATATTTTTGAGGTGACCTACTTGAACTTTTTTCATTTGCTTATCTTTTCTTTTAAAGATTTATTTATTTGAAAGTCAGCGTTACACAGAGAGGAGAGGCAGAGAGAGAGAGAGGTCTTCCATCTGCCACTTCACTCCCCAGTTGGCTGCAACGGCTGGAGCTGTGCTGATCAGAAGCCAGGAACCAAGAGCTTCCTTTGGGTCTCCCATGTGGGTTCAGGGGCCCAAGGACCTGGCCCATCTTCTGCTGCTTTCCCAGGCCATAGCAGAGAGCTGGATCAGAAGTAGAATAGCCGGGACTTGAACTGGTGCCTATATGGGATGCTGGCACTGTAGGTGGCGGCTTTACCCGCTATGCCACAGTAACTGTCCCTCATTTGTTTATCTCAAAAGTAGAGAAGCATTGTTAAAATTTTCATTTAGAATCCTAGCCAAGCATAATTTATCCTACCCACATATGTGATGACGTAGATACAGGTATGCTAAATAATTCCCAGAAACAAATGTTGCAAATTTTCATTAAAATTTTTCATCAACTTCCAAAACATCAGTTTTAATCTAAATGGAGATACTTTATGGTGTATATAATAATCAATGATGAATTATGTGGTTCAGAGTACCTGAATTTGTAATCAAACATCTCTTACCACTGCCAGCCACTGGTTACCACCATCCTACCCATTACTTCTAAGAATTTGATTCTTTCATATTTCATTATCTAAATAAGATCATGTAGTATTTTTCTTTCTGTGATTAACTTATTTCACTTAGCATAATGCTGTTTATGTTCATCTTCGTTGCTATAAACTTTAAAGTCTCATATTCTTGTGTATACCAGTGGTTTCTTGATTGTCACAGGATATCGGTTATAGGACCCCCACCCCATGTCTACTCAAGATACTGATAGCCACAGATACTCACATCCTTTCCATAACATAGTGTAGAACACAATGAGAAATCCTAATTTGAAAATACGGAACCCCAAATTCTGCAGAATCTGAAAGTGTTGGAGTACTAATATGATACCACAGGTGGTACATTCCATAGTCTCATAAGACAATCACAGTCAAAATGTAGATTCACTAAAAACAATCCATAAATTACATTCAGAACATGTGTATTATATGTATGTGAAAGATTAATTTCACATATTCAAGTTATCTGATTAGGTCTAAGTGAATATTTCAAAATCGAAAAAAAAATCTGAGGTCTGAAAAATTTCTTGCCCTGGTTGTTTTGGACTATGGGTGCTTAACTTACACACTCCTATATGCTTAAATCATTTCTACAATAGCTAATGCAATATAAATGCTACATAAATAGTTGTTGCTGTATTTTTTGTAATGGTTATAAGAATCAAATCCTGTGCCTATTCAGTACAGAGGCAGTTCTTTTTTATATTCTCCATCTGTGGTTGCTTGAGTCCATAGTGTGGAATCTGCAGATACAGAGGGCCAACTTATATTTACCACATTTTTTCTTTCCTCATTCATCTACTGATACACATGTAGGTTAATTCCATATCCTGCCAATTGTAAATTTGTGCAACATGGTTACAATAATAATATTCTACTGATACTTGAAAATTGCTAAGAGTAAACTCCAATACTAATTGCACCAAAAATGCTGTATTAATTAGTTCTATTTAATTATTCTATGATTTTTATAAATAACATGAGATAATATAGATGTAATTTAAAATATATAAAATAGTTATGTATATATAAATATATATAATTTATATAACAAAAATAGCTGTATTAATACTCATTCTGCAGATTAATAAGGTGTCTGTATTTTGAGGTTTGTGGTAAAGATTAAATAATCAAGTATATATTATACTAGATGTTCAGTTAGTGTCAGCCTCCTCCTTTCCTTACATATTTTTACTGCATATCAAAACTAACAAATCCACTGTAAATATTCTCTGAAGTTTTTTTTTATGGGTATAATCGTATATAATGTATAGTTTCTCCGAAATCTTTGAAGGGTTCAGGACTAAGCACATTATAACTTGTTTAATAAAGATTTGTTGTCAGTTGGGTGTTAATTTTTATCTGTAGCAATGTCTATTGCAATTTTTTAAGTTAGTTTATTTGGGTTTTTGCTATTGAGTTGCATCTAATTTAAAAAAAAAAAACATACATTCAGGTGAAATCAAATGACCTCTTTGAGAAGAAATTTTACCTTTAAGCACTTATTATTAACATTCTGTTCCTAATTCATTTTTAAAATTTGAAAATTAATTTGTTAATATAGAATTATGTTTTCAGAAGTATCATGCCAATAATTTTTTATGGATTAATCTTTAGGAAATCCAGTGGTGCAAAGACTTTTAGCAATTGCAGTTTGAGTGACTTTACAAGTCTCATTTCAAATGAGGGTGCCAGATGTCTTCAGAATAAACCACAAATGCAAAGAAAGAGGATAGTCTGTGGCAATGGCAAAGTAGAGGGCACTGAAATCTGTGATTGTGGTACTGCAGAAGTAAGTCTTATAACTAGGAAAACTCATTAAGAAATTCATTGTTTTAGTTTGTCTCATTTTTGTTTTTTTCATTTTCATAAATGTTTTGCACAAATTTAAAATATACTACAAAATTATTGATAATGGGACAAAAAGAGAATCTAGAAAGAGCTTTTGGGTTATAAATCAAATGTGAAAGAATAAGACCGTTCCAATCTCTGCTTAACCTTCAAACATTGATATGTGTTTATTAAAGAATATTGTGCTAGCAGCACATCACATGCCCATTAGTGTATTACTTCACAGTGGGAACAGTACTCTGGTGAGGGGATCTGTTATCAGTTTGCAATCTGAATAGGAGGTGATGGATGTTATCATTCGCTTGTAGGGAAGCCATGGTATTACAATGAAGTACAAAAAGTCCAAGGTACAAGTCTTACATATCATTCAGTATTTGCAGCAATACTACCAATATGGTAGATTTCCTTGATTAAAGATAGATATAAAATATGTTGTTTTGTTACATTCTTAGAGCTGAATGACTTGCACTCACATTGTATTAATTATGATGTGAAATTATTTAGTTGAACAGGTCCTCCCTATGTTTTTAAAGAATTAAAAATGTACCTATTTGATTTTTAAGCTTTTAATTTCAGGTGTTTTAATCTAGGTGTTCCACACCTAGATTCCAGTATTGTTAACAACTTACATTTTTATGGCCTATTTTGTCATAATTAATGAACCACACCTAGCCTCTCCTGCTTTTGGAAACTCTCTCTGTGCCTCCAACCCCTCCAAGCCTCTGGTAATCAATTTTCTGCATATGGATTGAATTTTTCTTTATTTTTAGCTCGTATATATAGGGAGAACATGTGGTACTTGTCTTTCTGCATCTAGCTTAAATCACTTAACATCATGTCCTCTTGTTCCAATGATTTTCCTGCAAATGACAGGATTCCTTTTTTTTTATGGCTAATATTCCACTATATATACAATGTATTTTTTTCATAATTGTGATTTTATTGGTGTTGAGAATCAGTACACAGACATTTCAATTTGTATATATTCTTTTTTCATTCTTCTTTTTTTTTTTTTTTTTTTGGACAGGCAGCGTTAGAGAGAGACCGTTGGTTCACCCCACAAAGGCCGCTACGGCCAGTGCGCTGCACGGATCCGAAGCCAGGAGCCAGGCACTTCCTCCTGGTTTCCCATGCAGGTGCAGGGCCCAAGCACTGGGGCCATCCTCCACCGCCTTCCCTGGGCGGAAGAGGAGCAACCAAGACAGGATCCGGAGCCCCAACCGGGACTAGATCCCGGGGTGCTGGAGCCGCAGGTGGAGGATTAGCCAAGTGAGCTGCGGCGCTGGCCCCAAATTGTATATAATTCTTAACATATGTACTGAAAATCTTAAAAAAAACATGAATTGTCATTTTTTTTTAAAGTTACTCCAGTAACTTTCCATGGAGGCTTTCAAGTATGAGTATCTTCAAGTGTCGCTGTTACATAAATCCCACCAATTCACAATTTAATATATACAACATGCTCAAATTTTGAGGCTTTCACAGCACATTAACAAAATTATTAGGAAAACTGCACTACCACACTTGAAGACGTTACAGAGCACACATAGTTCTGACAGAGCAACAAGGAGTGCTTTTCTGTAGGAAACAATTCTACTAAACAACACAGGAGAAGTAACTGAAAATATTGAAGACATGTTAAATGCATAGATATTGCTCCAAATTGCGATTTAGTGTGTGTTGTACTGTGGAAAATAAAAACTGTCCCCACCTATGGAATTTTAAACTGGCACCCAAAAGAGTCGAAGCCTCCCATGATTTAATATTCTATTTTCTGGTTGTACCAAAGAATGAACAACCAACAAATGATTTCACCTCTTAAAAAAATATCAGTCACACTTTAAAAATGGGATGAAGCTTAAAAATGTTCCTGGAGCTACTAAAAAACCTCGCATTTTTAACTACTTTATAAACATATTCATCTGGATTATACAAGAAGGGAGACAGGGACCACTGATATGACACAGTATATGATATTTAGACTGGTTTATTTCTCTTCTGCTTCATCAGAGATTGAACTCTTCAATTTTAGTTTCTCCTCTTTCTGCACGCAACTCTTCTTTAGTTTGTTGATTGGCCACCTTGGCTGTTTTCCCTTTGCTTCTCTCTTATCCTGTGCTTGCATTTTTTTCTCTGGTGACTTATCTTTCCCAAATGCCTTCTTGGGCTACATTTCCACTTTTGCATAAGCAAACCTAGCTGACAGCCTTAAGGATCTCCTCTTGGGCTCTTCCTTAACTCCCAATCCCACCTCTGCTTGGCAGAACTGAGCTTCCTTCAGTGAAGCATCCACCGTCTGGGTTTTCCAGCGCTTTCTCTTATATATCAGGCCTACTTGGGTAGACCTGTTTTATGGTCTCTACACAAAAGTGAGCTGGCTTTTCAGAGCCTTCTGATGGCAGAAGTCTAGCTGGATTGAAGACTTGTCATACTTTGAGAATTACCTTGGGGGTGAATCTAAAAGGAGAGTCTGGTATTTAGTAAGGTTTCCTCCTCTCTCTCTCTCTCTCTCTCTCTGTGTGTGTGTGTGTGTAGATATGGTGAGCACATTTCATGTATTTCACATATATAGATTTAGGATCACAGTGATACTTCTCACCATACTCTCCCACCCACCCATGCTCCCATCATCCCCTCTCCCTCCTTTCTTATTTTAATTTTTACAATGACATACTTTTAGTTTATATTAAAATCATAAGCTTAACCCCTCCCTCCCACTGAGTAATGAATTCAACAAACAGTAACAAGAAAAAAAAATCACTGTTAGCCATTGTGTCTTTTAATCTCTAGAGCCCTTTTATATGAAGCTTGAATATCAAGAATTTGGTCTAATGTCCGGCTGGTGGTTTCCTCCACCAACATTATAATAGGAGTAAGTCCCTCAAGCATCTAAACCATTGCCCAGCCACTGAATCCAGGTATTTAGAAAAGTAGGCCACCAGTCATGAAAGCGGCCCCAGATTCTGGGTGAGTGAATCCAGGACACCCATTGCTTTCTTTCCACAAACAGTGTGTAAGGCTTGTCTAGAAAAGGGATCCCCAGTGAAAGGGTATATCCTCATTCTTTTGTCATATCCTTAATCTTTTTTTAAAGATTATTATTTATTTGAAAGTCAGAGTTACACAGAGAGCGGAGCGGAGCGGGGGGGGTGGGGTGTGTCTTCCATCTGATGGCTCACTCCCTAATCGGCCACAACGGCCCGAGCTGTGCCAATCTGAAGCCAGGAGCCAGGAGCTTCTTCTGGGTCTCCCACGCGGGTGTAGGTGCCCAAGGACCTGTGGCATCTTCTGCTGCTTTCCCAGGCCATAGCAGAGAGCTGGATCGGAAGCAGAGCAGCCGGGTCTCAAACTCGTGCCCATATGGGATGCTGGCGCTTCAGGCCAGGGCATTA